>NC_092047.1:99456628-99773617 GCF_003086295.3 Arachis hypogaea
CTGAGAAGGAAGAAAAATTAGGGATTTGAAGAATTAGGTTTGATTGATATGCTGAACAGATTCATCAATGAAATAAAAGAGAGAACCAAGAGTAATGAAATGGGCCTGGATAAAGGAGGCCCAAGTGGAATAAAAAAAATTTCAAGATAGCACAATGACTGAGGGGCATGCCCAAACTAATAGCAATGGCGAACAAATAGGTAATGAATTTTATGGGCCAAACAAAAAAAAAGAGAAACAGCCCAAAAATGATTAAAAACAATACAAGTTCACAAATAATAGCAGGCCGGGAATTGAAAGACAAGGGTCCAGTTGGAGTAAGCCTATGCGACATGTGCGGGAAAGGTAACATTGAGCACAAAGTTGAACAAGAGCTGGGAGGAGCAGAGAAAGGAAAACAGATAATTCAGAACAGGAGAAGCAACAATAGCAAGTTGTGGAGCTATAGGGAAAGAAATGAAAAAGAAGGGAAGAAAAATAACACAAAAGGAGCTGAAGTGCATCAAACTGATGAGGGTGATATTTATTTGGTGGAGCTTGCAGGAGAAAAAGAGAACAAAGGAAATGGTGATCAACAGAATAAATTTTAGCAATGGAAAATTGAGCTTACCCAGATCCAAAACAACAAATTGAGAATAAAAAGAAAGAGGGAAATGGATGCAGTTTTTTTAATAGAGGGAACAGGGAATGTTGAAAAGAGGGTATTGTAAAGATTAGAAATTTATAGCCATTTGTGGGTATAAGTTTTCATCACTGAAGTTAGCACGTGATCCATTTGTTTACTAAATGAAAAAAAGAGCTTGGTTTTCTGATTTTATCAAAGAAAAAATGTCTCTTCAAAGTCATTTTTAGTTTTTGTCATTGTGTAGTCATTCTTTGAATATAAAATATTAAATTTTTTTTATAAAGGTCAATGCATTGTTTACTGTGTTGCTAAAGTAATACTATTTCAGATAACTTGATATGATATATTCTACTAATTGTCGAGACTATATGCTGCCATTTGTGTAGGTTATAGAGAACAAAATCTTCATTTAATACCGAGATTTATTCCCGATGAATTGGAAAAGAACAAATTGGAGTTTTTATAAGATAAACCATGCTTTTAATAGAAAATCCTAAAAAGGTTAATATAATAACTTGGAGTTTTTTTTTTTTTTTTTTTTGAAATATAGAAAGCTCAACACATTAAAGTGGAGCAAAACACACAAACATAAACATAAAATATAAAACATGTAGACCGAGAACCAATTCCCTGACACCTCCGGCTATGCTACCAATCACCTAAAGAATCACATCCAATCCACTCATAATAACTTGGAGTTGTCAGTATTTTTTACATTTGATCGGTGCTATATAAATTTTAAGATTGTTTAGTTGTGCATTATTTGAATTTCTAACATTTGGGTCAAATAGCAGAAAAATTTAGAGCATCATTTTTATAATTTGTCAAAATCACTCATTAATAACATAAAATATTCTATGGCATTTTTTTAATGGCAGTCTTTTCTGCTTACTTTAACATTTTTATATATTTTTTCAAATAATATCAATGCTCATTTATTTTCTATGTTAATATTTTTTTTTTACCAAAGATAAGAGACTCGAACCCGCAACCTCTTAATTGAGTATGGGGAGATTATGCCATTTGAGCTATAACTCATTAGCAAGCACTACATAATTTGATATCAACAATTATAAAAAATAATATTAGATATAATTCTTGTAACTAATATAATTTATTAGGGTATAAGTTTTTAACTAATAATTATAGATTGAGTAAAGTAAATTTTTTGGCTTTAAATTTTTTTAAAATTTTAAAAAACATCCCTATATTTTGTATTTTATTCCTGTTCCAAAGTTTCTTGCGTGTCAACTCCGTTGTATTAAAAAAAATTTAAAACAAAAGTTGTTCCAGATATGTTTTCAAGTTATTAAAATTTCATATCAGCAATTTTTTAAAAAAAATATCAGATACAATAATACCTATAACTAATATTATTTATTAGGATATAAATTTTTAACTAATAATTATAGATCGAGTAAAAAGTAAATTTTTTGGCTTTAAAATTTTTAAAAATTTTCAAAACCTTTCTTACATTTCATTTTGTTTCCATTCTTTTTTTTTCCGTTTTCAATTTGCATAAGATATATCCGTGATAGCTTAATTCTAGAACCAAAATGAGAAAAATTTTCACATTTTTATTTTTAAAATTTTAAATAAATAAAAAAAACAAAAAAAGTTTTGTGGTTAACCTTACGTACTTTTTATGTACTCTGACGGACTATAATTAATTACCATCAATATAAACTATCAAAAAAATAATCTAGGTAACTCAATACCTTTAATTTCATATATTTTTTTATTTTAATGCATATTATAATTATAATCTCCTGAAATATTTTATGTGATTATGTATGTAATTTACACGTTATTTCTTTGATTTATGTATGACAATTTTTTTTAAATCTATCTTATTTTTTTCTACACAAGAAATTTTAGTGATAAACTTAACAAAGCTAGTTATCCGATATATATTACATAATATCTGTAACATTTTCATACAGTTATTTGCTAATTTAAATAAGAAGACTGGGTTAGAATTGAAGAAAATGAAAATATTTTTTTTTGTGTAAAAAATAAGTTATAAGTAAATATGTCCATATGTTTATGTAAATTAAAAATAAATCTTAATATGGGTTGATTATATTGGATCCAGTTAGGTGTTATGATTGGAACATTGTATAATCCACTATTGATATAATCCTACTACAATTTACCGTCATACTACAATAAACATATAAATTTATGAATTTGAGAGTAATATATAAATTCAAACCCCTTCACAATTTAAGAGCCATTCTAATTGCAAGGAAAATATGAATACATAATACCCAAATCATCATTAAAAAAAAAGGGGACATGTTACTATTAATATTGTTTGTCACCTGGTGATCGCGGGTGCTCGACGGATTGGGTGATGGTGAAGGTTTAAGAGGGAGAGACCCTGAAGTAGCTTGGAACGGGTTCCTAGTCTGGAGCTGGAGAATGGCGAAACCGGTGGTTGAACGGACGAAAGGGGGATGGCCACCTGCAAGGACACTCCGACGCTCAAGTCAGCCAAATTAGGTAAGGTGATGTGTACCTCGGGGGGAGCGCTGACCTCTCCCCTTATATACTGTGCTGGGCGGGTCCAAAGATGACCTAGCCCACTGGTCAGGATGTCTGTGAGCTGTCCCTGTCCACGTGGGAGGAGCAGGTCGTTTCGGTCCTCGGGTCAGGGCTTCGGATGCTGCCCCGAGGAGGCCGACCCGACTGGTCTGGTAGGCGTGGTGTTGGGTCGCGCAGGGGGTAAAGTTGGACGTCGACCGGGTCGGGTGGTGGAAACCGACCCGTTGGATTTTCTTTGTGAGGGATAGTCTGGGCCTGGGTTAGGAATGGTGCCCCGACCCGGCGACTAGTTGGGTTGGACTTGTCATGGTCCGTAACAGTGCCCCCAACGCGCTAACCTTGAGGTTTGGAGCTCGTGGCTAGGCGCGTTTATCCTACTCACCGAGACGGGATGTATTCTTCTTCTCGGGAGTTCGTTGATGGCGTTTCGTGTTTCTTACGCGTGATTATCTCGTCTCTGACGCCGCCTCCTTGGCTTTTGCGCAGGGCATTAAATGCCCCATCGTTTCACGATTTGAAATTTGCATGAAATGTCAAATATGCCCCTATCTTTTGGCGCTCCTCCTCGACGGTTACATTCTTTGTCCCTTTTTTATTTTCGCAACCTTCTCATTTCTTTACTCTTCTTTCTTCCTGCTTCTATTTCCTGGAATCGCTGCTGCTTCTCTTATTTGCTACTTGTTCGTTCTTTTTCATCTTGCTTTTGTTGCAGCTTCAACTTTTCGGCCTACTTCTTCATCTTTTCTGGTATGTTTATTTTATAGTTTTTATTATGCTCTTTCCTTTTGGTATTTTTGTGCATTCCTCTACGCATGCCTGGGTTTCTGTTTTGTTTTTTTTTTGCCCCTTCTTCTTTTAGAGGGGGCGCCACTGGGTTTTTCATAGATTTTGCTTGAATTATGGGTTAGTGTAGGGGTATCTAGAGGGTGATTTGGGAAGTCATAGTTTTTATTTTACTGCTTTAAGGGTTCTCGACCTCCCGTTCTGACTAAGTGGTATCCTGCTGTAGGTATGGCCGAGTGCCTCGTTCTTCCGGATCAGGCTCAGCGATCGCTAGCCGACTTCGTCGATCATTATGCTTGGGTTTCTTCCGACGTGAAGGACACCCCTTCCAAGGTCACGAAGGAAGGCCTCCAAGACTTGTGCCAGGCTGGGCTCTTGTGTGGGGGTGGTCCTGAGGAAGCATTTTATCAAGTCTATGTTCCTGCTAATCGGGAGTGTGTTTGCCAGAAGAACCTGGCAGCTCCACGAGTCGTTGATTGGTTGTGGGTTTATGAACCCATGTTCACGACCTTGGGGGTTCATTTGCCCTTTTCACCCTTTGTCATGGGCTTGCTGAACCGTTGCGATGTCGCTCCGTCGCAACTGCACCCGAACATCTGGGCTGCCATCCAGTGCTTCGAGATGGTTTGTGAATATCTGGAGCTTCCGATCTCTGTAAATGTTTTCCTCTACATTTTCCTTCTTACGAACCCTTCTCGCCAGGGGAAAGCGAAGAAGGGATATATGTCCTTCAGGGCCCAACAAGGTCGTAGGATTTTTGGCCTTTTTGAGGGTCATCAACCCTTCTGGCTTACTGCCGAGGGAGAAAGGCGGATCCCGACCTGCTGGAGCTTCGGGGCGGGATCCGATTATTTGATAAAAATATCTTACGATTGGTTGAGTCCGGAAGATCGTAACATCGCCGATATCTTGTTGGAAATTTTCGGCGAGAAAAATCTTAACCCTCGTATGGTTATGGGGGACCGGGAGGCCGGTCGGTCGTATGTTGGTGAGTTCCTTACTTTTTGTATTTCAGTGTTTTTGTTCTTCTATTGCTCACACCTTTGCCTCTTTGTTCGCAGTTTCCATGGCTGGCGGGAAGAAAACCTTGGCCGACTTGATGAACCTCATTCAAGGGAATGATGAGGGTGGTGAAGACTCTTCGGCGAGTCAAGACCAGGAGGATGCCGAGGAGGCTAGTGGTCGGGTTGACGGGGCTAACCAAGGTCAGCCGGAGAAGGGTGAGGCCCCTCCTGAGAACACTTCAGGGAACCTAAGTGTAGAGGCGGAGGCTCCTTTTGATGAGGAGGATCTAGGGCTTGATGATGACGATGTGAAGGTTGTCAGCAACCCGAAAAAAGGAGGCGTGACTCCGGGAAGGCCCTCTCTGTCATGGAAAAGAATTTTGATGCTGAGGGTTTCATCGAGTCCCAGTTGCTTCCCGGTACTGAAGAGTTTTTCCGGGACGCCGACCTCTCTGGCCAGGCGAGGTGGATCTACCGCAGCCTTCTTCGAGCTGCTGCTATTGCCAAGAAGGTGGAACCTGTCTTGGGAAATTACCATGTTTTGGAAGGGAAACTTCGAAACTCCCAGAAAGATCTGACAAATTCGAGATCTCGGGAGGAGTCTCTGAAGACGAAGTTGTTTGAGCAGGAGAAGAAGGCTGAAGAGGATGCCAAAGAGATCAACAGGCTGGTGGACTGGGATCTCGTGTTGATGAAAGATTTGAATACTTCTCGTGGGGAGACTGCCGCCGCTGAGAAAAAGGTCAAAGAGTTGGAGGAGAGGCTAAAGCTGGCGGAGAACTCGGCGACGACCGTCCGCCAGGAGATGGCCGTCTTGAAGAAGAAAAATAAGGAGCTTGCCAAGGGGGCCCGGGAGGCTGTGAAGCTGACTGAAGAGGAGATTAAGCTTCAGGTGGCCGTGCTAGCTCCTGACCTCGATCTTTCTCAGGTTGGGGCCCTCAAGACGATTGAGGGCGGGAAGATTGTTGATATCATCAAGCCTTGAGGTGGATACTTCTTGCAGCTCTTGTGTTTCTTGTCTTGCTTTTGTAATTTGTTATCTTTATCTTTAGGCCTGCTTAAGGCGCCTTTTATTTGTAATGAACACTGGCATTTTATTTTGATTAGGCCGTTTATGTTTTATCGTTTGCTCGTTCGGACCGTTGTGGCTTTTTGATTACTTTGTCGTTTCCGCTTATTTGGGCCGTCGTGGCCTTTCGATGTTTGGTTTACCATTTTTTATGGTATTTACCATTTTTGTCGCTCTTTGAGTTGTGTTTTGGCTTTGGGGTCCCTTTGGTTCCCGGGGTGATCAATCCCGGATTTCTGTTAGGTCGACCAGTCGTTGTTTGTTGTTTTTTGTCGCATCGGCGTATATCTTACAAAAGACGAAGTTATTGTATGCGTATATATATATATATATATATATATATATATATATAAGATTTAAAGCAAAGTGATGTAATATACTTAAAGTAAAAGAAATGAGAGTGAGAAAGGGATGCAGAGAAAATTAAAGTGGGGGGGGGGGGAGGCGAGGTCGTCAGGTCGTGCGGTTGCTTTTTCTTATGAGTAGAACCTTTTCAGGTTTGCCATATTCCATATTCTCGGTACCTCGCTTCCATCTAACCTCTCTAACTTGTAGGCGCCCTTGCCGGGGACTTCTCTTACCCTGTAAGGGCCTTCCCAGTTAGTGGCCAGTTTACCTTCTCCTAGGGTCGGCAGCCCTATGTCGTTGCGCCGTAAGACTAAGTCACCTTCTCCAATGCTTCTTTTTAGCACTTTGCCATTGTACCTTAGGGATATCCTTTGCTTGATTGCTGTCTCTGTTAGATGTGCCATTTGTCTTGTTTCGTCTACCAGATCACTTTTGACTGCCTCGCTTCCCCCTCTGAGGAGTAGCCTTGGACTCGGTTCCCCGACTTCAACTGGGATGACTGCGTCGACCCCGTATGTGAGTCGGAAGGGGGTTTCACCGGTAGAAGATTGTGGGAAGGTTCTGTAGGACCATAAGACTGAGGCTAGCTCGTCTGCCCACGAGCCCTTCTTTCCTTCAAGTCGTTTCTTCAGCCCCTTTGAGATGACTTTGTTGGCTGCCTCTACCTGTCCGTTGGTTTGGGGGTGCTCGACTGAGGAAAATTTTTGTTTGATTCCTAGTCCTGCTAAGAATTCTTTAAACTTCTTGTCGATGAACTGTGTCCCGTTATTCGATATGACGGTTTCCGGGATACCGAATTTGGTGACCACTTGCCTCCACATGAATTTTTGGCAATTTGCTGAAGATATGCTGGCTAGTGGTTCGGCTTCCACCCACTTGGTGTAGTAGTCTATGGCTACTATCAAGTATTTTACTTGTCCTGGTCTGGGTGGGAATGGTCCAAGGAGATCGACTCCCCACTGGGCGAAAGGTCGGGGCACCATCATCGTGCTGAGTTCTTCCGGTGGAGCCTTGTGGAAGTTGGCGTTTTCTTGGCATTTCTTGTATTTTCTGACGAACTCCTGGGCGTCTGACATCATTGTGGACCAGTAATATCCAGCTCGGATGATCTTTCTTGCTAGCGACCTTCCTCCGATATGGTGACCACAACACCCCTCGTGGACTTCACTTAAGACGTAGTCGGTCTGGTCGGGGCGCATTTGAGTAGGGGTTGATGGAGCCTTCGCTTGTACAACTGCCCCTGTATGATCACATATTTGGGGGCTTCCCTACTAGTGGATTGTGCTTCCTTCTCGTCTAGGGGTGTTTCCCCGTGCTCCAAGTATCGGAAGATAGGGTCTATCAATGGGGGGGTTGGAGTTTGGGTTGTGCATAAGATGATTGCTGGCTCGGTTGCTAGCCCCTGGATTAGGGATCTGTTCCCTGCCCCTAGTTTAGTGCTTGCTAGTTTGGAGAGGAGGCCTGCTCGGGCGTTCCTTTCCCTAGGAACATGCTGGATTACGACCTCTTCAAAGTTTTTGCACAACTATCTTACCTTCTCCAGGTATTTTTGTAATAGTGTGTCCCTGTCTTGATAGCTGCCGTTTATCTGGGATGTGACGACCTGGGAGTCGCTGTTAACTTCTACCCTTGATGGTCCGACTTCTTTGGCTAAGATTAGTCCTCCTATCAGTGCTTCGTACTCTACTTGGTTGTTGGAGACTGGAAAGTCGAACTTGATCGACTGCTCATAAGCTATCCCTGCCGAGTTTTTAAGAATGATCCCGACTCCTCCGAACGTTTGGTTGGATGCTCTGTCGACGTGGAGCTTCCACCATGTGTTTGGTATGTCGGGTGTTTCTCCCGTGACCTCTACCAGGAAATCTGCCATTGCCTGGGCTCATATCGTAGGTCATATTGGGACAGCTCTATTGCCCATGCCATCATTCTCCCTACGAGGTCGGGTTTCTGGAGAACTTGCCGAATGGCCTGGTCGGTTCTTAAGATGATTACGTGCCCTTGGAAGTACTGTTTGAGCCTTCTTGACGAGGTTAGAAAGGCATAAGCCAATTTTTCCAACTTGGTGTATTTCAACTCTGCCCCTTGGAGTACTTTGCTGATGAAGTATATTGAGCGTTGAGTCTTGTCTTCTTCTCGGACAAGAACTGCTGCCATGGCCTGTGCGGTTACTGCCAGGTATAGGTACAGGGGCTCTCCTTCTCTGGGTCTGCTGAGCACAGGTGGTTCCGAGAGTATCTTTTTGAAATGGCTGAATGCTTCTTCGCATGCCGGGGTCCATTCGAAGGCAATTCCTTTCTTCATTAAGTTGAAGAATGGGAGGGCTTTTTCTGCCGAGGCTCCGAGGAACCGGGACAGAGCTGTGAGCCTCCCGGTAAGTCGTTGCACATCTTTGACGCATCCTGGGCTTGTCATTTTGAGGACGGCTTCGCACTTGTCTGGGTTAGCCTCTACCCCTCTTTGTGTTATCATGAATCCTAGAAACTTTCCTGATTCCATGGCAAATGCGCATTTGAGTGGGTTGAGCCTCATTTTTAATTCTCTTAGTGCCTTGAAGACAGCTTGGAGGTCGTCTATTAGTCTATTCGATTCTGCTGTCTTTACTAAGATGTCGTCGACGTACACTTCTACTGTCTTACCAATGAGGTCGTGGAAGACCTTGCTCATTAGCCTTTGGTAGGTGACTCCTGCGTTCTTCAGCCCGAATGGCATTACTTTGTAGTAGTAGGTACCTCGTGGCGTTATGAACGCCGTTTTGTCCTCGTCAGGTCGGTGCATTGGGATCTGGTTATAGCTAGAGTACGCATCCATGAAGCTGAAAAAACGATACCCTGCTGCTGAATCTACCAAGGTGTCGATATTGGGGAGTGAGAAAGAGTCTTCTGGGCATGCTTTGTTTAGGTCAGAGTAGTCGACGCATATTCTCCACTTCCCGCTGGCTTTTTTGACCAGGACGACGTTGGACAACCATGTCAAGTAGTCGAGTTCTTTGATGAACCCTGCTTCTAACAACTCGGCTGTTTGTTTGGCGACCTCGTCGGCCCTTTCTTGAGACATCTTTCTTCGCCGCTGGGCCACTGGTTTGGCATTTGATTTTACGACTAGCCGGTGGGACATGACCTCGGGATCTAATCTCGGCATGTCTGATGGAGTCCACGCGAAAAGGTCACCGTTTGCCCTTACGACCTCCATGAGGGGGTCCTTGAGTTCATGGGACAGGTTCTTGTTTACGAAGGTGAGCTGGTCTGCTGACTTTCCTATCTGAAACTTTTCCATGTCCCCTTCTGGTTCTGGTCTCGGCTTGTCCTCCATCCTGACGTCCAGGTCTGCCAAGAACACGCCAGCTACCTTCTTGGATTCTTTCCTTAGAGAGAGACTGGCGTTGTCACAGGCGACCGCCGTTTCTGGGTCTCCCCTTATGGAACCAACTGTTCCCTTATCCGTTATGAACTTCATTGTCAAGAGCTTAGTGCATATTATGGCTGAGAATTCATTGATGGTTTTCTCCCTAGGATGATATTGTAGGCTGTGGAGTCTCTGAGGACTACAAAGTCTACCATAACCGATTTTCTGGCATCACCGGTTCCCAGGCAGATTGGGGGAGAGATCATCCTGTCAGGTTTTATGTAGTTATCGCCTACTCCCATGACTCCGTGCTGGTGATTCTTGAGGTCAGACTCCTTGAACTCCATGGCGTCGAACACATTTCTGAATAGGATGTTAGAGTCAGCTCCCGTGTCGACGAGGATTCGTCTGACTAATCCTGTCCCGACCATCGCAGTAATCACCATAGTGGGGGTTCTCGGGGAGGTCGTGAAACCATTTATCTTTCGGGCCAAAGGATATCGTGGGAGGTCTTTTGCTGGCGACGGGACCTTCTGTCGAGATGGAGAGTACCCGTGTATCCTTTTTCGCTGCCGACTTAGATTTGGGGGGGCTGTCGCGCCCGACCACGATATTGACCACAAAGGTTGGGGGGTTGCTGGCGTCCCCCATGGGTTCTTGCCTTGGCTTGACAGTTCGGCTATGATCTTCCTCGGAGCGCTCTCGTTCTTGTCTCCTCGGCTCTCTGATGAGCCGGGAGAATTCGCTCAGCTTTTCTTCTCTGATGGCCTGCTCTAAGGCATCTTTGAGATCGAAGCAGTCTTGGGTTTTGTGACCGAATGCCTTGTGATAATCGCAGTAAAGGCTTTTGTTGCCTCTCGTTCTTTCTTTCAATGGTCTAGGTCTGGATAGGATTCCCTTGTCTGCAATTTGTTGGTAAACCTCTACTATGGGCGCCGTAAGTGGCGTGTAGTTTGTGAACCTTCCTACCCGTGGGGGTTGCTTGGGTTGCTTGGCTAGGTGCCGTCCCTGGGAGCTTCCTTGTACCTGTCGAACTGGGGGGCCTGCCGAGCTGGGGGGTTTGAGAGCTGCCGTTTGTTGGCTGCTACAACCTGATTCACTTCCTCATCATTGATATATTCCTTGGCCACGCTTTGAATTTCCTGCATGGACCAGACAGGCTTAGTAGTGAGGTACTTTCTAAAGTCCTCGTTTAACAGGCCGTTCATTAGGAAGAGACTTGCGACTGAATCCGTAAGGCCGTCGATTTCTAGGCATTCGTCGTTGAACCTGTCCAGGAACTTCCTGGTTGGCTCCCTGGGTTTTTGGGTGACCCCTAGTAAGTTGATTGGGTGTTTTGCTTTAGCTATGCGCGTCGTGAACCGAGCCAGGAAGCTTTGGGAGATGTCTTCAAAAGCCGTGATGGATCCTTGTGGGAGGGTGTTGAACCATCGGATCGCTGGGCTGGCTAGCGTCACAGGGAATGCTCGGCATCTGACCACGTCGCCTACCCACTCTAAGTTTATTCTTGCTTCAAAGGCTGTGAGGTGCTCCTAGGGATCCTTAGTCCCGTCATACCCATGTCTGTCGGCTTGTCAAAGTTCTTCAGGAGCCGGACCTTGAAGATTGAGGGGTGAAATGGAGTGGCTCCCATGAAAATGGGATCCTATTGTTTCTTGGCTTTCCCCCTCTGGGACTCCCAGTGGCTCTCGGACCTGCTTTGGGTAGGTCGGAAGGTCGCCTGTGTATGCGGCTTTTCGTGCTTTGTTAGGCTCCTTTCTCAGCTCTCGTGTCTTCGGGAGGGGGAGCGAGTGCAGGTGCGGGATCGGCTGGCGTCGCCATGGGAGTGGCTGACGTCTCCGTGGGATCGGCCCCTCGCTGCTAACTCTTGCTCAAGATTTTGTACTCTGTGCCTGAGTTCTTGCATGATCTTGGCATTGTTGGCCCCCGTTCCCTGAAGGGACATCTTTCGGGGGTCTTGGTATAGATTGGCTGGTTTGGCTGAACGGAGGATCGTGGCTGTTCGCTGGCACGGGCTGTCGAGCTTGCCCTACTCAGGCGGGCTCCGCCCCATTCGCGGAGTTCCTCCGAAGTGGGGAGTCGCTCCATGTCTACTCCAGCGTCCCCACAGACGGTGCCAATGTTCGTCACCTGGTGATCTCGGGTGCTCGACGAGTCGGGTGATGGTGAAGGTTTAAGAGGGAGAGACCCTGAAGTAGCTTGGAACGGGTTCCTGGTCTGGAGCTGGAGAGTGGCGAAACCAGTGGTTGAACGGATGAGAGGGGGATGGCCACCTGCAAGGACACTCCGACGCTCAAGTCAGTGTCCGTACGAAAGGATAGCCAAATTAGGTAAGGTGATGTGTACCTCGGGGGGAGCACTAACCTCTTCCCTTATATATTGTGCTGGGCAGGCCTAAAGATGACCTAGCCCACTGGTCAGGATGTCTGTGAGCTGTCCCTGTTCACGTGGGAGGAGCAGGTCATTTTGGTCCTTGGGTCGGGGTTTCAGATGCTGCCCCGAGGAGGCCGACCCGACCGGTCTGGTAGGCGTGGTGTTGGATCGCGCAGGGGTAAAGTTGGACGTCGACCGGGTCGGGTGGTGGGAACCAACACGTTGGATTTTCTTTGTGAGGGATAGTCTGGGCCTGGGTCAGGGGTGGTGCCCCGACCCGGCGACTAGTTGGGTTGGACTTGTAATGGTCGGTAACAAATATGAAAGTAGATTTGGGCATATGACATATATTTTCATGAGCAATCTTCCCCGTTCATACTAAGGCTAAATTAATACAAATGCTAACAACTAATGACAGCAAGAAAGATTGAAACAAAACATGATAGAAAACTAAAAACAGACACTACCAGCAAACCAAATATAACAAAGAAGACATTAAAGTTGTAAATTAGGATGGGAAGAAACTTTCGTTGAACTTGTGGATTGATTTCATTTTCACGAAGCTGTCATATTGGATCCACCGAACTGTTTTCCTTGTGTGATTTGTTTTATTGTACTTGAGAATATGGAAATAAGTGGACTTCATACCATCCATATCCAACATTGGTAGATGCCTTTCCATGATGTGTAAAAGGTTATCATCAACATATAGTGCAGGTATGTAAGGAACTCCAATACCATTAAACGTATAAAGCTCGCTCCAAATAATATCATCATTGATAGCATCAGCTTGCCAAATGGTAGAGCTATATGACTGATCATCATGATTATTTATAGCCAGACAGAGCTTATCATTTCGGATCAACAGATTATGGCAATGGGCATGGGCTTCAGTTGGGAGGAAAAATTTATGGAAAGTAAATATTACTACAGAGAATGATACAATACATGGAGGGTCAACATCCTCCTCATGAAGTAAGCAACTTACCCAATAAATAACAACATAAAGGGAAACGTAATCAGGATCCAATCTATCAACGTAGGGTGGACGTGTGAGCGACACATTCCAATCCCTGACTAAATTTGTAGACATTGTTAATGTCCATGTAGGACTTTCTGGCTTTTCCTTGAATAGGTGGACAATTGCATAATTAACGGACCTGGATAATAAACAAATGAGAAAAAAAAAAGTACAATCATCACAATAATGTTTTCCAGGATCATTCATGATGCTAGACTTTCTAGTTGTTGGGTTCCAAGTAAGTATAAAGGTTCTTTTTCCCATAGAACAACAACGTATACAAAATATACCATTCTGAACACCAATAATGTGAAACCATCCCTTTTGTGTTAACAAAAATGGAAATTGGAATGCAGAGGTTTGACCACTCTATGCATTAATTTTCATCATCTAATCTAGGGGAGTAGCCCACCTAGATGAGAATCCGAAATGTGCAAAGAGGGAACAACCATTGCTTTTCCATCTTGTTCCCATTTCTGTTATGAACTCATAGGAGTTAAGTTTGTTTCTCCAATAGCGGCATGTTGATCGAACACTTAAAAGTGTTCTTGCATCACAACAATGAAATATCTCAACCATGATCTCATTAGGAAGGTCTGGTAGGATGATTCTCTTAGGGGAAATGTCACTCATTTTTGAAACTGAGAAGCAAGGCAAAGACAATAAAAGGAAAGAGTCTATTGATAGTTATAAGTGTTAGTTGTTTAGTTTTTGAGTATGAAATGGTAGCTCATTTGAGGCCATTTTATAGCAAAGTTTTTCAGTATTAAGGTATGAAATAAGGAAAATTAAGTTGACTATTTTCATGCTTGTAGGGAGTCACAAATTTTGAATAACCATTTTTTGATAAAATGGTAATTTCTCAAAACTAAATAATGATGGCTAATATACCAGGCTTTATATAGCACATACTTCACATTTGTTGGTACCGTCCTTTAAGATTAGCCATTTCTTTTTAGTCATTTAAATGACTAAGTCTAATTTTAGTTTCAATAATGATGGCTTATCAACATTTTGCTTCAAAAGGTTACCATCGAATGAAATTGTTTATTTGAGTATATTTTACATGATCTATAAATGGATATCCAAAATCTGATTGATTGATGGGGATCATTGCAAAGATTTTAAAGCTAATAAAGTTAAGGGAAGGTTTATATTGACATTAACAAATGAACGCCATAAATGCAATTAATCGAGTGTAGAGCTTCTGTAGCAATGGTATATCTTTAAGCGGCATAATCTCTCCCTAAATTTTTCATTAATGTTGACATAGACCGTTTATTTTATCTATCATTTTTTGTTTTTGTTTCTACCATCCTTTCCTTAAAAATAAATTTATTCCTTATGTCAGGAAGCACACAGATTTTTCATCTTCTTATTTAAAAACATACATATTCCTGTATTCATGTATTGTCTATTATATATGAGTTAAAATAATCATTTAGAGTTGGAGATAACATAAAGTCTGATCTAACCATAAGGACCTTTTATTAATTAGTGAAGAGAGTACATAAATTTTATTATAGATGTGGTTTCTGATGTTATACTTTCTGTATCTCAAAAAATGTTCACAAAATAAATTTGGTTAACCTTAATTGATTACATGTCATATCTTATTGTTGAACCTAAATAAAGTAACTGTTTACACAGCTATTTTTTCTATTAGCTAATAATTTTATACTACCTCGTAAAATATTTCTCAATTAACCTCGTATAGAATTCTGAACGTGGGACGTTTTTATTCTACAATTATTTATATAAGGTTCTAATAGCTAATGGTAACCAAATGCAACTAACAAAATATATTTATCAATGTTCAAAGGTCCTTGTTTTGTTAAAATGTCGTTATATTCATGCGGTTCAAATAAAAATAGAAAGAAAGCTGATGTGCAAAATAATATGAAGGCACAAACTCGAATTAGAGTATAAATACATTAACATGTTCAGCTTATAAGGCAATAAACTATAAAATATTATCTTCGTTATTGACCATGCAGTTATGCCCAACTTCAATTTTAGTGAACCGCTTAATATAATCCTCATAAATATCTTTCCTAAAATTGATAAAAAAAAATTAATCAAATACCCATAAGTTTTATTTTGTTTTAATTTTTTGGTTAAGGTTTACGATTTGCATTAAAAGTCCCTCTCACATATAATATAAATTTCAGATAGTTTAGGATCAATGTTTTCATAATATATGATAATTATGTCTCATTTGTTTGTGTTAATTATTGTTCTTGCATAAAATATCCCTCTTATTTGCTTTCATAAATAGCAGCTCAGGATATATTTGATGTAAGTAGAAAATTCTTGGGATAAAATTAGAACAATATAAAATTATCTAATGCATAAGAAGGTCTCATATACATTTTCTAATTTTTTTTACTTGTTAAAAAAAGGGTTACAACTTGTAAAATATGATTTAAGTCAAATTTAAATTATCTATTACATAAAATGTTAAAAGTTATTATTCTCTTTTTAATAAGTAATTTTTAAATTATCTATAACGTAAAAAGTTACATTTTTTCTTTCATGCTAAAAGTTAGGAATTAAAATTAAATATTTTTTATCAAAGTGAAATTAAAACAAAACATAAAAATAAACATAAAATTCATTAAAAAGGAAAAAGAACTCCAGAAAAAGAGTAATATAAAATTTTGTATTCTGATTTGGGTTGACTTTAACCCACTTAATACATATTACAAAATTTCTTATCCTAATAAATATCCATAAAAATTATTAATCTTATAAGATTATTATTTTATATCCCGCAAGTTGTAATCAACTTAAACATACATGTCTAAAGCAACTTTTTTTTGTTTGTAAAAATATATTATTAATAATTGTATCGAATAGTATGAGTCATTTACTATAATTTTTTAATATAAATGTATTAACCGTTTACCCAAGAAACAAAAATTGGCATTACTTTAATCTTAATTTATTACTTAAGCATACATTTCTTGTAGATTCGTTTTTATTATAAATTATTACTTAAAATATTTTTTCTTAAATCTTTTCAGTTATAGTAGTAACGTGAGTCAAGTAGTATATATGATGTTGAATCTCAAATAAATAATTTTAGAACTTTTTAATGAAATATATTAAAAACGTACAACTTGTAGTTTTAAGAAGAAATTTCAGCCGGAAAGTATTTATTCTTTTTTAATCATCCTAAATATACAAAGTTAACGGAATTTATTGATATTATTAAAATATGATAATTTTATAATCATAAAGCTTGATTCTTATTTTCTAGTCATTTATATTGGCTAAAATAAATTTCACTTAAACTTCTTTTGATATCTTAATATTCATCCCACGCGAATCATGATTTAGTACATTATTAAGAAATATTGGGTATACTATTTTAAGCATTTAACTAAAAAGGGAGGTATTTGAATTCCCTAAAAGTAACCTTATACCTATTCGAAACTTTGCAAAGATAAAGACACGTTAAATTTTAGGATGAATTTAAAACAACCGTTTGTCTAAATAATCATAGTCAAAGACACTCAAACCATTACGTGCAACACATGATAACCAAATAAGATACATGTAAACATTCCTCCTACATGAACTTCCTTGAGCGACAGCAGTAAATGTCATCTCTGAACCCCTACCACCATTTGGAGTCTTCATTGTTGTATTAATCTCTTTCAACAAAATTAACTCATTACCATTAAACAGTTGAGGAGTTTCTGAAAATTCAACTTATTGGCCTTCCATACAATAATGCCATGAGTAGCTTCCTGCTTTTGCTGCAATATTCCACATGAGCCACCTATATCCATGTGTTTGATTGTAGTTGGCAACATAATACAGGGAATCATTACTAACTAACAACCTTTGAAACCTACACCTTGCTTCTAAAGGAATGAGTATATATCCGAACTCATGATTTAACATAGAATAATGTATGATACACTGGTTCTTAGTAACTCCATAATTATTCCAGTTCAACCAATAAATAATGCCATTTGACACAACATACCTTGGATCAAGACCTTGGACGTATGGTGGGCATATACAATGTCTATCCCACCGACGGGTGACTGATGAATATAAACTAAACCAAGAGTTTGTATCTAAAATTTTTTTCTTAAATATACTAACCAAAACATAATCGAAAGAGATTGGAAGATAAGTGAATGCATAAGAAACTCCACAGATACTACAATGATGTTTCACAGGATCAGAGATCCGACAAAAGATTTCCATCTGTGGATTTAGCACTATTATATTAGTTGGCTTACCTTTGCATGAGTACCTGATTGCTATATTATCATTTTGGCATCCAATGACATGAAACTGACATCCATTTGCTGGCCAAAATGGAATTCTAATAGCTTCTCTTTTGCCAGTTTCTGCATCAAATTGAATAACCCAGCCACCACTTGACCTAGAACCCTTCACAGTTAAGTGTGCCAAGATGGTACCACCTTTTTTATTCGAATGGTTTAAGTGCATTAAGATGAATTCTCGTGTCGACAAAGCTCTCCTCCAATACGTAGATGTTGTTCTGCATCGACCGACCGTTTTACTATTGGTTCTACTAAAGATTTCATAAATAATCTCATTTGGTATAAGGGGCAACAACCCTCTCTTGGCCGGTGAGTTAGACATTTGAATGGTAAATTGTGGTTTGGATAGTGCAGAAAATACAATAAGTTCTTTAAATTGAAAGTTTAATGGGCTAAAAGTGCTCCATATCCTAAACGACAAACACTGGATTAAATAGTATATTTTTTTCCAGTTGGGATCCAGTAAAAAAAGAGTATTTAACTTTATTTAGTCTGACAAAGGCAATTTATTTGCTTGCCTTAAACACTAAACTGGTTCTCCATGGTAACACAGTACATATGGACAAAATTGTATATTAACATAACCCAGCAGATATATGAACGTAGTATTATGGAATGGTTAAACTATTATTCATTGCTTCTTTTCCGCTTACGTGATTTGACAAAAATAAATAAAAAGAGTTTTTAACGCTCTTAAAAAGGCTCGTGTCACTTTTATCAGCAAAGCAATTAACTCAAGCTATGCGTAAACGTGATTAGACATAATTGACTAAAAAGCAGCGTGGTTGGTTCTCTAAATAATTGTCTTCTAATTGAAAATTCAATCACTTGTTGTGAAATAATGTATCTCTGAAAGTTGATGCGCTTCTTTTGATGAGTAGGCTTAATTTATTGGTGTTCATTGTAACAAACCTGAATTTAAAATTTAGTGGAAAGCAAACTAATAGAAAGGACAATTTTGTTTACCAATATATTGATAATAAGTTTTCTCTCGAAGCTTATATCATTTAATATTTAAGACTGTCAAGAATCAGTCATTTCTGAATACAATTTCAATTACAAACTCCATTAGATGTTGTTCCATATGACTAAAATTTAATTTTTAAATACATGAAAATAATTTGGTCTCACAAACATATATAATAAGGGAGTCACTCAGATAAAGACACTGAAAACGTCTTTTTATAAAGATATTCTTTTAATAATTAAAATTTAACACATATAATCGATTAAATCGTGTTATTTTTGTCAAAATTAGACTAGACAAATTGATTTGACCGAAAAATGGTAAAGCAAATCTTGAACTGTTCTAAATTAATATTATTTTTTATAGAAAATGACTACAATATTCTATTATAGAAAATGACTAAAATACTTCTATTATATATATTAATTTTGAGAATCCTAAATTTTAGTCCTTTATTTTTTTATCGTAGGGTTAGGATTTAGAATTTTTAAAATTAATATATATATATATATATATATATATATATATATATATATATATATATATATATATATATATATTCATGAACAATAGTACCGTGAGTACACAATTTTTTTACCAAGAAATTCCCATTTTTACACACACACCACAAGAAATTCCCATTTTTACACACACACCACACACACACATTTTCCTTTAGCATGATAAGAATTCTATTTTAAATCAATTTTTTTACCAAGAAATTCCTATTTTTAAACACACACGTTTTTCTTTAGCATAATAAGAATTCTATTTTAAATTAATGTTGAACTTTGGATTTCAACTAAAATAAAGCAAAAGCAACATGTTCCACACATAGAATTTATGAACATAAGTGCCAAGTAAATATTACGAATATGGTTAAAATTGGTAAGTTTTCATTACACAGGTACCTCTGGATTAACCTATTAAATATATATAAATTGATATTAAAAGAAGGTACTCTTTAGTTAAGAAATAACATTTAACTATAAAGGGTTACACTTAAGAACACAGATTGGTACCGAAGCTTAGATGGTCAACCGCATTACTTCATACCTAAATAAATAGCACTAAGACATATAAATTGGAAACATTAGCAAAAGACATATTTCTCTGGACTTCAGCATATGATCAACTACATCTAAAAATATAAACAACAATAACTATAATAGATCTTCACTCAATCTTTCGTTTCCCAGCTCCACGTCTTGTGGTCTTGTTGCTGGAATCTTGCACATCTGGACTATCCATCCCGACCATTATTGTAGAATGTGAAACAAATTCAACACCCGTAGGCTTGGCAGGAGTTTCCAACCCTATATCAAAATTGCTTTCCATTACAGAGTCCTGCACAATTAAACGAATTTCTCAAATTCAGGATTTTTAATGGATTGTTAAGTAAGTTTTTATATAAGAAAATTATAAGAATTTGTTACTGACCTTTGATAAAGAAACAGCTGCTACACCAATTCCGTCCGAGTCATTAGTTTGTCCACTTATATCCAACAAATTTGAAACACTTGGATCCGTACCCTAAGCTACAACATACGAAACCAATGAAAAATGAAAAACTTATCTATAAGAACCAAAATTTTTGACAATGGTTGAAAACAGACCTCAATTTCTACAGAGGAAGCTTGGGAGCTATACATTCCAATAAGTAAGTCATCATCACTTATCTTAATTACATTATATACCTGGTCAAGAGTACTAATATTTTTCTTTCCAATGGATATTTTAAAAAGGTACTTCCTCTCAAGCAGTGAGTCAAAAGCTTTTGGATAGGAATTAGTGCTTTCAGATTTCTGCTAATTCAAGGAATCAAGCTAATATGTAAGACACAAAATACTTATAAACTGCATAGCATAATCTTATATGAAAGTAAAGAATGAAAATGTTATCTTACACTCAGGTCTCTCATGTCACCTGCAGGCTTTTCCATAATCAATTGAGCTTCCTGATTCCGTATTATAAGATTAACACATCCAGTTCCATCAGTGATGACCCATTAAACCGATACCTACAACGCAATAATGTCAACACATTTAGGCAGCACAACCTTTTCTATTATTCAAACGTTGTTCACACTATCATAACTATTTATAAATCAATTCCACAACCTCAGTGGAGGATTAAACCCAACTTTTCCACAGTACTCACAAAAATATCGATCTTTGTTATCCTTAACTTTTCTCGGGCAAGTCTTACACGAAGCATAAAACCAATCTGTAGCACCAACCTCAATGGAGACAATTGTTCCAACAACCCAACACAATGTTTCCTACAATATGTAAATAAAAATATATAAAGAAAATGATATAAATCATTTAACTAATACGAACTGACAGGAATAAAAAATCACACAGTTGTCATGTTAAGAATCTCTTCAATTATCTTTACTGGAAATGCCCCGGCTAAAAGCTCATGACTAACAGAGTATTGAGGTTGCCTATCAATGTGACTAATAGGCTGTGACGCTCTCTCACCCTGTTTCATTAAGCAAAATCGAATAATACATCAGCATGCATATCTTTTAATTATAAATCTTCACAACAATAAATAACAGTTTTAATACATTCTATAATTACCTATTCTTAAATGATACAAAATCAGCAATATCTGTATTGAAAAAAACCCGAGAAGCATAAAGACTGTTTTGAACACTGACTTCATTCAAGTAGAAATGTGGCTTAAACAACTGTGCCACCAAGATGACTGGCTCGTTTTCAGGTTTATCCATGAAACTAATAACTTTACCCATAGATTCACCAAAGAGGGTGCACTTTATCCTATTCTGCCTAAACAATGACATGAGGATTATTCACAATGATAAAGGAATTTTGGTGAAGAACATTATATATAAACAAACCCATTAATAACACAAAAATTAACTCTAAATCCTCCATGTAAAGTGCAATGTATTTACTCTGCTGGCCGAATTTTGTAACCATAGCTTGAGTATCTTCCTTACCTACCACCTGGCCGATGAAGTCTGTAAAATCAAGAAAAAAAAAAAGGAAACCACAATTAAAACCAAATTATGAAACCAACAGAAAAAATGGACCGAACACAACACATAATAGAAAATTACCTAACAGGTGATTGCGATTCATTCCAACCATTGCCTCAATTTCAGGAAATCGAACAAAACTAAAAGGATTTAAAATAAACGTATCACTGGAAAGATGTGAAACACATGTCTTCATGTAAAAACTCAATTTATATTTGTGCCCCGTTGTCTTCACCAATTTGTTATTTCCTTGAACAATGAAATTTTTCATCGAGTATATTTCATTCTCACGTATCAAGGTCTTGAATACCACAATATTTGCTTTTGGGATTGAATAATATATCCGATCACCCTGAAAATAGAAAAAATTACTAATAAGATAACAAATGCCAACCAACTTTATAACCACAACACCAAGAAATTACAATCAGCACAGAAATAAAATACCTGTTCATCTTGCAGCACCATCCAAGCTATAAACATCGGCAGGATTGGATTGGCTGCATAACTCGTATAAACGGACAACACCAACCACTATATTCCAAGCTAACTTTGTTGGATTGATATCTGCAACACGATCAACAATTTGATTCATGCTACTCCTTGGTTGACTCAACAATGTTTGGGATTTGAAAACCTAGAAGCCTCTGTTTCCAAACCGCTTATGTGAGTAAAAGATACACACTATTTTAAAATGGTGAGGTTATTGCATAACCGACATGCTCCATTTATATCCTTGAGCTCATTTTGAAAACCATGCATGCGCAGCAAAAGGAAAGCATTATTTACACCTTATTATCCAATCTTACCAAAAGGATTGAAATTCGAAAATTTTTTAAAGATCCCCGCTCAAAATTGCTGGAACTTCTTTCCGTAATCCTATTAACTAAAGATTAGAACAATTACCTGGGAGATAATTACTTGGCAATCCCATATTTATACCATAAAACCAATCACAAAGCAGTATTTGAACTCGAAAGAGTAATTTGGGGATTGCTGAAGCCACCTCTGCCTTCGATCCAGTAGACAAAAAGGGACCTTGCAACCGTTCAAAACATTGCAAGAGAGAGAGTTCGAGAAATAAGTAGTTCCCTCACCTTTTCAGCTTCAAATGGGTTAAAAGAAAGATACAAAAAGGACAGATGTTGTAAATAACAATGTATAACACGTGTCTCACTAACAAAGCTTGTGGATGTAGTTTTACTATTTTGTCTAGCCATCTTTATAATTATAAATTGATTATTGACAAAAATTTTGGTAAAATCACAATTTAATAATTAAAAAATTATTGAAGGGTATCTTAAAAAAATAATTTAATTATTAAATTTTTTTAAAAAATAATTTGGTAAAAATACAATTTAATTAATAAAAAACAAATTATTAAAGAATATTTTGATAAGAAAAATTTAATAACAAAAAAATAAAATTTTTGTTAAAGGATATTTTTGTAAAAAGTAATTTATTTTTTCTTGAAAAATGGATAAAGTTAACATTAGTTAATACAAAAAATTTAAAATGGATTAAAGATGAGATTTTTTAAAAGTTTTAAAAGAGAAACATGTACATTTTATAAATAGAAGAGATGAAAGTGTCATTTTACCATCTCAAAAAAAATAAAGTGAAATTTTCTCCAAAAAAAAAAAGAAGTCAGAATTTATCTACATTTTCATTTTCATTTATATTGATAAGCATTTTTAGTTAGTAACTCAATATCTCTTTAGCTAACACTTTTAAATATGGTTGGTTATCCGTTAGTCAAAAAATAATAAATTATACTAATTTTATAATATTATTTAGGGTAAAATATATTTTTTGTCCCTAAAGTTTGACAAAAGTTTCAAAAATACCCCTAAATTTTATTTTGTTTTAATTTTATTCCAAAAGTTTTCGATTTGCATCAAATATATCCTTGACGGCTAATTTTTCAAGAAATTTAAGACCAATTCAACAACAATTTCATAAGAACAACCCTCAACACAAGTAAATCAAGCATAATTTTCATGCATTATTGTTAGATTTGTCTTAAATTTTTTGAAAATTTAGTCGTCGGGGATATATTTGATGCAAATCGAAAACATTGGGGACAAAATTGAAACAAAATAAAACTTAGGAGTATTTTTGAAATTTTTATCAAACTTCAGGGACAAAAAGTATACTTTACCCTATTATTTATAAAAGAAAATGCAAAAAATAGGATAATTAAAGATAAATAAATAATTAGTGACTCAAGGCCACAATACACAGATGAACAACAAAGCCACAAATGGAATGGGAGAGGGGGGAAGTACTAGCTCTCATGGATTTGAATACTCATGGTAAAGAGTAAAGACAATACAAAATTAAGGAGGAGAAGGGCTCCATGTGCAAGGAGTGAAAAGCACGTGCCACCAATGGACACTGAGAAAAGGAATGAGCCAAAGGGTCAATGAGTATAGCGAGCAAAATGCGAAAAGGAAGCAGTGGGGGTGTGGAAGAAGGTGGCGGAGAATGTGATGGTGATGGGTATAGAAATTACAAACATGGAAGGAAGGAACATTGATTGGCTCAATTGGTCTCTTTGTCTACGGCACCTGCGTGGCAAAGTGGGACCCACCACTTAGTGGTTCAGTACGTGAGTACATGTTAGCGGATCACATGCACCACCACCATAACGGTTACCCACTAATTATTAACACTCCCGCCACAACTCATCATCTCAAATATGAAATCTCAAATCTAATCTAATTCTAATCTTCTAAAATTATTTGCCGGACTTTTATAATAATATGAACCAAATCTATGCCCATCTGCACCATGTTTCAGTGGTTGTTTGCTAGAAATTTCTTTTTCCTTTTCTTTTTCTTGTAGTACTAATTTTGTTTTTTCTCTGATTTTTTCTTCTATTATTTCTTATTTATTTTTTTTATGTTTGTGTAGGGACAGATGTATTCATTAGTTAGTAGGAGCAGCAAAATTTTAAAAATATCAAGTAGTTTTTAATTTAAAATGTTAGTTGCTCCCACTACAATATTAATCTTGACTCACTCTTTAAATTCTTAACCCTTCTTCTTCTCTTCCTTTTCAATTTTCTTTTTCTACTTTCCAGACTCGAGTTACTGTCGTTGTCCACCTGTCCCGCATCACTGTCGCCAAGGTTGCTGTGCAACCTTTCTTCTTGCGTTGCTACTCGGCTGTTCTATTATTCACGTCTGACCATTTGTTTTGCGTTCTTCTTTGTCGACGTCTGTCACCATTTCGTTATTGTCTTTCACCAGTCGACACTCCGTCATCATCTCTCACTAGTCGCTACTCTATCATCGTCTCTGAGTCTTTGACGGTCTCGCCACTCCATCATCTTTCGAGTCTTGAGTCTTGCCTCTCTAGTTTCCAGTCGCCTCGGGCACTGGCCGTACCACACCTCTTCAGTCTTTAGTCTCTCAAGTCTTTTCATCCTTGCTGCCTGTTGGGCGCTGCACCGCTGTTGATTGCTACCTCCTGGAGTCTTGGACTATTGGTAGTTGGTACATTCACTAATTTGCTTACTTTCATTGCTTGAATTTGGCATTTTGTTTAGTAAAATTTGATTTTATCCTATTTAGTAAAAAGAATTTGATTTTGACAAAGATGGTATGAATTATGATATTATTTTTTTGTTGTTGCTATTTGAATAATTGAATGATTTATGTTTGTGTATATTAAGGTGTAATTGAATTAGGATATTGTTCTTTGTTGCTCTTAAAAATTAATTTGAATGACTTTTACACTGGGTCTTTTTATTGAAAGATGATATAAGATGAAGAACAATGTGGGTAGTTATTTTTGAGATTTACATTCTTGAATTTTTTTTACTATCTACATTCTTAATTTGATATTATATTATTGTATATTTTTTAATATTTTGTTTATGTTTTGTATTTATAATTTTATATTGTACTTTTAAATTTTTATGGAATTGTGAATTATTTTTATTAATTAATTAACTTAGGTTTACAAATTTATCCTTTTGGTAATGGAGAAATATTTCAAAAGAACATTATCGTTGGAGATTGGATTCTAAAATAATTCATTGATCACTTCTAACAAAAGGAAGGTTGTAATTCGAAGTAGAGAGTCTTATAGCAAATTGTAAGACCTAAAACTTTTGAAAAATCTTATTATGAACTAATTTCAAATCATTTATTTATTTACAGCTCTAATTTTAAAAATTATTTTATTAAAGATAATTAGAGGTAGTTTTGATTAATTGAATTTGAAATAAATTAAAGTTTTTATCCAAATTCTATAATTATTGAGCATTTTCCTATTTACAACTTAAAGTTTTAGAAATTCAAAGTTTATGAGGTTTAACTATTTAAATTAGAATATTTATCTAATTTTATAATTATTCAATTATTTTCTATATTTGAATTATAAAATTAATAGTCATAAAATAATAAAATTTTTATATGATAATATTTTTATAATTAAATACTTTAAGTTTTGTGAATAAAGAAAATTAATTATATTGTATTATATTTTTAATTAGAGTATTTGAGTGAAAACCAAATAGTAATTTGATACAACAAATAAATTTTAAAGTAATTTTAAGGATTTAATTAGTTTTCAAATTAACCCAAAATCCCCAATTTTACACACAAATCATAACCCTAATTAACACATATTTTTTCTCTTTACCCCAAGAAACCCTAGCGGCCCTTCAGAAAAGAGAATCAGAGGGGCAGCTCGAAGAAAGAAAGAAAGGGAGGGCAGAGAGGAAGAGAGAACCGAGGGAGAATAGAAGGAGAAGAAGGAGGAGACGCCGCTGCTACCGTTGAGCCCGCCGTCGTGTCGCCATTGCCGTCCCTAATGAATAGAGACACGCGGGAAGGAAGGCTTCGCGAGGAGCGTCGCGTCGCTGCTGGGAGCCTACCGCCGCCAAGGCCAGTCGCTTTCCGTAAAGCCATCGCCGTCAGCCGCGTCATCGCTGTCACTGCCAGCATCCTCCGTCCACGAGCCGTCGACAGAACTGCAAAGAGAAAGGATGCGCGAAGAGAGAGAGAGAGAGAGAGAGATCGACAGGAGGGTGTACGCGCGAGATGAAGCCGTCGCGAAGCTGCCTTTGCCGCCGCCCCCAGCCGCCGTCGCGAGCTTCATTGCCGTTGCTGAAGATGTGCCGCCGAGCTCCTACCGCTGGGAAACGCCGTTGCCGTCATCAATGACCACTACCGATAAGGATTTTGAGTTTGGTTTATATTCCTGTGAGATTCGGGAACTTTATGTTATTACAGTCGCCGTCACCGAAGTTCTGGTCGCCGCTGCCGCTTGAGGTGGCTGCCAAGACTGCCGCCAAACTGGTTCAGAGACTGTTGCTGTTTCATTTTCTTATTACAGTAAGTATCTCTATTTTGAAAACTCGTGTTAGTATTCTGTTACGTGTTAATAAGGTTTTCGCAATATTAATGTTTTTAGGATTTAGTAACCGAGGTTGCATGTTTCGATTAAGGCTGTTTCTGCTATTGAGAAAGCAAGCGGAATTGTGGTTGCGGTTACCGCTGATCGCGGGTCAAGAGGAAAGGTTTTCTTTGACGCGCTTGATTTATGGGTTCGACTTTTCGAGGTAGGGATTTTTCTAAAAACTCAATTTTATAATTTGGAATTGTTATAAATGGATATTGATGTGAGAAATACACTTTTTAGTGATTGTATAAGTCTTATATATTGCCTGGCTATTTTGGATGAATATGATTGTTTGTTTGCTTGGATTATTGTTTGGTTTTGTTAAACGGACGGTTGCTGAATTGTTTCTTTAAAGTTTTAGAAATGAGTTTGATTTGTTGATAAATGAGTTGATTTTGAATCAGTTTCCTTGAGATATGAATATGGCAAAACTCCCTGAGGCGCGGGGATCCCTGCGGGGACTGCCCCGAATGGGGATCCGACTGTGGAAAATTTTTTCCGCGGGGATGGGGATGGGGGACAAAATTCCCCCGAGGCAGGCGCGGAGACCCGAGTGGGAATCCCTGTCCCGTCCCCGCTATTCCCCGAAATTTATAAATTTATTGAATTATCCTTAATAGTTTATTTCTCATATATGTTTTTTAGTCATTTCTCTCTCTCTCTCTCTCTCTCTCTCACATACACACACACACACACACACACACACACACACACACACACACACACACACACATATATATATATATATATATATATATATATATATATATATATAGAAATCCAAAACTCCTAATCTTCATTTACATAACCCTTCTTAAATTCAGAGATTCCTAACGTTGTCCATACTCCATCCAACCTCTCTGCAGCCACCCCCTCACCACTCTCGCTTCTCATCGAATTGTGACACTTCACCATGCCATCACCCTCACCGCGTCGTGCTTTCTATTTGCGGCGTTCCTTTTGTAACTCTGCCATCGTGTTCATTCTCCTCTCTGTTGCCGCGTCTTCCACATTGTCCATTGCTTTGTCCTTTGGCTCGTCGTTGCGTCCCCCCACTACATCATTTCGAAAGAAGTCACTATCGTGTCATTTAGATTTTTTGTATAAAATCTTGCTGGTTTTGTATATGATGGATACTTGCAGCTCTCATCATATAGAAATTAATAATTAGTTAGAACTATTAGATAGATGGGGAATTGGGTCTCCACGGGGAATGAGGCCCCGTGGAGAATGAGAATGGGGAGCAATATTTTCCCACAACGGAGAATGGGAACAGGGATGGGGAGCAAATCTTAGGGCGGGGATGGGGAGCATAGAGGCATCTCCCGCCCCCGCCCTGCCCCGTTGACATCCCTGGATATGAAAATGACATGGCTTTTTGGAATCAGCTTGATTTTGAACTGATTTGGTTTTGAACTCATTGGAAAGGGTTGCGAAATGGTTTGGTTGGAAACCGAAAAGAGTGGCAAAGTCCAAGTTTTAGGGGAGGTGCTGCCAAAATTTTTATAAAATCTGAGACTTTGTTTGAAATATTATTTAGAAAATTATGAATTTAAGAATTATATTATTTTACTTGAATTATTTAAGAAAATAATGAATTCTGTTTTGAATTGAATTATTGAAAAGAGAATTATGATTGAGCTTTATTTCTTAAGAAAAGTATTCTATTTTGAGTGCAACTTTTTAGAAAAGACTTATGTTTGAAAGTTGATTTAAATATGACAAGGGTTTATATTTTAAATTTAATTAAAGAATCACGTTTGGAGGAGTTTTTGTAGATTTAAAGGAAATTGGACCTTGATTTCCGTTTGTGATGTTTTGAAAAAAGTCATAGAATTGGTTTTAAAAGTGAACCTAAAGGTGGTTTTGATTTGAATGGATTGGTTTTGTTCTAAGTGATTCGGTTTTGAAATTTGTTTGGGACTTCTAATTCATATGATTTGGTTTTGATTTAATTTAGGAACTTCATTTGATTGATTCACTTTAAGAAAACAATTATTTTTAAGGATCTTGAATGAATTTAAGAAATTGAGAGTTGGCGGACTTCTCCTTAAAGTCTTGAGACTTTGCCGAGGTAGTTAATTGATAACTCCAATTTAAAATAGTTAAACAAATGATTTAAAAGTGAATGATTTTGAGTCTTTTCAAAGAGAATTACCATTTGATATAATTTTGAAATTGTTTGGAAGTTTTGGAAAAATGTTACATAAACTGGCTCTATTTTAAAAGGGAATTTATTTTGAGGAAAAAGTGGCTTATGAGCTTGAAATAACATGAGATATGAGGAGGATTTTGGAATCAAAACAAAGATGAGTTTAATTTGGTTTCAAAGTAAAGTGATTTGAGAAAAAAGTGATATATGGTATGAATGATGTTTTGACTTGATGTGGATTGTTCAGGAAGTGCGAAAATGATTATGAATGAATATGAATGATGAATTGGCTTGTGAACTTCTTTCTATCTGAGATACGAGTTTCCCTGGGTAAGATGCAGTGGCTTTCCACCATGTGCTCTAGGTCGAGACTCAATACTCTGTTGACCCTACGTCGTAAGATGTGGCCGGACACTTTAACGCCCCGAAAATTCCCCCAATGAGCAGAATTTGATTATGATTGAGAAAAAGCTATGCATAGACTCTTGGGATGTGCGCACGGGAGACTATCCAGGGTTTAGCAACTGGACATGTCGGGTTGGCTTTATAACCGACAGATGAGATTCATCAACCATAGGGCAGGCATTCATCATATGCATCTATGTGACATTGTTTGGGAGTGCATATTGTAATTGGTTTGCTTATGTGAATAATTATATTTAATTGCTAATTGCTATAATTGATTTAACTGCTTTGATTGTGTTTGAACCTTCTTACTTGTGTTTGTGACTAAAATTGATTGGATTGTAGTGAATTGGATGTTGATTGAGTTTTTTGGGCCTAGAGCTGTGATTGATTATGTGATGGGTCGAAGGCCGTGATTAGTTTGTATTTTTGTTTTAGTAAAGTATGAAAAATTAAACTGGTTCAGCATAGACTTAATGAACATATGCTTGGAACAGCTTGGTCATTTATACTGTCTAGGAAAACTTTTAATATTTGATACAAAAGGAAGTGGTTTTGGATTTGAAGAATTAACGGATTTCTCTTTTAAAAAGGGTTTTGAGTTTTGAATGTAAACCTTTGGTTTTTAAAAAGATACATAAGGCGAGCAACAATCACTGTACTTTGAAAATAGTTTTATATTATGTATCTTATTATAGCAATTTATTTAACCTTCTAGTGAGAACCAGCGAGGACGATGTTCTCACTCCCCTACAGGTTCTTCTTTTTCAGGATATGGACGACAAAATTTAGAAGAGTTTATTTTGTTTCTATTTATACGATGTATTGTGTTGTTTTAGTTATTTTTCTCTCGCCTTTATCTTTACAATTTTTGTAAGAGGGATAAGAATTTTGATATGCAAGGCTTGTAAATTAATACTGTGTATATATGTATATGATTTGTAAGTATTGTATCTGGTCTGTATGTACGTATTTATGTTTTCAACCTAAAAAGTCTTTTTGAAAGATTATACGGTTTTAAGTTTTAAACATGCTCCTATTTTAGTATTAAATATGTTAAGAGTCGTCGTAATACCCAAGCCATCAGAGTGGCGTAGCCGAAAGCGTGATATCCTGGTAGCAAGGGTGTTACACAGATCCAGGACAACGACCAAAGATATTAAGTTATCATCCAAATGACAAAGACAAAGTTAGATGTGCATATTTGCAAAAAGGTCCTTGTCAACCAAGGGCTCATAATTGGTTTGATGACTATGGCAACTAATTAGAGTATTGTATATCAAAAGATGTTACTTTTTGTCTTTCTTGTTACCTTATGAAATCCAAAACTAAAGGTGGTGATGCTTTTGTAACTAATGACTTTTAAATTAGAAAAAGGAGAGACTACAAACTCATGTTAGGATTCATGATAGCACTCATAATCAAGTTTGGAGAAAATGTGAAGCACTTATGAAGCCAAAACAACACATTAGTGATACTATTGAAAAATAATCTCAGCAAGCTAAAAAGAATTTATCAAGTTCACTTGATAGCAACAATTGATTGTATAAGAAATAAGGATTTACTACAAGAAAAACACTGAATACCCTCGAATTAAGCGTCGGACATTACTGGCATATGTAGCATCGGATTTCCTGACGGTTATGAGTGAAAATTCGTCCCTCAAAAAAATTACCGTCGGAGTAGAAATTCCGCTACTAAATCCGATGGTAAATATTGGCGCAAAATTTTATTTTATTAGTGCCAATGTTACTGTCGCATTTTACTGCAAAATTTTTTTATGATGACAGATTTTAATGAAATGTGGCATTTAGGCAATGATAAACGCCTCACCAGTGAATATTTTCGCCGGTAAATTCAAGGTAAAATTGGGGTAAAATTCAAATGCGAAATCCTTCCCCTCACTTCTGCAAATTCTCTCTCTCTCTCTCTCTCTCTCTCTCTCTCTCTCTCTCACACACACACACACACACACTCTCAGCTCTATGCCGCTACTCCATTGAGGTTGCCACCGTCACCACCACCTGGAGATGTCGCCGTCGCTGCCGTTGCACGTCGTCCTTACTACTGCAGGAGCCATCGCTGCTGCTGCCGCTGTTGGTGTACGTTCTCATCCGAGGTCCTCACCTTGTCACCGTCATTGCCACGACCTGTCAACACCACGCTTCCACCATCTTGCATCTACCATCTAAGGTGATTTTTCTATTGTGTTTTTATTTTTCAGTTTTTTTTTGTAAATTTAGGATTTCGTTAGGTATTTTATTAAATTATTAATTGAATTTGTTTAATGAAGTGTATGATTAGGTTTTGTTATGTTAATTTAGTATAATTAGAAATTAAATAATATTAGGGTAGGTTAGGGTAAGGTGAAATTAAGAGCGCTTGAGCTGTTGGAAGATTTTATTTGAGTATTAAGGGTGGTTGAGCTTATGGAAGATTTTATTTGAGTTTGGTGAATGTGTTTCTTTCAATTGCATTGTATTTATATCGTTTCTTTTTGTTATGCCTATTAATTTAGTAAAATTAGAATTAGGTTTTAATTAATTACAATGTTGACTTTTATTTATTCCTTTCAAATTAGTTTTTAATGTAGTTTTACCCTGTAAATTTAATAAGTTATTTTTTTTATTAGGACGGTGTTTTTTCCTCTGAGATTAATTCGAGTTCACTTCTTTTGTAGTTTATGCAGTCATATTCTAGGTTGATTTTCTATCTCTGAATATAATGAATTGTTTAAGTTTTATTCTGGACTTACTTCTCCTATGATAAAGTTTTAGGACGGAAGTGGGAGAAAGTTGTGTAGTGGCGCCTTCTCGAAACCCTTGTTTGTTGGAAAATTATAGAGTTATAAAGGATTGTGCACTAGAACAGCTAGGATTTGATGTTTTATTGAATTTGTGTTTGTTCTAATTTATGCCTCCAGTTGTTTTCTCTGTCGAACTTTTGTTTATATTGTTTAAAACATGTTTGGCTTGTGAGAAAAGGATAATTGGATTTGGTGTGAGATTCTAATTATGAAAAAAGCTCTAAAAATATTAATAAGTTGTGTTGTTGGTTAAATTTTAAGGTGATTGTTCCAAAATCATTCTACGTCATTGTCTATGGATGTACGATAGGGATAATGTTGGACTGGTGGTTTAAAATGTGAGTTCTTTGAGGGGGTTGACGAGTTTGTAGTGTCTTCAACATAAAACCATTTAGGTCTCAAGGGATATCTAGGTGTCCGTGCTATAAGTGTCAGTTGACTAAGTGGTTAGGACCTTCGGATATAACATTTCATCTCTACTGTAATAGGCTCAAGGATGGGTATTGGATGTGGACGGAACATGGAGAAGTGGATAAGCAAGGAATTAACCAGTCTACCTCGAATTCCAATAGGTCTGAGGATTGATCAACGAGAGTTCGGGTGGTTTGAGAACTAAACATGGAAGAAATAAATTGTGAGGGTAAGCAAGAGAGATACAACGAGATGGTGCTTGATGCAATTGGTATTACCAATATGGAAGATGCTGAACAAGAGCCTAACTTGAAGGTAAAGAGATTTTATCATCTGTTAGAATCTACTACAAAATCTTTGTTCGAGGGGTGCATTCATTTGAAATTGTCTGCATGTATTAGAATGATAAGTATTAAGTTTGAGTCAAATCATACGCAAAAGTTTTTTGATAAGTGGGCCACCCTTTGCAACGAATCAATACCTGTCGGGACTACTGCCATCTATAAAAACCGTAACTAATCAACCAGTTAATGAAGTAATTAATTGTCCAAATTAGGTTCCGAAATATTAGAGTGAGAATTTGAGGTTTTAGATGTAATTTTTGGACTCAGTAGGTCTTTCTGAGTCAGAAAATGTATTTTTTGCGAAAAACCGTGAAATAGCGAACCGACAGTTGAATCGGTTCAACCGGTTCAAGTCTGCCTGGTACCGCATGAGAAAAAGTAGAAATAGTAAAAAATCTTAGAAAAATATTAGAAATGAAAAATCGGGCGTTAATTTTAAAGGGTTTGGCCCGAAGTTGGGCCAAACGTGCTAAAAACGCTAACGGGTTAGACCGGACCCAAGTTGGGCCCAAGCCCAACATATATAAGGGCTCATTAATAAACCCTTACCCTCTCACAAACACACACACCTCAGAAATTGAAAGAGGTAGGGGAGAAGAGATTGAGCACTATTCATCATCATCTTCTCTAGCTCATATCTTGAGCTACGGAGCTCCGACCGTCGCACCGTTTGCGGCTACACGTTTCTTGTAAAGAGCTCTACAAAATCCATATAAGAAACTGATAAGGGAAGCTCGAAATCCTGTCAGTTCTTCTCCTCAAAATTTTGAAAATCTAGGGTTTTGATTAAGTGAGTTTTTGTGATTTTGGATATTTAGGTTCACTCTAATCCTTGCTTAGCATTGAATTTTAGCGTCCAAAGCTATTGGGAAAGGTAAGAGGCATTGAACTCTTGTGAAATTTTATTTATGTTAAGCCTTAGGTTGATTTGTGATGGTTTATGTATATATAGTTTGATTATTGTGAGTTTGGGAGCTTTTGGAACTTGTTGGTGCTTGTTGGAGTGGAATTGAAAGCTTGGATTGTGGTTGAGAGCTTGATTATGCTAAATTGGAGTCTTGGTTCATATAGGGAATCGGCCAAGGTATGGTTTCGATTTCCTCTATGTAGTATATAATATTCATAGACACTTAGGCTAGTGACCCATATGATAGGTTTGAAAATTATATGTTGTTGATGATTGGTTTGGTTGATGATGTATAATGTTTGATGTTGTTGCTGTGGTTAAGTGACGAGATTGAGATATGATGAATTTGGGTGAATAAATATTGTTGACTATTAATGTGAATCATGGTTGAGTTGATGCTGAAAATTGATAGTGATGTAATGATGATTGGTGGATATGTGATATATGTGATATTGTGGTTGAGAATAAAATGTGGTAAGATTGGTGTAATATGACACAAAGGGTTGGCTTTCAGGAAAAATGGGAGTTTGGTATTGTTTTGGTTGGGTGTGGTTTGAGGATTTTGGAAAATTTGGTAAAGTGTGAATTTTGGTAAAAGTTGGTTTTTGATGAACTTTGTCTGATCATAACTTTTGCTTTAGTTTTCAAAATTTTTTGAAATTTGAAACTAAAGCTTATTAAAAACTCTTCAAAACGATATAAAGTTTATAAAATTTGAAATTTTGAAGAGGAAGTTATGATCAAACAAAAATCTGTGTTAAAATATGAAATTATGCAAAGTTGCAGAATTCTGTGATTTCTGGTATGTGCGCACGCACAGGCAGGGAAATGCGTTCTGTTTGCAGAGCTAGCACAGCTTGTGCGCGAACATACCTAAGAGGGAATTACAACCTGTGCGTACGCACAGCCTTGTGCATAGCACATGTTGGAAATGTCAGTCTGTTGGGGGCGCTAGCACAGCTTGTGTGAGTGAACAGATTTGTAAATTTTCGTATCTGTGTGTACGCACACCCCTGTACATACGCACACTTTTAAAATCTTTTTGGGCGTGCGCGCTCACACCCCTGTGCGGACGCTGATGTCAATTGGGATGTATTTCAGACGGCCTTTTATAAGAAATATTTCCCTGAGTCTGCAAGGGAAGCGAAGGAAATGGAACTCATGCAGTTGAAGCAAGGTTCTCTATCTGTGACGGACTACACAAGCAACTTTGAGGAACTCTGTAGGTTTTCTAGGGTATGTCAGGGTGCCCCAGAGACTTATGAGAGTTGGAAGTGTATTAAAAACCAAAGGGGGCTGATGGACAACATTATGACTGCTGTGGCTCCAATGGACATTCGTACTTTTTCTGACTTGGTGAACAAGGCGAGAGTGGTGGAAGAGTATGCCAAGACGGTAGCTTCGCCCAAGGAAACACACGGAGGATGTTCTAGTCGAGGACGTGTCAAGCATTTCCATCCGAGGGGTCAAAGTTTCAAGAGAGGAGGATATCCACATCAACGGCAAGGAGGCTTTAGAAAGAACAATCAGAATCAGTTTCAGTATGCTAAAGGGAGAGGAAATCAGAGTGGTTGCTTCAATTATTGGTTTCCTGGGCACATTGCGAGGGATTGCACTTGTGGGAGGAACCAGAATGCGGGTCAGGGTCAGCATCAAGGTCGTGTCTTTGCTGTGAACGCCAAGGATGCTTCCAAGGTGGATCCTTTGATGAGAAGTATATGTCTAATTGGTGATAAAATATTAATTACATTATATAATACTGGAGCATCGCATTCGTTTATTTCTTTTGCTAAGGTTGAGGAACTAAGCTTGAAAGTGTCAGATTAGCTTTTGATCTGCATGTACACACTCCACATCAGACGGTTATAACTAGGTCAGGGTGTAGGCAAGTAGGTTTCAAGCTTGAGGGTAGAGACTTCGTGCATGACTTGATCTGTTTACCAATGATTGGATTGGAGATGATTTTGGGATTTGATTGGTTGTCGAAGAATCAGGTTTTGTTGGATTGCTTTGAGCGGTCAATTCGGTTTATGCCGGAAGGAGAAAATAGAGCAGTGGTAGCTGTGGGGTATTACCTGAACTCTATAATAGTGCACTGTAGTGGGGAGGAGTGTCAGGGATATATCCTGTTGGCTGCTAACGCGTTGGGGGATGCCCAGGACTTAGACCAGATTCCGGTAGTTAGAGACTTTCCGGAGGTATTCCCGGAAGATATCCCTGAATTTTCACCTCAAAGGGAGATTGAATTTGTGATTGAATTGGTGCCGAGAGCCGGACCAGTGTCGATTGCACCGTATAGAATGGCTCCGATAGAGCTGGCAGAATTAAAGTCTCAGTTGGAAGAGCTTCTGAACAAGAGGTTCATTCGACCGAGTGTATCTCCATGGGGAGCGCCAGTTTTATTGGTGAAGAAGAAGGATGGAGGAATGCGTTTGTGCGTGGATTACCGACAGTTGAACAAAATGGCGGTGAAGAATAAGTACCCGCTGCCGAGGATAGATGACTTGATGGATCAACTGCAAAGAGCCGGAGTATTTTCCAAGATTGATTTGAGATCAGGTTACCATCAGATAAGGGTGAAGGAGGATGATATCCCTAAGACTGCGTTCAGGACGCGCTATGGACACTACGAGTTTGTGGTGATGTCCTTTGGGTTAACGAATGCACCTGCTGTTTTCATGGATTACATGAACAGAGTCTTTCGTCTCTTTTTGGACAAATTCGTGGTGGTTTTCATAGACGACATCTTAGTTTATTCCAAGATGGCAAAGGAGCATGAGGAACACTTGAGGATTGTGTTGCAAATCCTAAAGGAGCGAAATTTGTATGCCAAGTTGTCGAAGTGCGAGTTCTGGAAAGAGGAAGTGAAGTTCCTAGGTCACGTGGTGAGCAAAGGAGGGATAGCGGTGGATCCTTCTAAGGTAGAAGCAGCGATGGAATGGGAAAGACCAACGACGGTGACGGAAGTGAGGAGCTTTTTGGGTTTAGTTGGATATTACCGAAGATTTATTGAAGGGTTTTCCCGAATAGCACTGCTGATGACTAAGTTGACAAGGAAGGAGGTGTCTTTTGTGTGGACGTCGGAGTGTGAGGAAAGTTTTCAAACTTTGAATCAGAAGTTAACTTCAGCGCCAATTTTAATCTTTCCGGAATCGCATGAACTGTTCGAAGTGTACTGTGATGCTTCTTTGAAAGGTTTGGGTTGCGTGTTGATGCAACACCAGAATGTGGTGGCTTACGCATCGCGTCAGCTGAGACCGCATGAGGTAGATTACCCAACTCATGACTTGGAATTAGCGGCAATTGTGTTTGCGTTGAAGATTTGGAGACACCACTTGTACGGAGTAAGGTTTAGCGTTTTTTCTGATCATAAGAGTCTCAAGTACATCTTTGATCAGAAAGAGCTTAATATGCGTCAGAGGAGGTGGATGGAGTTGTTGAAGGACTACAATTTTAAACTGAGTTATCACTCTGGAAACACGAATGTGGTAGCAGACGCATTAAGTTGGAAGTCTTTAACTGTAGCTTGGATGAGAATCAAGGAATAGGAGTTAGCGGGTAAGTTTGTGGATCTTAAGTTGGATATTGGTGAAGTTACCGGAAGAGCTTGCTTGAATCAGTTACAGATCTCAAGTGACTTTAAATCCGAACTCCTAAGGGCTCATCAAAACAATGACGTGTTACCTAAGGTGTTGCCAGCTATTGAGCAAGGGAAGCAGTGGAGAGTGTCATGGGATCAAGATGGATTGTGGAGATTCAAGGGTAGAATCATTGTGCTGGATGTTGGGACTTTGCGGCAAGATATATTGAGAGAAGCACACAACAATGGGTTTTCGATTCACCCTGGGAGCACTAAAATGTACCACGATCTGAAGGCTATGTTCTGGTGGCCTGGTATGAAGAAAGATGTGGCGGAATATGTCTCAAAGTGTCTGACGTGTCAGAAGGTGAAGATAGAGCATCAGAAACCATCAGGGATGCTACAGCCACTTGAGATTCCTCAGTGGAAGTGGGAAGGAATCGCAATGAATTTTGTGACTGGTTTACCGAGGACTAGGTCGGGATTTGATGCAATTCGGGTGATCATGGATCGCTTAACCAAATCCGCTCATTTTCTACATGTTTGAGTGAATTGTTCTATGGAGGAGTTGGCAAGATTGTATATCAAAGAGATAGTAAGGTTGCATGGTGTGCCATCGAGAATAGTGTTGGACCGTGATCCCCGATTCACATCAAGGTTTTGGGGAGCTTTTCAAAGAGCTTTCGGTACGAAGCTATGTCTCAGTACCGCATATCATCCGCAAACTGAAGGACAATAAAAAAGAACTATTCAAATGTTGGAGGATATGCTAAGGGCATGTATATTGGATCAACAGGAAAGTTGGGACCATCACATGCAATTGGTAGAGTTTACGTACAACAATAGCTTTCATGCGAGCATTGGGATGGCTCCGTATGAAGCCTTGTATGGACGGAAGTGCCAATCTCCACTCTGTTGGTATGAATCTGGTGAAGTGAGCATTTTGGGTCCTGATTTGATAGTAGAGACTACTGAGAACATTAAGACAAAGAAGTTGAATCCGAGGTTCATTGGACCGTTCGAGATTCTAAGACGATTCGGGCCGGTAGTGTATCAAGTAGCTTTGTCACCTCATCTGTCTAACTTACATGACGTATTCCACGTGTCACAGCTCCATAAGTACACGTCAGATTCGGCTCATGTGTTGGAGCCTGAGTCGGTGGAGTTGAGAGAGAACTTGACTTTTCAAGTAACACCAGTGAGAATTGATGACACCAGTGTGAAAAAGCTATGAGGGAAGGAAGTCTCACTGGTTAAAGTAGCTTGGGAACGAGCAGAAATCAAAGAGCATACTTGGGAGTTGGAATCCGAGATGCGAAAGGATTACCCCGAGCTTTTCTCAGGTAATTCAAATTTTGAGGGCAAAATTTCTTATTTGGTGAGGAGAATGTAAGAACCGTAACTAATCAACCAGTTAATTAAGTAATTAATTGCCCAAAGTAGGTTCTGAAATATTAGAGTGAGAATTTGAGGTTTTAGATGTGATTTTTGGACTCAGTAGGTCTTTCTGAGTCAAAAAATGTATTTTCTGCGAAAAATCGTGAAAAACCGCGAACTGGCAGTTGAACCGGTTCAACCGGTTCAAGTCTGCCTGGTACCGCACGAGAAAAAGTAGAAACAGTCAAAAACCTTAGAAAAACATTAGAAATGGAAAACCGGGCATTAATTTTAAAGGGTTTGGCCCAAAGTTGGGCCAAACGTGCTAAAAACGCTAACGGTTGGACCGGACCCAAGTTGGGCCCAAGTCCAACATATATAAGGGCTCATTAATGAACCCTTACCCTCTCACAAACACACACACATCAGAAATTGAAAGAGGGAGGGGAGAAGAGATTGAGCACTATTCATCATCATCTTCTCTAGCTCATATCTTGAGCTACGGAGCTCCGACCGCCGCACCGTTTGCGGCTACGCGTTCCTTGTGAAGAGCTCTACAAAACCCATATAAGAAATTGGTAAGGGAAGCTCGAAATCCTCTCAGTTCTTCTCCTCAAAATTTTGAAAATCTAGGGTTTTGATTAAGTGAGTTTTTGTGATTTTGGATGTTTAGGTTCACTCTAATCCTTGCTTAGCATTGGATTTTGGCGTCCAAAGCTATTGGAAAAGGTAAGAGGCATTGAACTCTTGTGAGATTTTATTTATGTTAAGCCTTAGGTTGATTTGTGATTGTTTATGTATATATAGTTTGATTATTGTGAGTTTGGGAGCTTTTGGAACTTGTTGGTGCTTGTTGGAGTGGAATTGAAAGCTTGGATTGTGGTTGAGAGCTTGATTGTGCTAAATTGGAGTCTTGGTTTATATAGGGAATCGGCCAAGGTATGGTTTCGGTTTCCTCTATGTAGTATATAATATTCATGGACACTTAGGCTAGTGACCCATAGGATAGGTTTGAAAATTATATGTTGTTGATGATTGGTTTGGTTGATGATGTATAATGGTTTGATGTTGTTGTTGTGGTTATATGATGAGGTTGAGATATGATGAATTTGGGTGAATAAATATTGTTGACTATTAATGTGAATCATGGTTGAGTTGATGATGAAAATTGATAGTGATGTAATGATGATTGGTGGATATGTGATATATGTGATATTGTGGTTGAGAATAAAATGTGGTAAGATTGGTGTAATATGACACAAAGGGTTGGCTTTCAGGATAAATGGGAGTTTGGTATTGTTTTGGTTGGGTGTAGTTTGAGGATTTTGGAAAATTTGGTAAAGTGTGAATTTTGGTAAAAATTGGATTTTGATGAATTTTGTCTGATTAAAACTTTTGCTTCGATTTTCAAACTTTGTTAAAATTTGTATGAAACTAAAGCTTATTAAAAACTCTTCGAAACGATATAAAGTTTATAAAATTTGGAATTTTGAAGAGGAAGTTATGATCAAACAAAAATTGGTGTTAAAATATGAAATTATGCAAAGTTGCAGAATTTTGTGATTTCTGGTATTTGCACACGCACAGCCTTGTGCGCATGCACAACCCTGCAAAATTTTCAACCTGTGTGCACGCACAGGTAGGAAAATGCGTTCTGTTTGCAGCGCTAGCATGGCTCTTGCGCGCACATACCTATGAGGGAATTGCAACCTGTGCGTATGCACAGCCTTGTGCGCATGCACACGTTGGGAAGGTCAGTCTGTTGGGGTGCTAGCACAGCTTGTGCGAGTGAACAGATTTGTAAATTTTCGTACCTGTGTGTACGCACACCCCTGTACATACGCACACTTTTAAAATCTTTCTAGACGTGCGCGCGCACACTCTGTGCGGGTGCACACGCCTGTTTCTCAAATTTAAACTTTGTTTTCAACTCTTTCACCTTTCCAACAAGGTTGTAAGCTTTTGTAACACCATTTTAAGGCTTCTGGGCTTAATTTTGGGCAGGAGAACATGGGAATAATCTAAGGGTTTTAGTTGATGATTTTTATGGAAAAATTAGAAAAAATGGAAGATTAGGTTTCGGGTGTACTGAGGATGGTTTGATGTTATGCGAAGGATGATTGATATATGAGATGAGATATGATGAACTGTTGATGTTTGAAAACTGAAATGTGAATTGACAGTGGTTGAGGTGAGCCGAGGACTCTGAATGAGATGATGGATCCTTGTATACTGAAAATATTTTTTGAAAACCACTGAGGTACGGATTGGTACTGAGATTATGAGACGCTATGCGCCCGGTAGGGATGGTGGTTAATCCCGCCTGTCGAGGTAGCGGCGGCGGCATAAGGACGGTGGTTAATCCCGCTTACGTTGAGATGTGAAGTCTGAGGCAAGAGTATCCCGCTCGCATCCCTTCGGATCAATAGAGCGTGCAGGTGCAAACATCTCCATGGAGATGTGTCAGGTTGGCAGTTGAACCGACAATGTGATATCATAGCCAATAGGGCAGGCATTCATCATATGCATTTTCTATCTGATTGTTTGCTTTGCCGACTTGTAAACGTATGCCTAATTGAATAACTTGCCTAATTTCTTACTTGAAGTACTTGCTTTATATGCTTCTACTTGTGCTTTACTTGCATTGTATATAATTGTGATTTCTACTGGGATTGAGAAGGTTCGGAAGGCAGTGGTGATGGAATCGCATGGAGGATGGGTTGGTGAAGGCTGTGGGACAGCGGTGTTTGGTTAGAATAGAAATCCTCTAAGATAGATTACCCGGTTTATTTATGCTAAAGATTTATATAATCATGCTTATCTGTTTTAGTATGCCTTAAGATTGAATCTTGTGATGGATATGAAATCTAGGATTGCCTTTGGCATCCTGGGGTCTTATATCCTACATCACTAGGCACTGTTACCATACTGAGAACCTCCGGTTCTCATATCATATTTCTGCTGTGTTTTTCAGATGTAGGTCGGAACCCACCTTGGTGAGTTGCTGGATGGTGACAGAAGCGGAGGATCCGGATACCTTTTGGGAATCTTTTGATTTATTTTGTTTATACATCTCTCACTTTTGTATTCTGTTTTGCCTAGAGGCATGTATTTGAGAGAACAAAATTTGTATAAGCTATTTTTTCTGTCTGGTTTATGTATGGTCTGTATATGGATAGCCGGCTTAAACTCCGCGAGCCGTGGCTAGTTTCTTATGGTATTATACTATATATATTTTGATGTATCTTATCTGTATCTGGTGCTTTAAGTTAGTAGTTTCGTTAGTACGTTTGCGCTTTGTAAATCCTGTTTTTGAGCTATATCCTTCATCGGGCTTCTAGATTATATGATTCTATATATATATATATATATAAGCTTAGAACTGTCGTAATCTCAGATTAACCTTTGCTTTACGACACGAGGTAAAGCTTGGGCTAATTAGGGTGTCACACCATCCCCTAGAGCCACTACAAAACAAAGAAGTTAGTTTCGAAATTAGGTCTAAATTTGGTGAAAATCGATTTTTGTTTGAATAGTTGTATATTGTATTACAAGGGGGACGTAGATCTAACTGCTTGTAGATTTTGTTATGCATTGAGGTTTCAATTCGAGAGAGAACGGATTGGTAAATGGCGGGTCCAATTTAGGTGGATGTAACCTTTTGAGAGGATGATCGAATCCTTCAAGCGCACCATGAAGAACAGAGCTTAGATCGAGGGTAGCATCTACGAAGCATTCCTAGCTAAAGAAATATCCGCATTTTACGCTTTCTATTTTGAGCCTCTTGTTGATTCATGTAGAACAGGAGTTGGAAAGAACAATGAGAAGGAAGAATCTTCGTCAACTAGAATAACCTATCCAATATTTGTTCTAAAAGGAGTTGCAATGGGTACGGGTAGTGAATATTGGTTAGAGAAAAAGAAAATCGATGCCGCGCATCTGCATGTGTTGTTTACTGTGACCAGGTTTCACCCTACCTGAGATGAGTTTTTTAAGTCTTTGTAAATATTATAATTAGTAAGATAATAACTTTTTCATCTAATCAAAACTTCAGTATACTGAAATTTCATTGTTTATCATATTGTATGATAGGTTATTCCAGGAAACAAATTCTGATACATCACTGAATAATTTTTCACATTGGTTTAGAGAATATGTCAGTGTCTCTCTAGTTGACACAACGGATTAAGAACTCGTTGCACTTAGTTAAGGCCCAATGAATAAGGGCATAAGCTACCCGATATACAAAGTTAATAAATATCGGTTCATTTTTTACAATGGTCGGTGAGAAAGAAAACAGATAATACCAGAGTCTGGGTTTGTGGGGATGCAGGCAGTAGTCATTCTGATTGGTATGGTGTGTTGCACACTATAATTCAACTATAGTATTTTTGTCACACTACGTACAAGATGTGCATGTTTAAAATGAATAGTATGATCCATATTCGCAACAGGAGGCATGAAAGCACAAGGACTACAATATCACTGTAGCAAATGTAACAGAGCATATAGGCACTGCGATCTTTTTATTCTACCTCAAAATGTATGACAGGTATGCTATTTGTCTTATTCGAGGTCATGCAAATCTAGTTGGGTTGTTGTTGTGATCCAATCACCCTTAGATCGGCTGTTATGGATGATGGCATCATTGACCTTAGGGTAGATGACAACACACTACCATAAGAGGACGACAATCTTTAAGAAGAAAAGATGGTCGATGGAGACGAAGAAGAAAAAGACGAGTTCGATGATCAAGAAATTGCCTCGGAAAAGGAGGATGATGAACCAGAGGAAGAAAATGATGAATCTGAATAAGGTTCACCTAAATATAGTTTAACTAGCTTGTTGTATGTTTAAACCTTATTTTAGTTAGATCATATAATTACAACGCATGCTAGCCTTAGTTCTATCTTATGTATTTCTTTATTCCTTATGTGTTTTTATTCTATATATTTGATATTTTATATCATATATAAATAACTTTTTTCAGATAAATTACTAATTTATTCTTTACTAAATAGGAGTGGACTATCGATTATTAACTATTGGGGTCCATTATAGATTGAAGAAGAAAATAAAAAAAAATGACTTTTTCGTCGGATTTACCGTCAGAATTTTTCGATAGTAACGATTATCCAGATTTAAAAAAAAATTGATGCTTCCGTCAGATTTTTCCGACAATAATGCAGCACGAGGTTTCAATGTTTGGCGCCATAATTACCGTCGGAAAAATTCCGACGGTAAGTCGCATCAGATTGTCGTAATTTAAACATCGAATTTCGCCGTTAATTCTACCGCAAGTTACCGTAAAAAAAATAATAAATCCGTCGATAAACATTTACCAGTGAGGTTTATAACTTCGGATACAATCTAACGCAAAATCTAATGGTATTCAGCGTTTTTCTTGTTGTGATTGGTCTTTCGTGGTAATGATGAGACAGATGATTCTCTTAATAAAAAAAATTTGAAACCTCTAAACTTTCTTGTACAACATAATGAAGAGATTGATCATGCTTTCAAAAATGTTTATGAAAATATTAAACTAATAACACCCTCAATTCAAAAAACATTGTAAGAGCTGGTGCAAGAAAAACAACAAAAGTTATTGTTGATGATATTGGGAATGAATTGTTTGTTGTTTTGGTTGATGAAGCCCGCGACATTTCTATTAAGGAGCAAATGTCAATTTGTTTGAGGTACGTGAATAAAGAAGGATAAGTTAGGGAGCATTTTCTTGGTCTTGTTCATGTTTCTAATACGAATACTTTATCTCGAAAATTAGCATTGGAGTCATTATCAGAAACATATAATTTATGTTTATCAAGAGGATGTGGACAAGGATATAATGGTGCAAGTAACATGCAAGGAGAATTTAGTGGCTTGAAGATTTTGATTTTGAAAGAAAATTCTTATACTTTCTATGTTCATTACTTTGCCCACCAACTTCAGTTAGCTCTTATAATGGTTACAATAAAACAAGTTGAAATTGCTTTATTTTTTAATTTATTAACCAATTTGTGCAATGTTGTTGGAGTTTCATGTAAATGAAGAGACATGCTTCGTGAAAGTCAAATGACTAGGATAATTGAAGCATTAAAAAGTGGAGAAATTTTCAGTGGATGTGGTTTGAATAAAAAAGTAGGTTTATAAAGAACTGGAGACACTAGATGGGGTTCACACTATGAAACTATATTTAGATTAATTTTTTTGGTTTTCTTCCGTGGTCAATGTTCTTGAATATGTTGAGGAAGATGAAAATAATTCAGAACAAAGAGCTTAAGCATGTCATTCAGTTCTTTGAATTCATTTTCAACTTGCACTTGATGAAAAATATCTTGGGAGTTACTAATGAGTTGACTCAAGCATTACAAAGAAATATAAGAGATCATGGTTGGTCTCTTCTACTTGACGAAGTCTCATTGTTTTATAACAAATATAATATTTCTATTCCAAAAATAGATTATATATTTGTGACAAGGAAGATCAAGACCCAAAACTCAAAAGATCTCAAATTTGCATAATTTTCAAGTTGAGATATTCTATCAAAGAAAAAATATCTTGGGAGTTACTAATGAGTTGACTCAAGCATTAGAAAGAAATATAAGAGATGATGATTGGTCTCTTCTGCTTGACAAAATCTCGTTGTTTTATAACAAATATAATATTTCTATTCCAAAAATAGATTCTATATTTGTGATACAAGAAAGATCAAGATGTAAAACTCAAAAGATCTCAAATTTGCATCATTTTCAAGTTAAGATATTCTATCAAAAAGTCAATAATCATTTTATAGAGGTGAATACTGAATTACTTCTTTTCAATTCTTTATATAACTTATCTGAATCTATGACAGTCATTTTTTTTCATTTGATAAGAAGAAGTTGATTCAGTTAGCTCAATTCTATCCATTAGAAATTTTTTCTACTCAACTTTTAGCACTTGATAGTTAACTTGAAAACTTCATATTAGATGTGCATTCTTATGACTAATTCTCAAACTTAAATGGGATTGATGCTCTTTCTCAGAAATTGGTTGAGACAAAAAAATATTGTTTATCTATTAGTATTTTTTCTTTTGAAGCTATCTTTAGTTTTGTCCGTAGCAACTGTATTAGTTGAAAGAACTTTCTCTGTTACGAACATCATAAAGAGTTGGCTACATAACCGTATGGGAGATAGATTTTTAAAAGGTGAATACCCATCCCGGCCTTTGATAATTTCTTCGAAGGACTTCAAAGCTCCCGACAAAAAAAATACCATTTATGCCCCTTGATATTTAACTTTGTAGGACTGATTAGCCCTTCTGTCAATGATCTCTCTTCAAAACATACTTATGTGACACGTTAATCACTAATATATTTTCCATTTAATTTTAAGTAAAAACAATTTAAAATTAATATGTTAGGATTGATAGAGACAAAGAAGGAGGTGATTACTAAGTTTGATGTAGTGCAATTTTGGGGTAATGATGCGGTGGGTTTGGAATTTGTGGGACCGGAAGGTGCTTCTAGAGATTTATTAATAATGTGGGATGATATGATGTCTAGGTTGAGTAATTGTTACAAAGAGGAGAGATGGTTGTGTATAGAAGGGAAATTGACAAACAATAATTTTCATATGTGCGGTTTGATTGGTGTATGCTGCGTATACAAGGGAAGAGAAGCTTGCTGTGTGGGAAGAGTTGAGTTTTTTTATAGGGAATATATCAAGTTCCTCTTTGCTACATGGGTGTCTTCAATGAGGTTCTGCAGTTAGAAGAAAGGAAAGGCGCTAGTGTGTTAAGAGCAATATGAAACTGGTGGATATAGAGCTGAATGTAAAATTAATTGAAATGTAAAATTTACAAGAAAATAAATTGAAATAATAAGGAAGGTGGAAGGAACCCTACAAAAAAAATTACTCGATCGCAGACTCAGGAATTCTCTGAGATGTGAGTGTGCTTGAGTGTTTTTCTGAGTAAAAGTTCCAACCCCTTTTTCACTGAAATTTCCTAGTATTTATAAGCTAACCTTACATAACGGTAAATTAATATTACATTAATTACAATTAATTATAATTAAAATAAATTACAATTTTGAAACACAACCGCCCTTGGTAACTGTTCCCGCTACACGATTATAGATATTCTCCATGTGATTAATTATCCACTAACCTTCTCACTTCTTTGACAACTCGACTAAATCTTCGAAAGTCTTTCAAATCAAATCTCCTTCTCGACTCAGCTTCTTCGATTTCGACAAAGTAATTGGAAACAATTTCCGCGTCATCTACTCCCATACTTGATATTTTTCGATTTGACTCTTTCTGATCGAAAATAATTTTTTGATCTACAAATTGCCCCCTTGGATTAATGTGGTTTCCTTTGATATTATTATCGAAAAGTAAAGCACTTAATCCAAAAACGTCAGTTTTCAAATTAATAATAATTATCATTTAAACCTTCCATTATCACCAATCCACTCTACACGTCTCCCAAGAGTCACGCCCTCTCTCTCTCCACCATTCCATCTTCCTCAAGAAGTTACCTCTTTTTGCATTTTCTCTATAATAACGGTTACATTAACACTTTAAATCCACCGTTCTTACCTTCAGTCAATTTTCCTGAATTCCATCATTCTCCAAACTTTCTTTACAACCCTGCATCTCTTTGCAAAACTTTCTAATCTGAGAATGGCTGGCTCTTCCTCACAAATCACTTCCTCTGACAAAGGTAAAGGCCATACATCAACACCACCACCTCCACCAGCTCTTCGCATTCTCAATCAGATCAATGATGAAATCATTGATGATCCTCACATTCAATCTAGTGATAATAGGATTTTAATTCCTTTCACAATCGGAACTGAAACACATTGCTTCCTCGGACCAATTGAGTCTCTGGAAAAGGTGAACAAGAAGTCTCTTTCTTTTCCCAGTGCTGAAGGGGAAGATTTGCTAATAAACCAATCTTTCAACATTTCCCATTTTATCAACCAAAAGACGTTCAGGAACAACCCGAAAATCAACCCACGAGGATATGACTTTACAGCCTGGTACCGATGTCTCGAACCCACCAAAAGTGCCAGTTGGGGAACTCTAGGGATTCACGAACTGCTGAGACTCTCTCATTTTTCTTTAACCACACATCTTTGGATGATCGGGGCTGTTACATACTTCTGGAACAGAACCACCAATAATTTTCACATTCCTTGTGGAATGATTGGAATGTCTCTTCTCGACGTAGTCGCAATCATTGGACTTCCCATCAATTTACCAGATTATACTTCTGAAATGCAACCTGAACGTCAATACAACTTCGTTCTGAGCAGCTCTTACAGTGAGTTCATTACCCACAACATGGGTAGAGAAGGTACCAGGATCACCGATAATGAACATGTAGCTTTCCTGTTCTACTAATTAAATGCAATTCTATTTTGTTCTCATAGTGCCCAAATGTCAAAACTTTACCTCTCTTTGGCCATACTTCTCCACGAAGGTAAAATTTTTAACCTGGCTAAACTTCTCTTGGGGCACATCTTCGAGGAACTTGGCCAATTTGTTTGTGACCTACGAGATAACAAATTAATAAGTGCAGGAGGCCCTCTATGGCTTCTTCAGTTATGGCTCAACGCCATCTTCGAGAACTTCATGACTAAACCTGAAAGTGGTCATACTGACAAGTAGTATATTGAAGGGTTTCAATTATCTGTGTACAAACCCAATTTCCCAAATGCACAATCAGATGAGGATAGGTTTTGGGCTGTTTTCGCCCTTTTTCATTCTTGTAAAAATTTTGAGAATGAACAACTGAATTTCACTCCTTTCTTACGCCGCAACCGAGGCCCTGCCTGGTTATACCGTTTGCTCTTTCCAAACTCATATGAAGGAAGTGAACTTGCCAAACGAAGTTGGGCACACCTATTAGCTGTTCAAGTAATCCCCACAGGATTATCTTTACAGAAAAAAGAAAAATTCAAAATAACTTTGTATGCTCCTCACCTGTCCGCCAGACAATTAGGATTTTCACAAGCCATTCCCAAACCTCAGTCTCGAAACGATGACCCTTTCTGTCACTTCCTTCTGACTACCCAAGAAGACTTCGATTCTTTCCTTGCCATGAATCAATAGCGCGGGGATCGTTTTAGTTTCATGGAGTATGAACGCAGTTCTTACATTACCAAATCATGTGTTGAATGGTGGGCTGCATATTATGCTAGGTACACTCGTACCTTAGAAGACATTCAACAAACTGCAATCCAAACTGCCCCTATTGCTGAGAGTTCTCCAAAAAGAGCTCAGAAAAGGAAAACTGAAACTGCTCGACCACCATCAAGTAAAAGCAGGAAAACTCCCACTAAAACTTCTCGAAAGGTAACTTTATGTTTCCTTTCTTTATTTAAAACATATTTCAACTTTTGTCTTTTAGATCACACTTAATTTTGGATTTCTTATCAGTTGATACTACTTTCATCAACTGAGAGTTCTGAGGAAATCGAACCGGCCAACAAAGACACTCCTGCTGTCTCTTCCCAATCAGAAGATATAGCCGATTCTGATTCTAGCCCCCAATTGATCCGCAGGACCAAAACTTCTCAAGTAACACGATCGTCACTACAAACTTTACCTATTTTAATGTAAAATTCAAATTCACAAATGTGTACCTTTTTGTTTTAGACTGCCCACGTCACTCACTCAGTCACTTCTGCTGAAGAACTTAACCCATTAACTTTGCCACAGCAACACGGTCAAGAACAGTCAACGTCACATGACACGATTCAATTTTCAGGACCCAGAGTAATTCCAGCCACTTTTCCACTTTTCTCTCACACAACCCAAATAGTGGATCCAACAACCAATCCTTTGCAACATTCTCCAGCAAAAACTCAAAGGATTGAATCAACTTCATCAGGTTATTCTTTCCAAAAAGAATCTAATAGTTCCTGACTCTGATTCTGCTTCCAAGGCTGCTGACACTACCAACTCAAACTCTTCCAAATCCAAGGTTTCAAAAACTCCACCAGAATTGCAACCAACACCTTCAGATTTAGCACAACTTCAAACTCCTCCGGGACCAAAACCAAGCACATCATTTATCCCGACGACTCCATCTAGTGCTACCTTGGATGACTTAACTTCTATTTTGAATAAAATCATCCAGGGAACCAAAGTACCAATACCTGTTCTAGTCATCCCAAGTCCAGTTTATACAAGACCTCCAATCGAATTAAATTCTGATACTCGGGAACAACTTCGATCGCTCATCAAGCTCTTGGATCATCCTCCTGCCACATGGGTTGATGACCCAATTCTTAATCAACTTTTAACCTCTCTTTTAAGCTCCTCTTTTGAACTTCCAACCAACATTCCCAATTTTGACTTAATTCAAAGATTCAAACAACTCATTGAAGAAAGTTTCGCATTCCATTTTCAATTCTAGGAAATTGAAAATCGAGAAGTCACAGCCGTATCCAAAATTGAAAATTACCAAGCAAATGCTCAACCAATCAAAGTTGCTCGTGATGAGTTTGATTTAAAGATTGCCCGTGCTATTTCTGTCCAAGCCTTTCATGACCAAGAAGAAGCAAGGCTTGAAGCAGAATTGGCTCTAATTCAAGAACTCACCACTCTTCGCCAAAATCGGACCACCTTGGCTAGACCTTTGGTTGCGGCTCAGCAAGAACAACACCTCCTTATCCAACAACTTGTCTTGATTGACACTGAGTGAGAGAAAGTCGAACAAAAACTTGAGAAGATCCAAACTGATAAATCTAAACAAATTGGGATGCTTACAACTCTGGAAAACAAAAGGACAACACTATGCTCTGTTCTGGCTAAATTATTGGCGCCTTAAACTTTTCTTTATTTTGTAATGACTTTTGTCTCTTTTAAACTTTATGCATGCTAAATTTTCTGTGTTTGCCAACAATAGAAAAGTTTTAAATATTTTCCATTAATCGAGCTAATCACCTTTCCTGACTCGATATCTTTAATTCGATAAGCGTTTCCAGAATATGTCCATATTACTTGAAAGGGACCTTCCCAACTATGGGACCACTTACCAAGAAATCTCGATTTCTTTTCCATTGGTAAAATAACTTTCAAAACCAATTCGCCTGTTTGAAAAGATTTCTTAGAAATTCGACAATTATAACTTCAAGCAATACTCTCTTTCTGTCGAATTACATTCTCTAGTGCTAAAATTCTCTCTGAATCTAACTCATTTAACTCATCAAACATTGCATTCTAATAATCATCGATCGGCAAATCGTTTTGTTTCGATACCCTCAAGGTATTCAAATTAATTTCCAATGGTAATACTGCATCATGGCCATACACCAATTTATAAGGTGAAGTTCCTATCGAACCTCTTAGTGAATTTCGATAAGCCCATAATACCTGACTTAAAGTCTCATGCCATGTTCGAGGCCTATTCCCAATATGATTTTTAATCAAGCCTATCAATATCTTGTTCGCTGCTTCAACTTGGCCGTTAGCTTGTGCATAATAAGGAGTCGAAGTGACCATATTAATATTCCTCAAAGCTGCAAAGTTATTAATTCTTTGACCAGTAAACATAGTTCCTTGGTCAGTACTTAATATCTGAGGAATTCCAAATCGATGGATAATATTTTCCTCGACAAAATCAATTATCTCACTTTGACCAACCTCTACCAACGGAATAGCCTCAACCCATTTTGTGAAATAATCAATAGCCACCAAAATAAATTTATGTCGTTTCGAAGAAGGAGGATGAATCAACCCAATTAAATCCAAAACCCAACCTCTAAACGGCCGCTGGAATTTGTTGTATCGAACCATGTTTCTGACATTTTTGACACGCCTTTGCATAATCAATACAATCTTTTATCATAGATGGCCAAAACACCTGATTACGATATAACACCCATCTCATTTTCCTTCCTGCTTGATGAGCACCACAGATTCCATTATGAACTTCACCCAAAGCAATTTTCTGATCTTCTCGTCCCAAACACCTCAGCAAACTTCCATCAACCCCTTTTTTATACAACTCATCAGCCAATAAAACAAAGTTCATTGCCTATAACTTTATTTTTCTATTAACTGCAGTATTGGGATCTTTCAAATACTGAGTAATAAGCTTTCTCCAATCAGAATCCTCCCATTCATCTATACACAACACTTCTCTTTCACTTGCTGGCACTAAAATTTGATGGATACTAGAAAATTTTCTAATAGTTTCCGGGCTAACCCGATATCTTGAAGCAATTTAGGCCAATTCATTAGCAATTTCATTATGAATTCTAGGGATATGTACCAAAGAAACCTTCTGAAAAGAAGTTAACATCTCCCAAGCAGTTACTAAATATTTCTGTAACGTTTCATTGTTACATTTAAATTCCTTTGAAAACTACTTTAAAACCAATCGTGAGTCTCCAAGAATTTGAACTTCTAAAGCCCCTTTGTCGATTAAAATTTCGAGACCTAAAATTAAAGCCTCATATTCAGCGACATTATTTGAACAAGGATACTTTAGTTCAAACAAAAATTCTGATGGAACCCCCTCAGGTGAAACAATAAGGATTCCAACCCCTGCACCATCTTTGTGCTTAGATCCATCAAAATATAATTTCCAATAATTGACCTCTATATCAATAATATTTGCCCCCTGGTCATTCAGACCTTTCGAATTATCCACAAGAAAGTCTGCAATGACCTGTCCTTTAACAGCTCTCGCTGGGACATATTGCAAATCGAATTCTGTTAATGCTAACATCCATTTTCCTAAACGCCGCCTTAACATAGGGAAACTAAGCATATACTTAACAACATCAGTCTGCGCTATCACCTTTATCGATTTAGCCACCATATAACACTTTAATTTCATACAAGCATGATATAATGACAAACATAATTTTTTAGTCGGTGAATACCTTGTTTCGATATTAGTTAAAACTCAACTAAGGTAATAAACTGCGGGTTCATGCCCATTTTCATCATCTTGGGCTAACATACATCCAATCGAATTCTCAGATGCTGCAATATATAATTTTAAAGGCTCAACTGGACGAACATTCGCCATAATTGGGGCTTTGGCCAAATAATTTTTTATCGAGTTGAATGCCGCCTGATGTTCTGTAGTCCATTCAAATTTCGAACCATTCTTTAATTTTACTAGAGGCGCAAACACCCTAGTTCGATCTGACAGATTCGAAATGAACCTTCGAAGATAATTAATTTTCCCCAAAAACGATTGTACTTCTTTTTTCGATTTGGGTGCAGACAAAGCTAATATTGCATCTGCTTTATTCTTATCGATAACTATCCCCTTCTTATGAACGACAAAGCCTAAGAAATTTCCCGCCGATACACCAAAAGCACACTTCAAAGGATTTATTTTCAATCCTTTTTTCCTCATAGTCAAGAATGCTTTTCTTAAGTGGTCTATATGTTGATTTACATAAATGGATTTGACCATTACGTCATCAATATACACTTCCATTAAATTTTCCAATAAACTCATGGAAAATGGCATTAATTGCTCGTTGATATGTCGCTCCAGCATTTTTTAAACCAAAGGGCATAACCATCCATTCATATGTACCTAATGCCCCAGGACAACGAAAAGCAGTTTTGGCCACATTATCCTCTGCAATAAAAATTTGATTATATCCAGAATAACCATCCATGAAGCTTAGGATTTCATTTTCCGCTGTAGAATCAATTAACATATCTACAATTGGCATGAAATACTCATCCTTTGGTGTAGCATTGTTCAAATCTCGAAAATCAATACACACCCTCAATTTTCTATTTTTCTTCATCACTGGAACTATATTCGACACCCACTCTACATAACAAGCGGTTCGAATAAATTTGGCTTTAATCAAGCGTTCTATCTCTTCCTTAATTTTCACATTGATTTCAGGAGCAAAACGTCTAGGGATTTGTTTCACAGGTCAAGCATTGGGTTTTAATGCTAATCGATGTTCTACTAACGATCGATCAAGACCAGGCATTTCATGGTAGTCCCACGCAAAACAATCCTTAAACTCATGTAACAAATCGATAAGATTAGTTCAAAAAGGATCAATAAGATCTTTACAAATATATGTAATTCGAACATCATCATGAGTACCCAAATTAACTTCTTCTAAAGGATCTTGAGATTCAAACCCCTTATAATGATCATCTTCAGTTGTACATTTTTCAAATTCCAAATCATAAATACAATCGAAAGTAAAATCAATAACATCACGAGAGAGAGTAGAAACTTGATCTTTGATTGAATCATCATAACTTTTATTCTCTAAACAATGAGCCTCTGCTATTAAATCGGCAGTCCGACTCATATTGTTAATTTCATTACAAGTAATAAAAAGATCATTACTACATTCGACTAGAGGTGTCGAATCAAACATATTACTACTAACAAATCTATCAATCCTATCTGATTCAACTTTATCAGAAGAATCATCTTTATTCTCTAAAACTTGGAAATTATTTAAATAATTATGCAAAGTTACCAGGTAATCGAAAACTTCCTCAACCTGGTCCATGGTGCAGTCTTCAAGATCTTCAAGAAGAACAATCCCAACCCGTCAGCTCGAAAGGCATATATGGGTGGCGCAACTTCACCGAAAGTCCTTCAGAAGTCAAATAACAGCCTTCACAATTGTAAGGATTCAAAGATCGATCAACATTTAAAGGCTTCAATTTTCGATTATATATCCTAAAATCGACATGCATTTGTTCGACATATAAACTCGAATCTGCCTTGACAATTTCAGGCTTGCCCTCTTTAGTCCATAGAAGCACGCTCTGATGCACTGTAGATGGCACAGCACACACTCCATGGATCCAATTCCTTCCAAGTAAAGCATTATAACTAGTCTTCGACGGGACCACCACAAATACAGAGTGTCTTTCTGAAGACCCCACCTTCACTGTCAAAGTAACTAACCCTTTTGCTGGTGTGGAATTTCCACTAAAGTCAGTTCCAGCGATATTTGTAGGGACCAACTCTTCAAAATGTTTTCCTACTTTTCCCAGCATCCTTTCAGGTAAGAGACTTATCGCTGCTCTACCATCAATCAGCACCTTATTTGGTTTAAAACCATTCACAATAACAACAATGTGAAAGGGACGCAAATGAGACATCTGCCTCTCAGTTGGACGAGCAAAGAAACCTGGTTCGTCTTCTATACGGATGAAAGAAAAAGCTTCTTCATCCTCTTGATCGTAATCCTCATCTGGATTACCTTCACATTCCCCAAGGTACTCGGTAGGGATTATCAAAATCGTCCCCACCATGTCATCATCTCCTTCGTCGAAGTGTTCCTCATCGACATCAACATCTTTATGTTTATCTACCCCAGAAGACTGAGCGACTGCCTTTCCTTTGTCCATCTTAGCTGGCGATGGAATCTCCTTAGGATAAATCTCTCTATCAGAAGGAAAGACAATTCGGGAATGCACCGAAGGAGTTGCCCCCTTGCTTGCTTCCTTCCCTGTATCAATTTGAAGTTTTTTATTTTGATTGAAACTTCTCCTTCCTCCTCTTCCTCTTGGGTATCCTCTGGCTCGCCCTCGAAAAGCTGCATATTGATTTCGAGACGGCGCTCTATGTCCCCATTGAGGATTACGTCGATATAAGGGATGTATTCACATCATGTAGAGGAATTTTCGAACCAGAACCTTCTACACGTCGAATTGGTTGTCTCTGACGTGCTTATTCCTCCCTGTGGGTTAATTCTTTCTTCATTCTTTCTTTTTCAAAGATTGCCGCCACTTCAGCATCAAAGACAGCGTTACACCGTGGACACAACGACACGTCCCGGTCTTTGATTTTTTGCTGAACCAAGAAGTCCAACAAACCATCCCCCGTTCTGGGGTACACAGCTCTTACTTGTGACTCAAAATCATCAAGAGCCACATCAAAATCATAAGACATCCCCACTATATTCACTTCAAAGCAGGGTTCCACATAACTGGCATCAGTTTCGAAGGGATCTACATCGACCTTCATTTCCTTTTTGCCATCATCAAATTTCAAACGTCCTTCCATTATCGCCTCCTGAATCAAATCCCTGAAACGAACACAACTGTTAGTCGAATGACTTGTTGCTTGATGGAATTTACAATAAGGCTTTCCTTTCAAATCCTTCAAGGAAAGTAAAGTTCTACCCTCAGGCAAAACCAATTGTTTATCTTTAAGCAACACATAAAAAATCTGATCAGATTTTGAGATATCAAAACTATATTTCTTTCCACTTTTAAATTTTAAATCATTCGACTTTTCACTACCAGGGAGTTTTTTCAACAAAGAACAAACATATGGAGGGCTTTTCTTAAGTTCGGCCAAATCGACTTCTGTTTCAAAATCGATTTCCTCCTCTGAGGACTCCATGGTTACATAAGCAACTTTCTCCTTTCGAATAAATGGTTTACTTTTCGACCTCTGTTCGGTTCTATGCTTTTCTTTCTCCTTTTTCATTAACTCAGTTTGCCAAACCTTTTCAGCCAATTGAGCCAAATCAGGAATATGCACATTAAGCAACTTTCTGCGCATATAGAATCCTAACCCCATAGTTGCTATTTTCACTATCTCATTCTCAGGCAATATGACATATCACCTACTTCTAGTATTTTTGAAACGTATTAAATAATCATCAATGGTTTCACCATCTTCACGTTTCAAAGCTACTAAATCGGTAACTGCTACATTCATTTCCCCTCGATAAAACTGAGCGTGAAAAGCAGTTTCCAACTGATTCCATGTTGTAATCGAATTTGGTCTAAGATTCGAAAACCATGTAAATGCATTCTTCGTCAATGACGACAGAAAAATTTCATTTTCAAATTTTCATCATTTGCTAAATTTCCAATCTTGACCAGATATCGAGCAACATGTTCAGTTGTTGATTCTCCAACTTCTCCAGCAAATTTTGTAGTTATTTTCGGATTCTTTACCCCTCTTGGCACTTCAGCCATTTGAACTACTTGGGGAAAAACCGAAACAAAATGTGGCTGATTCATAAAACCAACATTCAATCCGACCCGATTTAACACTTCTTTTACAATTCGGGTGACCTGATAACGATCACCACGCAATCCATGTAAAACATTATCAGCATTCTTATGTCGATGAACTATGCGAGGATTTTCTCGATTTGGAACATGATTTTCATTTTGAAAAATATTTTCCATCCCCTCATTAGTTCCTCGAGCATTATGCCTTTCACCTTTATCATAATCGACGATTCGAGCAATCCTCTCGACTTGTCTAGCAAGACGCTCGAATCTCGATTCATGATCGGCCATCATAGGATTCAGAATTGTAGTCATTTGCTGAGTCAATAAATTAACCAAGTCATGATGACTTTCCTCCACTTGTTGTCGATACGCTGCCATTGAACTTGTAGCTTTCAAAGTGGGGCCCACTTGATACTCACAAGAATACTCAGAGTGTTATTGTGAAATTTGCATAATATTTACTCTATTTGCATTCCCAAAACGAATAGACGGGACAAACCCGCCCACAGGTGGGGTGTAACCAGCAGGAAGACCATAAGGGGGCCAACCAGCGGTTAATGGAGGTTGAAACGGTGGCACAGGGCCCCGTGGACGAATATTACGTCCCACATTTCCAGTTTGAATAGTTGTGACAACTATGCTTTCAGTTCCAATTGCACCTTCCGAACGTGAAGACACGTCGGCCTGTTGCATGGATACCGGTATGCTATCATTGGTGAACGAACCACCATTCACATTTGACAATTCATCAACCATGTGAATGATCTTCCCACTTCGTAATCGCATACACCAGGAAACTTGTGGAAAACCACTATTTTAACACACTTCGGTTTAAAACTGTCCCACTGGGCGTGCCAATTTGTTTTGTCGGTTTTTAGCAAATCAATGGTGGTTCGATATCTAGTGATCTGGGAGCGAAACCTACTCCTCTGTGCGAGTACCAGCTTTCTATAAGTGCATCAAAGTGTCTTCGATTAGGCTAAATTTGAAAATTAAAATAAAATAAAATTAAGAATTGACAAATAAAATTTAGAAATTAAAGTTTTGTAAACTAAATTAACAATTTTTAAAGAAATTAAAGATAAACAATAAATTGCCTTTGTTTGAAGCAAAGAACTTCCACATGAAAAATGTAAACACAAAAAGGTAAATTGAACAATAAAATAAAGAACATTTAATAGATAAAATTAATTGAAATGTAAAATTTACAAGAAAATAAATTGAAATAATAAGGAAGGTGGAAGGAATCCTACAGAAAAAGTTACTCGATCGCAGACTCAGGAATTCTCTGGGATGTAAGTGTGCTTGAGTGTTTTCTGAGTAAAAGTTCAAATTCCTTTTCACTGAAATTTCCTAGTATTTATAAGCTAACCTTACATAACGGTAAATTAAAATTACATTAATTACAATTAATTATAATTAAAATAAATTACAATTTTAAAACACAACCGTCCTTGGTAACTGTTCCCACTACACGATTATAGATATTCTCCATGTGATTAATTATCCACTAACTTTCTCACTTCTTTGACCACTCGACTAAATCTTCGAAAGTCTTTCAAATCGAATTTTCCTCTCGACTCAACTTCTTCGATTTTGACAAAGCAATTAGAAACGATTTCCGCGTCATCTACTCCAACTTAGCCTCCTAAGCACGTTTTCTCGAAACCCATACTTGATATTTTTCGATTTGACTCTTTCTGATCGAAAATAATTTTTCAATCAACACTATTTTAATTTGTTAGTTAAATAATTTAAAAAATAATTATATTTGATAATATTATGTGTAATTATAAAAATTATTATATTATGTGTATTTTATTTCTGCGAACGAAATTTTCTGAATCTATTTTGTCGAAATTATGCAAATATGACTGGGGTTGTTCCGTCTCTCTCTCTCCCTCCTCCGAGTTGGACATGCACAATACATAATATTAATAAATAATCCAACGAGCCAATCAAAATACTAAACAAATAAGTTTTTAAAAGATGATTTATTAAATGTTCAATTTCACTTCTAAAAATGACTGAGCTTACCTCTTGAATTCCCATGAACAAGATGATTGTGCTTATTACATTTGATAAGAATCCCGTGATTAAGAAGAACTTTTTATTTTTAATATTGGAGTGGTAGTGGTATTTTTTTAAAATATGGATTGTTGAGGTGCTATACTCAAATGTGGAATCGTTTAACTAGAGAAGAAGAAATCGGACCGTTCGATTTATTAGAGATACAGAAATCAGACCGTCCAATTTTTAAAGATACACAAATCGGACCGTCCAATTTATAAAGGTACAGAAATTGGACCGTCTAATTTTTATTCCGCAACAATATTATATATATTTACTTTTATTATTTAATTTTAATTTTATTGTAATTCTATATATTTATTTTTTAATTATTATCAGTTCAAACAGTATAACTAATGACTTATCGATTGAACTATTAATTCAATAATTCAATAATTTAATTTTTTTATAATTATGTTAAAATATATATTTTTTAGCAAAAAATAAATATTTTATATTTTATTATTATTTTAAATCGATTAATTACCAAAAACTATATTGATTTATCTAAACTATATTATTATTATAGCATGAAACTACTTTTACAAAAAGGTTAAAAGGGACAAAAATTCCTGTTAACTAAGAAGATTAGAATATCTGTAGATAAAAAAATAAAGAGTAAAGTATATTTTTTGTCCCTGAAGTTTAACAAAAGTTTCAAAAATATCTCTAAGTTTTATTTTGTTTCAATTTTATTCCAAAAGTTTTCGATTTGCATCAAATATACCCCTGACGACTAATTTTTCAAAAAATTTAAGACAAAGTCAATAATAATTTCATAAGAATAATCTTCAATACAAGCAAATCAAGCATAATTTTCATGCATTATTGTTAGATTGGTCTTAAATTTTTTTGAAAATTTAGTCGTTGAGGGTATGTTTGATACAAATCGAAAATTTTTGGGACAAAATTGAAACAAAATAAAACTTAGGGGTATTTTTGAAACTTTTGCCAAACTTTAGGGACAAAAAGTATACTTTACCCAAAAATAAATAATAAGTTTTTTAGTTATTATTTTTATAAAAAAGAGTTTAATTTTTTATTAATAATTAATTTTAACATTCGTTATCTAAAATTTAAATGAATTTGACGTGTATACTTTTATATTTGATTAGATGTTAACTTTGTTGCACAAATAAAAATAATTAATTTTATATTTGATATTTAAAAATAATTTTTTCTCCATACATATAAAGATATAATTAGATATTAGCATAAAAAAATTTATATTGATAGTTATAAAATTAACTCAAATCTATTTATTTTTTAAACAATTGAATATTGATTCTAATTTTTAATCACAATATTAGTATTTTTTTTAAATTATAGGTAATAAATATTTGAAGAAAAAGAAGTAAAAATATAGATTAAAAAGATAAGTAGTAAAAATTTAAAATTAAATAAAAAATATGTATATAATAATATTTTTTATTTAAATTATATTATATTATTAATTTTATTTTTTTATAGAACAAAGAGGTAGAGAAAAATAGAGAATGAGACAAAAGAGAGAGAAAGATAAAGAAGAAGAATGAGAGAAGGAGTTTGTTAATTTTGGAAATTAAGAAAAAAATTATTTTAATTATAATAAAAAATATTTAATAATTTTTTGTTGATTTTTAGCAAATCGATGATGGTTCGATATCTAGTGGTCTGGGAGCGAAACCTACTTCTCTTTGTGAGTATCGGTTTTTTTAAATGTGCATCAAAGGATCTTTCGATTAAACAAAAATAAAAAGAAAATCTGAAAGACAAAGTAGTTTCGAAAATAAATGGACTAAAATTAAAATAAATTGCATTGAATTTAAATAAAGTAGTAAATTGCTTTCAACAAGATCAAAGGACTTTGAAATTGAAAAAACAAAGTGCTGAATCTTAAAGAGAACAGGAAAAGTAAATGATGCTTGAAAAGTAAATTTGCAAAGAAAGTAAAGTTTGCGGAAAATGTAAATGAAAATATAAAAACAAATGGAAGGAATCCTACAGAAAATTGACTCGAAGCAAACTCAATAAGTCACTGAGATGTGAGTGTGCGTAAGTATTTTTCTGAAGCAAAGTTCCAACCTTTTTTCCTTCGAGTCTTCTCATATTTATAAATATCTCCTACCAATCAGATTGAGATGTAACTTCCACGCTCCTTAGTTTTAAACAACTGTTCTCGCTCCTTTTAGACTAGCAAAAATAACTGCTACAAACAATCTTTGACACTTGAACTCTTCGATTCGAACATATCAGCCAGCATCCTCGATCAGATCGATCGATTAGCTCCTGCTTCGTATTCTTTGCCATAAATTTTCTCGATGCGGACTTTTACTCTTTAAGATACAAATTTATTAAATCTCTAATTCAGCATCTCTTTGAAATATAATATTTTTTATTAACAGTGATATATTTTGATTTGTCAAATTATTTATATAAAATATAAATTATAAATCATATATAGAGTGGGAAGGATAAAGAAAAATAGAAAAAAGAGAGAAGTAGATAAGAGAATGTAAGAAGGAGATTTATTAATTTTGGAGAGAAATATTTTTCTAAATTTTAATAAGACAGTGTTATGTGACACATTTTTAGTTATTAAATTAGTTAGTAATATATAAATATAATATAACTATATTTTAATTTTAATATTTTAATTTAATTTAATTTAAATGTAATTAAAAAATGCCATGTTATATAAATTGTTAAATTTGTAATTAGTTATTAATAATGATATATAAAAGAGATAGAATGAGTGAAGAAATGAAAAAAATGAAGAAAAAAAAAAGAAAAAAAAATTAATTTAAAAAAAAATTACTTTTAATTGTAATAAAAAAATAATATGTAATATATTTTGGTTATAAAATTAATAATATATAATAAATAATATATTATAATTTTATCTTTCTATTTAAGCCAAAAAACAAAAAATCCGAAACTTTTAATCTCCTATAACGCTTTGTAGAAGATTGTGGGTGGCAGTGGCACCGTCCCAGGCTTAATTAGTAGAATTTTAAATTTGTGACTTGAGCTAATGATTCGATGCTTATTGTTTGGCCATTTAAGAGCTTGAGGGAGAGAAATTAAGTTATTAGAAAAAGATTTTGAATTAGTTTGAATTAAACTTTGAAAAAAAAATATTTATATTTTTTTAAAAATTAATAAATAAAAATTATTTTATATTTGAATAAATTCTTAATTTTTTTAAATATTAAATATATTTCTTATTTTTATTTTTCTAAATTTTTTAAAATGTATCCAAATAAATTTAAAATTAAATAAAAATATTTTATTTGAAAAATATTTTTTTATTCAAAAAAATCATTTCAAATCAACGTTTTTTTAATAAAAAAGATTTTTTTATTTTTTATGTTTAAAAAATTTTAATAATAAAAAAATAAAAAGATCTTTGTTTAAAGTTATAATTTATATTTTTTTAAAATTTTTTACTTAAAAAAGATATTTTTAATATAATAAATAAATAAAAATTATTTTTATGTTGTTATATTTAAATATAATTATTAAATGAGTAATTATCCAAATTAGTCCCCAACGTTTTTAGAATCGAACATTTTAGTTCCAAAGAAAAATAAATACACACATCAATTCCTAAGGTTTTATTCCGACAGACAAATCAATCCCCAGGTCATTTTCCAGTAAAGTAATTACCCAGATCAGTCCTCAAAGATTTTAAAAACGGACATTTTAGTCCCCAAGAAAAACTAATGTACAAATCAATCCCTAACGTTTCTCTCTGTTAGACATAATAGTTCTCCGTCCAAAAACAAAATAAATAAAATTATTATTATTATTAATTGCACAACAGTATTGTACTATATTTTTTGGACAAAAATAATGATAAATTTATTCATTAAATTCTTATATATATATATATATATATATATATATATATATATATATATATATATATATAGTCACTCAATAATAATAATAATAATAATAATAATAATAATAATAATAATAATAGAGATTATTTTACAAGAAATTTAAGATTAAAACCATTTGATATTTTTGTATTTAATATAATCAAAAGATGTCTTATGTAAAAAAAAATATTTGTATTAAAAAATGTGTATTAGAAAATGTGTATTAAAAAAAAATATTTTAATTTGGATTTATATTAAATACATATTTTTTTAATACAAACATATTTTTTAAAATAGTACATCTTTTGATTATATTAAATACAAAAATATCAAATAGTTTTAATTTTGAATTTCTTATAAAATAATCTCTAATAATTTTATTGATTATTATTATTATTATTATTATTATTATTATTATTATTAATTATATAATAATATTATACCATAATTTTTTGTATTTTCTAGAAAAAACCAATGATAAATTTATTCATTAGATTCTTATATATATAGTCACTCAACAACAACAACAACAACAACAACAACAACAACAACAATAATAATAATAATAATAATAATCAATAAAATTATTAGAGATTATTTTCAAGAAATTTAAGGTTAAAACCATTTGATATTTTGTATTTAATATAATCAAAAGATGTACTATTTTAAAAAATATGTTTGTATTAAAAAAATATGTATTTAATATAAATCTAAATTAAAATATTTTCTTTTAATACATATTTTTTAATAAAAACATATTTTTTAAAATATATATAAGAATCTAATGAATAAATTTATCATTATTTTTGTCCAAAAAATACAAAAAAATATAGAATAATAATAATAATAATAATAATAATATTATTATTATTATTATTATTATTATTATTAATTTTATTTTATTTTATTTTATTTTTGGACGGAGGACTGTTATGTCTAACAGAGAGAAACGTTGGGGATTGATTTGTACATTAATTTTTCTTGGGGACTAAAATGTCCATTTTTAAAATCTTTGGGAACTGATCTGGGTAATTAGTTTATCAGAAAATGAACTAGGGACTGATTTGTCTGCTGGAGTAAAACCTTGAAGATTGATTTGTGTATTAATTTTTTTGATGACTAAAATGTCCAATTTTAAAATCTTTTGAACTAATTTGGGTATTTATTTTTTAAAATTCTTTTAAAAATTAAAAAGGGTTGTTTTCGTTGATGTTTACCAAACGACCCCTAAAAGTACTTAGGATTTACGGTAGGCGATTCGATCTTCCTATCAATAAATCCAAGTTATACTTATGGCCTTATGCAATGCATAATTATTTAAAGGCATCCAAGAATGATTATGTTCAATTCAATTATTGATCAATCAGGGGGTAAATACATGCACGGTCTACACATCATGTGAAATAAACAATCGAACATCGCGTAAACAAAAGGGATGATGAGAAATAATTGAGAATTTATGATGTATTGACCCTCACACATATATAAGATACGATACGATATGATTACGAAATATGTAAATATATAAATTTTAGAATTTTATAAGATATAGATATAACATATATAAAATATAAAGTATTTTTATATAAATTATAATGATATTTTGATATTTATTGATATAAAAATATAAAATATTTTTTAAATTATTTTTAATGTCTTTTTTAATTATATAAAATATTTAAAATATTTTTTATTTTAAAAAATAATAATATATATTATTTCTAAACTCATTTTAAGATACAGGTTATAAATAAGGTTAAATATGTTGACATGTGATGGTATTTATATGTCCAAGTGTATTCGAAAAAGAATTTTTTTTAGGATTTTGCTAGGTAGACAATGACTTTTGTGAACAATGGAATCTAAAATTGGTCCAATAAATTTAAAACACACTACACCCCCAAATTACTCATCTAAATTTTAATATTAGGATAACCATCCGCACACCTAGTGAATTGAACATCCGATATATTCATTGTTCACATTGTTTAGTATTTTCATTGTCTACCTATACTTTTCTTTTTTTATTTTTTTATTAAGATACGGTTAGGCACAATAGACACGGGTGTCGGTCTGTCGGACGAGTGTCGATGAGTGCCATGTCCAAAATATGTCTGACACGCGGACACGACAACTCAGCAAAGTGTCCGTACTTCATAGTTGAGAATTATTTCAATTTTTTTTAAACAAAGGAGCTCAACAGACAAAGTGGAGCGAAGAAACAAAGAAATAAAAACGAGTAAATAGCCAAAATCGTCCCTTAAAGATACCCCGATCTTCATTTTGGTTCTCGAAAGATAAAGTTAATAAAAATCGTCCCCGAAAGATACACGATTGGTCACGTTAGTCCTTCCGTTAGTTGGATGATGACGTGTTACGTTAAGTGCCACATGGCATATGATGACGTGGAGGGCTAATACCACGTGTCACAAGATGATTGGTTGACGTGTCAGATCAGTGACACGTGGCATGCCACGTGGCACTTGACATGTAAAAAAGTTATTTATAATCAAAATAGTACTTGAAAGTTCAGACGCAAGTCATTTTCATCCCTAAAATTTTAAAAAATAATCAAATTAATCCTTATATATTTTTTTATTTTTTCTTGATACTATTAAATTTAAAATATTTTTTGATACTACTAATTTTAATAGAAATGTAATTGACAATAAAAAAATTAGTAATTGTATCTTTTCTTCTTAAAAATTTTTTCAATAAAAATATCTCTCTCTTTTAATTCTTGTCAAAATCTCTCTTATTCTTTTCTATTCTAAAACTTTTTTCTTACATTATTACATTTTGCTGGAATATATATATGTGTGTGTGTGTGAAATGTAGGTATTTGTTAACCTAAACAAAGTTATATGCTCAAAATAAAAATTAATAAAAATTTATACATCTTTTTTTTTCATTACGGTATTACTTTCATTTAGGTTAACATACATAAATTTTGATTTTGAGCATATAACTTTGTTTAGGTTAACAAATACCTACATTTCAATTTTGAGTATATATATATATATATATATATATTCCAGCAAAATGTAATAATGTAAGAAAAATGTTTTAGAATAGAAAAGAATAAGAGAGATTTTAACAAGAATTAAAGGAGAGAGATATTTTTATTGAAAAAATTTTAAGAAGAAAAGATACAATTACTAATTTTTTTTATTGTCAATTACATTTCTATTAAAATTAGTAGTATCAAAAAATATTTTAAATTTAATATTATCAAGAAAAAATAAAAAAAATTATATAAGAACTAATTTGATTAATTTTAAAATTTTAGGAATGAAAATGACTTACGTCTGAACTTTCAATGACTATTTTGATTATAAATAAGTTTTTTACATGTCAAGTGCCATGTGGCATGTCAGGTGTCACTGATCTGACACGTCAACTAATCATATTGTGACATGTGGCATTAGCCCCCCACGTCATCATATGTCACGTGGCACTTAACGTGACACGTCATCATCCAACTGACGGAAGGACTAACGTGACCAATCGTATATCTTTCGATGATGATTTTGATTAACTTTATCTTTCGAGGACCAAAATGGAGATTGGAGTATCTTTCAAGGACGATTTTGGCTATTTACTCAAATAAAAACTAGTCAACATAAACCATAACCATCTAGTAACTTACCAAACAATAACATGTCCCCTTGTCATCTTCGGCATTGCCATCAACAACAAAAGGGATCATCACGCCTCCATTCCTGATAACTAAGACTAGACATGTTAACGAGCTCTCCTACCCCTTTTTCTTTATTCTGAAATATCCTCCTATTCCTTTCGATCAAGACGTTCCAAACTATCGCAAAGAAACATATGAACCATTTCTTACGATCCTCCTTGCTACAAGTTGCACCTGTCCAGCTTTAAAAATGTTCCTTCAAAGTACCGGAGAAGGACCATTGTCTGTCAAGATGAGCTAACCATGCACACCACACCTGTCAAGTAAATTCACATCTAAGAAATAAGTAATGAACATATTCCACATCTTTATTACATAGTACACACATATTATCCTCATGATTAACTATCCCAAGCCAACACAATCTTTCTTTGGTATTCACCCTATCTATCAAGACGAACTAAACAAACAGCTCCACTCTTGGAGGAACTAAGCCTTTCCAAATAGTATTAGTGAAACTATAACTTATTACGTTCTCCGAAAGCGTTTCTTCCTGCAACACCTGCACAAATGATTTAGTAGAAAATACACCTTGTCTACCAAAATTTCACATAACCGTATCCTCTCTGTCAGCTGTTAGTTTAACCAGCCTCAAAGTGTCATGTAATTGATTCACAAGTTCCAGCTCTCATTGGAATAACTCACCTCCATTGGAAGTTCCAAATCCACTCTAACCCATCTCAGAACCCACAATCCTCGATGATAGATCCTTTCTGGATTAAAACTGAGAAGAGCCTTGAAAATCTATCCTTCAAAGGACCACAATATAGCCAGACATCCTCCCAGAAACGAGTTCTTCAACCATTACCAACTTCCATAGTCAATCCGGTTATCATCTTGTCTCTTACATGTTGCTCCTTAACCTGTAGTTAACAAATATCCTTCCATGGCCCTCTAGTAGGTAATGTCTGAGTAGAAAGTAGCTCATTAGTATTGAGATTATTACAAGAGCATACCATCTTTTTTCACAACGGACATTCTTCCTCTGAAAACCTCCACCACCACTTAAACAACAGGACTGTATTACGAACCATCGCATCTCCTACTCCTAAACCACCTAGCTTTTTCGGAACCTGAACCACTTCCCATCTAACCAAAGCTATACCATTCCTACCATTCTCCTTACTCTACAAGAATTTTCTCTGTAATGAAATCAATTTCTCAGCAACAGCATTCAGCATCTTATATAAGTTTAAATAATATATCGGCAGGCTATTTAAAACAGTTTCAATAAGCACCAACTTTTCCGCTTTGTTGAGCACCTTCGATTTTCATAAGCTGAGTTTTTTCTCCACTTTGTCAATTATTGGCTTTCAAGTCTTGACTAGCCTCGGGTTAGTTCCTAGAGGAACTCCAAGGTATTTGACGGAAAGAGTAGCTTCCTTGCACCCCAACAAGCTGCACATACTTCATACCCACTATTGGCCACAATTGATTGGGATCAAACTAAATTTGTCAAAATTGATGCTTAATCCCAACATCAATTCAAAGCAACATAAAAGCCTCTTGTAGTTCTTAACAGTCTCCTCCTCTGGCAGACAAAACAAGATAGTGTCATCTGCAGACTGAAGATACGACAATTCTATATTGTCTCTCCTAACTAATAAAGGGGATATACGTCCGTTCCTAACTGCCTCTCCGACCATTCTATGTAGGATGTCAACAACAAGTACAAATAAAAAGGGAGATAGTAGGTCACCTTATCTCAACCCTCTTTTCATCTTAAATGGCTTTGTTGGTGAACCATTTATCAAAAACCGACATAGACGTTGTGCCGACACACTCCATAACCCACTCCCTCCACATTCTTTCAAATTTAAACGAAATATAGAAAACTTAGAGTGATACTATACTTCCAATCCCTTTTGGCAACTAAGTCCAACCAAATTAGTTCAAAGTCTAATAAAAATCAACTTTATTATTAGTGCGTGTAAACACGTTACCTTTTCATATCTTGCACTTGTTCTTCGCGTTCTTCTTCTTCTACTTCTTCTTTGCATTTTTCTTCTTCTCCTTCGTGTTCCTTTTTCTTTATATATTTTCTTGTCATCGTCATTCTTTTATTGCTTTACTATTGCTGTATTTTTTTCTTTTTCTCTTCTTTTTTGATAATTTTTGCAGCATTATGTATGCGTTCTTCTTATTTGTTTGATTTTTCTTCTCTTTTTATTGTTTTTATTCTTGTTACGAGGGTAAAATAAAAGAATTATGAGAAGTTGAATTAAAACAAGAAGAAGAAGATGATGATAACGAAGAAGAAGTGGAGAATGAGTTTTGAGTTATGTAGAATTTATCAAAAAATAATACCAAAATTTTTTTACTGTGACACATAAGTTTTTTAATTTTAACACCGAAAATTTTTAACGGTGACACTAAGAAGGTGAAATAAAGATGATAAGGATGTGAAAGAAGAAGAAGAAGAAAAGGAGGAGGAGCAGGAGGAGAGTTTTGAAATATTATTTAATTGAATGAATGTATGTTTATACTTATTGGATGGAATTCTTGCCATAAACAAAAATAGAATCCAAAATTCATAATTTTACGCCGAAATTTTGTTACAAAATATAGAAATTTCTTCTTTAATGCTGTATTTTTTTTCTTCTTATTCTTTGTTTTATTTTTTCTTCTCTTTTTCTTGTTTTTATTCTTGTTATAAGGGTAAAACAAGAAGAATAATAAAAAGTTGAAAAAAAAGAAGACGATGTTGATAACAAAAAATAAGAAGAGGAGGAGTTATTTTGAGTTATGCATAATTTATTAAAAAATAACACCGAAATTCTAAAGAATAACAATGAAATATCTTTTTTAATGGCTTAATGCTGCATTTTTTTACTTTTTATTCTTCTTTCTTTGTATCTTTCTTTCTTTCTTTTATGTTGCTCATTGTTTCTCATATTAGTCTTGAATGAACATGTTTGTAATTACAATTTATTTAATTAGATGAATGTAGGCCTACACTTATTGAACTGAATTCTTGCCATAAATAAAAATAGTACCGAAATTTCTTAATTTTAATACTGAAATTTTGCTATAAAAATATTGATTAATCTCGTCTTTAATGCTGCATTTTTTTTATTCTTCTTTCTTTTTTTTTTCTCGTACTTCTTTTTTTAGGATTATTACTTCTCATATTAGACTTGAATACATATTTATTAGATTGAAATCTTATATGTGCAAAGAAAAAGAATAAAGTAGAAAAAAGAATACTGTAACAATAACGATAACAATAATGATAACGATAACGATAACGATGACGACGATGACGATGATGATGGAGGAAAAAGAAAAGAGAAAAAAAATTCAAATGAAAAGAAAGGAGAATGAAGGAAGAGGAGGAGGTAGTGACGGCGGCGATAGTGGTGGTAACGATAACGACGACAATAAAAAAATAAAAAAAAGAAAGAGAAGAAGAAGAAGAAGAAGAAGCAGCAGCGGTATACGAAAGAGGAAAAAAAAAAGTATGTGTGAATATAAAAAATAATTATACAACTTACTCGATTGAACTTGATTGAATAAATTAAATCACTTATTTGTAAAATATTTTTTGAAAACTTAATCATTATACTATGAATTTACCTTGAAAATTATAAATATTTTTAAAATTTTTAATAAATATTATAGATAAAAGTATATATCATTATATATTTAAATAAACAAAAAACCAAAACAAACTATAAATTTTGGGGAAAAAAAAATGTGTATCATAAATGAAAAAATTAAATTACATCGGACACAAAAAAGTAATTTAAGTAGTTGAGTTTGAGCAAGTGTTGTTGCCACCCCCACACCATGCATGATCGTGTGATAGACAATGGTTTGACATTTGGACAAGATTAAGCACCGACTCTATTTCTATAGTCTATAGTATATTCCATACTTCCTCCTTTTGCTCTGTAAAACATAAACATAAAGACATAGAGATAAAGATATAAAATATCAAATATAATGGAACATAAATTTTTAAATTTATTTAGTATTTAAATATATGATATTATATTTAAATTACAATTCTAATACAACAACACGGTATTAACTCTATCACCATTATCACTTTTTCATTTTTATTATCATCACCATTATCATATTAATTCAGACTATCATCATTAATAACTTTTAATGTAATTATAAATTCAATTCAACAAACCAACAAATTAACATAAAAACATTTTAACAACAAAATTAATCAAAATTTAAATAAAAAATAAATAAAAAATTCTTCTACTAGATTATTTTTTCATCTTATTACCTGCAAAAAGCATGATCTAATTATAGTTACAAACAAAAAAAATTGAAATTAAAATTAAAAATAAAAAACTATTCTCATCACCAAAAAAAAAAACTCAAAGAACTGAAAAGAAAAAAAAAGTAAAAATAAAACCAGAACAAAATAGATGACCACATAGTAAAAGAGAGACAGAGACATAGAAAAGAGACGGAAGCAGATCTAAAAAGAGAGGTGCAACAACGGTAATGAGACAGAGAACGGTGGAAACGCATGAATGAAAAATACGATAGTGGCGACGACAACAAGAAAAAAGGAGAACAACAGAGACTACGACAACACGTGAAGGAAGAGATGACAATGGCAAAGACGACGTAACGCGGCAGTAATTGCGACAACGCGTGAAAGAGGAGATGACAGTTGGTGGCAATGACAACGACGGCAACAAAGTGCAAAGGAAAGAGACGGTGGTAGAATGAAAGAAGAGTAGGAGAAGAAGAGGAGGGTGTATGATGGAAGGAGGTGAATCAACGAAAGAAAAAGGAAAACATGAGAGAATAACAAATAAAGGATAAAATTAAAATTTAAAAAAAGAGATAATATTAAAAAAATTTGTATTTTAATATCTTAAATTAAAGGAAAGACACAAAATAAATATTTTATGTACTTTTGTGTATCATCAAATTTATTAAAAATATGTGTCTAATGTGACAAGAATGAGTATGTGGATACTATTTATTATGAGCGGCTCACACATTTTCAAAACTGATTACATTAAAGAGGTTTGAAAGTGTAAACATTTCACCTCTATAAATAGGAAAATGTAATTGTACATTCGTACACAACAACATAAATAAAAGCACTTCTCTTTCTTTTCTTTCCATATTCTACTAATACAATATCAATATATTATAATAGTATTGGTGAATATTAATATTGGTGTCTTCTATTTATACTTTGTTGTTTTTATTTATTATATCTTTTTCATTTATTTATTTTACAACACGTTATCAGCACGAAACTCTAACCAAATTTTAGAAGACTCCAGGTAACAAATTTTTATTATATCGAAACTCTCTCATCTTGAATTTAATGTTCTTGATATATCTGAAAACAATTATTTATCATGGATACTAGATGCTAAAATTCATCTTGATTCAATGGATCTTGGAGATACCATTAAGGCTGAAAATAATACATCCCAGAATAATAAAGTCAAAGCCATGATTTTTCTTCGTCGTCATCTTGACGTATGATTGAAAAATAAATATCTCACATTAAAAGATCTTGTAGATCTGTGGAAAGACCTTGAAGAAAGGTACAATCATGTGATACTTCCTCAAACCCGATATGTTAGCGAAAACTTTCTCGACCTTCCATGCCTCGAATGTGCTCCTGCAGCAGCAGTATCGAGAAAAAGGATTTAAAAATATTCTGAACTAATTTCTTACCTTCTTGTTATTGGGCTCAACGATGAGTTACTCTTAAAAAATCATGAAGCGCACCCAGCTGGTGCCGCCCCATGTCCTGAAGCAAATGCGACAAATTATAACCCCAGAAGAGGTAAATGGCAAGGCTTTGGTAACAAGAAAAATTATGGAAGGAAAATGAATTATGTTCACAAGAAAGGATCTCACCAGAAGTGGGATAAAGAAAGAAATATTGGGCAAAATAAATCAACGGAGGATAAGTGTTTCCGTTGTGGTGGAAAGGGCCATTGGTCACGTACCTGTCGTACCCCAAGGCAGCTAGTCGATCTTTTTCAAGCATCTTTGAAAAAGGACGACAAAGAAAAAGAGTCGAATTTTGTTTCAAATGATGCTGAAAATTCCACCACTCATTATGATGTATCTGATTTCTTTGAGGATCCTGAAGGAAATATTGGCCGTTTGATCAATGATGGAATAGTTTAATATGTGTTTTTGTTAAATATTCATGTGAATAAATAATGTAAGAAATTTCTTGTTAAGTTTTATGCATTTGAATTTCAAAATTATTGAATGTGCTAATAATAATAAAATTTTTAGTATATACTATACTTTTTAAAAAAATATTTTCAATTAAGGAAATAATTTTACTGAGCAAACATTTCTACTCATTCTATTATTATTTGTCTTTGAAGATAATGGCAAGGACATATAGTGAAAATGTTTGCCTTGCGAATAGTGCAAGTTCGCACACCATTCTCAAAATGATATATATTTTACCCATCTTGTGCCAAAAGAAGAATATTTTAATACTATTATTAGCTCAGACAATGTAATTGAAGGCTCCAAAAGATCTATAATTTTATTTTCCGGAGGAACAAAATTCATAACAAATAATGCACTATTGTCTACAAAGTCTCTAAGAAATTTGTTGAGCTTTAAAGATATTCGTCGAAATGGATATCATATTGAGACTATGAATGAGAGAAGTCATGAGTACTTATATATCACAACTCATGATTCAAGTAAATATGTTATATTAGAAAAGTTACCCTCACTTTCATTTGGGTTATATTATACCAAAATTAGTGCAATTGAATCACATGCCACTGTAAACCAGAAGTTTACTAACCCAAATGAATTCATAAATTGGCACGATCGATTGGGTCATTCGCGAACAACCATGATGCAGAGAATTATTGAAAACTCCCATGGACATTCACTAAAAAACCAGAAGATTCTTAAATCTAGTGAATTTTGTTGTGCTGCATGTTCTTAGGAAAAGTTAATTTTAAGGCCATCACCAGTAAAGATTGGATTTGAGTCCCCTGAATTCCTAGAAAGGATTCAAGGCGATATATGTGGACATATTCATCCATCATGTGGATCTTTTAGATATTTTATGGTTCTAATAGACGCATCTTCGAGATGGTCACATGTGTGCTTATTGTCTTCTCGCAACCCGGCATTTGCAAGATTACTGGCTCAAATTATTCGATTGAAAGCATAATTTCCGAAAAATCCAATCAAAGCAATTCGTCTTGATAATGCTAGTGAATTTACTTCCCGAGATTTTGATGCTTATTGTATGGCTAATGGAATAAGTGTTGAACATCCATTAGCTCATGTTCACACACAAAATAGGTTAGCAGAATCACTTATTAAACGCCTCCAGTTAATTGCTAGACCCTTACTTATGAGAATAAATTTCTCAACTTCGGTTTAGGGGCATGCTATTTTACATGCCACAATACTTATTCGTTTAAGGCCAACGAGTTACCATCAATTCTCTCCTATGCAATTAGCTTTTGGCCAGCAGCCAAATGTTTCCCATTTAAGAATATTCGGATGTGCGATATATGTTCCTATTGCACTACCTAATCGTACCAAAATGGGACCCCAAAGAAAATTGGGGATATATGTTGGATATGATTCTCCCTCTATAGTGAGGTATTTTGAGATACAAACTGGAGATGTATTTAAAGCCCGGTTTGCGGATTGTCATTTTGATGAATCAAAATTTTCAACATTAAGGGGAGAGAATAAGCTTCCTGAAAAGGAACTTAATTGGAATGCATCATCGTTGATGCATTTAGATTCTCGATCAGGAGAATGTGAACTAGAAGTTCAAAAGATTATACATTTGCAAAGAATAGCAAATGAATTGCCTGATGCATTTTTCAATACAAAGAGGATAACCAAATCTTATATACCAGCGAAAAATGCCCCAATTCGAATTGATGTCCCAGTAGGACAAGTAGCCACTGAAACAAATTCACGCCAGAAGCGTGGCATGCCTGTCGGTTCCAAAGACAAAAATCCTCAAAAAAGAAAAGAGGTAAATACGATTCATGTTGAAAAAGATATAGTAAACACACATGCAGTTGTCCAAAATTCTGATATAGTTTTAACGCTAGAATACGTTCAGGTACCTGAAAATTGTGAAAATGACGAGATCTCGATAAATTATGTCTTTACAGGAGAGAAATGGGACCATAATAAGACAATTATCAATGAAATATTTGCATATAATGTGACATTAATATCATGCATGAAAGTAAGGATCTTGAGCCAAGATCAGTCGAAGAATGTCGACAAAGGAATGATTGGCCAAAATGGAAAGAAGCCATGAATGTTGAGTTAGACTCACTTGCAAAACATGATATCTTTGGACCTGTAGTCCGTACACCAGAAGATGTAAAACCTGTTGGATACCGATGGGTATTTGTGAGAAAGAGAAATGAGAAAAATGAAGTTGCACGCTACAAAGCTCGACTTGTAGCACAAGGTTTTTCACAGAGACCTAGTATAGATTATGAAGAAACGTATTCCCCTGTAGTGGATGCGATAATATTGCTTTATTTGGTCAGTTTATCTGCATATCATAAACTGCATATGCATTTAATGGATGCGGTAACAGCCTATTTATACGGCTCATTAGATCGGGATATCTATATGAAAGCCCTGAAGGACTAAAGATATCTAAACCATCCAATGAATATTCGCAAGGGTTATACTCAATCAAATTGCAAAAATCTTTATATGGTCTCTAAAGAAATCTGGACGAATATGGTATAATCGTCTTACTGAGTATCTGGCCAAAAATGGATTAAAAAATTATGATATATGTCCTTGTGTTTTCATAAAGAAATCTGCATCTGGATTCATAATAATTGTTGTATACGTTGATGATTTAAATATCATTGGGACTCCTGAAGAGATTCCAACAATTATAAAAACTCTAAAAGAAGAGTTTGAGATAAAAGATCTTAGAATGACCAAATTTTGTCTCGGCCTGCAGATTGAGCATATAAAAAATGGGATCTTTATTCATCAAACAATATACATAGAGAAGATCTTAAAAAAATTTATATGGATAAGTCACATCCCTTGAGTACCCTAATGATCGTAAGATCTTTGGATGTGGAAAAGGATCAATTCCGTCCTAAGGAAGAAAATGAAGATATCCTTGGTCCTGAAGTACCATATCTTAGAGCCATTAGAGCACTAATGTATCTTGTTAATAATACACGACCCGTTATATCATTTGCTATGAATTTATTAGCAAGGTATAGTTCCTCTCCAACCAGAAGATATTGGAGTGGAATCAAACAAATCTTTCGATATCTTCATAGAAATGGGATTGTTTTATCCCTATGGATCCAAGTCACAACTAGTTGGCTATGCAGATGATGGATACTTGTCAGATCCACACAAAGGGAGATCTTAAACAGGATATCTGTTTACATACGGTGGAACAGCTATATCATGGAGGTCCACGAAACAGACAATTGCAGCAACACCTTCTAATCATGATGAAATACTAGCGATTTATGAAGCAACTCACGAGTGTTTTTGGCTCAGGAGTTTGATCCAATATATTCTGTCATCATGTGGACTGATTGATCATAAGATAGCTCAAACTGTCCTGTTTGAAGATAATATAGCATGCATTGCTCAACTTAAAGGCGGATATATTAAAGGTGATAGAACAAAGCATATTTCTCCCAAATTCTTCTTCACTCATGATCTTCAAAATCAGGGGACAATTGATGTCCAACAGATCCGCTCAAGTGACAATCTGGCAGATTTATTCATAAAGTTACTCCCAAAATCCTCGTTTGAAAGATTGGTGCATGAGATTGGGATACGTCGATTTCGAGATATTAAATGATATCGACAAGAGGGGGAAACTGTACTATTTTTTCCTTGGTTAGGTTTTTTCTCATTGAGTTTTTCTTGACAAGGTTTTTAATGAGGCAGTCCCCATCAGAAAGGATATTGTACTATTTTTCCTTCACTAAAGTTTTTTTTCCATTGAATTTTTATTTAGTAAGGTTTTAACGAGGTATAATCATAAATGGACATCCAAAAGAGAGTGTTGTGATAAAAATGAGTATGTGGATACCATTTATTATGGACGATTCACACATTCTCAAAACTGATTACATTAAAAAGGTTTAAAAGTGTAAACATTTCACCTCTATAAATAAAAAAATATAATTGTACATTCGTACACAACAACAACATAAATAAAAGTTCTTCTCTTTCTTTTCTTTCCATATTTTACTAATACAATATCAATATATTATAATAATATTGATAAATATTAATATTAATATCTTTTATTTATACTTTATTATTTTTATTTATTATATCTTCCTCATTTATTTATTTTACAATATTTAATAAATTAAACGATGAATATGTATCATCATATCCATTTTTTAATAGACATGTATGACAAAATAAACGCTGCGTAATTTATACACAAATTTTTCTTCCCTTTCCCACACCTACCTCAATCTAAAGCAAAAATATGCACAGTTCAATTTCCCAAATTGAAATCATGGTTCTTGTACCATTAATTTCAGCTGTCTGAGTCCAAAAAAATATGAAAAAATTAAATTGATTAATTTTATAGTGTTTATAAATTAATACTAAATTTTTGTTTAATTTATTTTTTATAAGATATTTTAAATATTTAAAATTTATTTATTTTAAATTAAAAATTAATTCTTAATCTTTTTTAACAAGTTAAGTATTATTTTTAAACACTATAATAATTACCAATTATATTTTACCAATTAAATTATACAAAATCACTTATCAACTCAATTTAATTAGATTTGTATTGAATCGCTATATATTTTCTTTAAATTTTAAATTTTATAATTTAAAAATTTTTAATGATTATTCTATTTTCCAAAATCAAATAGTTTAGCGTCTATGTTAAATTTAAAAAATGTAACTTTTTTAGATTTTTAAATAAGTACTTTTTTAGAAGCTAATTTCTAGCATTTTCCAAACTGGTAAAAACAGTATATCATATAATTTATTGAAGCATGCTCGTTAATTAGTTTAAGTTCACACTTGTATCAATGAACACGAGACCGAAGAAAAAGAAATTTAAAAAATAGAAAGAAGAAAGAAAGAAGAAAGATTTCAAAAGGTACTAAAGCCAAAGGCATGCCTACATGTGGACAATTGCGAGCTTCTTCATCATATCTTACATTCATTCCAAAAGTTTTCGACTTTCGCAAGTTCATTTTCACATGGCTAACTTTATTTTGGATAAAAAATGCTATGTCCAAATCAGTCGCTCTATATTTCTATATATATATATATATATATATATATCGTTTAACTTATTTTTAATATGTAATTTATATTTTAATATATATTTTATATTAATAATTAATTTAAATTGTGATAAGAATATAACGGTTAATAATATTAAAAAAGAAATGATGATATATATATTGGTAGTGCTGTATTATATAAGAAAATGTTTTTACTAATATAAAGTTACCTGAATACACTTTCACAATAAATAAAATGTTTTTCTCTCTGTTTTCATCAATCTTTTTTATTTAAAAATTAATTTCATATGGTATCAAGAGTTCTGGTGAGGATTCATGACAAATTAACTAGTTACTGTTTTAAACCTTCTTACCACCATAAAATTCTCTTTGTCTATATCAATCATAGATAAACTTGACAAATTCGTTCAAAAAGAACAACATGCTCTTTACATTATTGAAGCTAGTCACCTGAAATATCATTTTTAGAAGGATAAAATTCTCCTAAAATTTTCTACTGATGCTGAGTATCAAGTTGGAACTGAATCCGAAAAATACAAAGAATGAAAATAGAAGGATCATTCTCTCATAATATGGTTGCTTATATTCATAGATGATTCCTTTCGTGTTTTTTATTGTACATTTTAGTTAATCAATTAATTAATTACTAAACCGAATCTCAATTTTCTAAGCATAAGTAAAATTATTAAAAACTTTTTCTGTCTTGAAAAATAGTTGAGATAGAAAAAAATATTATCTATCTATTAATTAGTATTTTTATTTTAAAATTATATAATATTTTAATTTTAATTTTTTTTTTCAAAGATAGTAGGTTATATTTCATTAATTATTGAAAAATGAAATACAAAGATGTCCAAAAGCAGGACAGCATAATGAAAGGTGGGGATTTCCCAAAAACATTACACTGAAGGTATTCATCCAACGGTGCGTGGTCGAAAAACGAAGAAAAATCTTAAAGAAGAAAGAATGATAAATTAAATTGGATGCAACTAAGAGCTTGCCTCATGGAGATGACGGCCTAAACTGGGAGTTCTTTGGATTTCACGGAGCAACTTGACAGAGCTTGCTAGAATGGAAGATGGCATTGAAGTAGAACCTTCAAAAATCAACTGGTTGCGAGCTTTCCAACAGTTCCAGCAAATGATGGCAAGCAATTGAGGATTACGGTCAACATTCTTCAACGGGTTAAGCATCTCTGTTGATGCAATCCACCATGTCCAAAAGTCGTTAGGACTCTGAGGGGGAAGACAGTCACGAAGATAACTCTGAGACCATACATCTTTAATTCTAGAGCAATCGATCAAACAATGAGTGACTGTTTCGGTTGCTTCATGACAGCAGGGGCATATTGGTGATATAGATGGGATGCGGTGATGAATCTGAGCAAGCACCGGAAGCCGGCCATGGAGAACTTTCCAGATAAATAGCTTAATTTTGTGAGGCAAGTTCAACTTCCATAGATCAATAATCCACGGCTTTTTCTGCTGCATATAATTAGGGCAAAGCTCCATGAAGCGGATGGTAAAATAAATAGCCAATTCTGTAACCTGAAGCTGTATCATATTGCTTGGATTTGTTCAAATCCATTGCAATTTGTCCCTACTCTGCTGAATTCTAATTGACAAAATTCTGTTTGCAACATCTTGGGGAAATAATTCTTGAATAAGATTCTGATTCCAATTCTTATCTTCAGTAATTAGATCTTTAACTCTTGGAATCAACTCAGAAATAGCCTATCTATTTGGCATGTCAGAAATTATTAAAGGATACGGAGGAGGCAGCCAAGGATCCTCAAAGGTTCGGATATTCTCTCCAGTGTCCATAGCCCAATTAAGACATTTTTCAACAATCTTTCGGCCTTCCAGTATGCTCTTCCATCCCCAAGAAGGTAAGACTCCAATTTCTGCCGTTATAGCATTACCATTGCTAAAGTATTTACCTCTTAGGATTTTGGATAATAAGAAAGTAGGCTGTGTTACGAGTCGCCAAAATTGTTTGCCTAAAAGCGCCAGATTTTGGATTCTGAGATCTTTAAATCCAAGGCCTCCTTCTTTTCGTGGGCGAATCATAGTGTCCCAGCTAATTCAAGCCATCCGCCTTTCAGAACCTTTTTGTCCCCACCAGAACTGAGAAAGTAGAGAGTGAATTTCTAAAATTAAACCATCAGGTAACTTGAAGCAAGACAATGTATAAATAGGAATAGCTTCTCCTACTGCCTTAAGCAATATGTGTCTATTACCTGACGATAGAAGATTGCGCTTCCACCCTTGGATTCTTTTCCGAACCTTTTCTTTGATCATACTAAAAGAAGCCTTTTTCGATTTAGAGACTATAAAAGGCAAACCAAGGTATTTATCCTGAGCCCCAATATGATTAATATTCATAGAGTTAGCCAGTAGTGTACGAGTAGTGGAGGGAGTGTTGTGGCTAAAGAATACAGCAGATTTATTAAGATTTACCCTCTGGCCACTGATGCTTTCATAAGAATTCAATAAATGCAGGATATTTGAACATGCTTCAGGATTAGCCTTACAGAATAAGATGGAATCATCAGCAAAGAGGAGGTGGTTGACCTTGGGACATCGCCTATGTATCTGAAGACCCTGAATTAGTCTGTTTTGTTCTGCCTTGTGTAGCAAGAAGGAGAGACCTTCTGCACAAAAAAGAAAAATATAGGGAGATAGAGGATCTCCTTGTCGAATACCTCTATTTGGTTTGAAGAAACCATAAGGTTGTCCTTCCACAATAACAGAATAAGAAATAATTGTCACTAATTCTCGAATACACATGATCCACCGGGAGTCAAAACTAAACTTCTCCAATATAAACCAAAGAAAGTGCCATTCCACCCTATCATATGCCTTACTCATATCTAATTTTAGCGCCATTTCATTTTCGAGTCCCCTTTTTTTGTTCTTCAAGTAATGCATACACTCGTGAGCAATTAGGATATTATCAGAGATTAATCTGCCTTTAATAAAAGTACTCTGCGTAGGGCTAATTAGTCTATTCATCATACCCTGAAGTTTATGTACAAATACTTTGGAGATAATCTTGTAAAAGACTGAAGATAGGCTTATTGGTCTTACCTGAGTCATATCTTTAGTATCAGAAATCTTGGAAATAAGACAGATCTGAGTGTGGTTAAAACCTTTCAAAATTCTGCCCCCTGAAAAGAAGCTCTTAACTACTCGAAACACATCACCACTAAGTATGTTCCAGAAGCTTTGAAAAAATTTTGCTGTCATGCCATCATCTCCTGGAGCACTTTGAGGATGAATGCTAAATGTTGCACGTTTCACTTCCTCTATAGTCACTGGTCTTTGAAGCCTACGGTTCATGTGAGCTGTAACCTTAGGTTCAAAATCAGTAAACGGAGGTTCAGAGTTCTCATGACAAGTGGAGGAAAAGATGTCCTTGAAATAAGATTCAGCCACAGAAGCAATACCAGCATTTGAAGTAGCCACTTTACCATCACTGCCAGTTAGTTGCCAAATTCTATTCCTTTGGGTTCGATTTCTAAATTTATGATGGAAGAAAGCTGTATTCTGATCACCGGATTTGAGCCATTTGACTCTAGACTTATCTTTCCAATAAGACTCCTCATTTTGCAATGCTTTTTCAAGTTTGTACTCTATTTTTGAAATAATGTCGCCTCCATGAATTCCTGCTAAACGAAGTTCCTCTAATTCAGACTGTAGTAAATCAATCTCCACCTTCGAATTAGATCTGTGTTCTTGCTACCATCTGACAATCTTATGCTGACAACGCTTTATTTTTTGAGCTAGGATATACATGGCTGAACCATCAATCTGTTCGTGCCAAACCTCTCTAACAATCTGCCTTATTTCATCATTGGAACACCATCTTTCTTGGAATTTGAATCGGCGTTTAGATCTCTCAGTTCTCGGATTAGAGTCTAAGAGAAGAGGGGAGTGATCCGAGCCTGATTCTGACAGTCTAAGAACCGTTGCATTGGGATAGAGTTGCTGCCAATCAACTCCTACCAGGAATCGGTCCAGTCTTTCCTGTATCAACTCATCATCCCTCCGTCTATTCGACCAAGTGAATGGTCTTTCGACCATACCAATATCAATCAGAGAATTATCATAAAAAAACTGTTAAAGGTTTCAATAGAAGAAGGAGATTTAGCACCCCCACCTGCTTTCTCCAATTGATTAGAAATGGCATTAAAATCACCCATTAACACAACCTTACCATCGAACTGTTGGGTGACTAAAGTTAATTCAGCAAACTGAACCATTCTATGTTGATCATTTGAACTGAGATAAACACCTAGAAGGCTAGAACACCATAGGGATCATTAGAACCAGCTGTCATAACTGATGCCGCAATGAAAAATCTACCATGCTATAAAATCTGAACAGTGCAACCATCCCTCCATGCCATTGCCAAACCCCCTGATAATCCATCCGGATTATTTTAATTCTTAAATAATCTTTAACAACTCTTTTGATTTAAATTTTTTTTGTCACAAATATCGTAACAAATAAACTTTATAATTGTGACGTAATCAATAATTGAAAATTTCAATGAGTAGTAAAATAGTTGTTTCAGACTTTCAGTTCATAGAATTTAATTTTGACAAGTTAAAATATGTTTTTTTTACAGGATTTTTTATTTTAATAAATAAATTAATTATAATAATTATTGAAATAAATAATTTAAAAAATATTTACTAAAATAGATATCTCTTTCTTATCTTGTTTATACTATAAACGAGATAATTTTGCACGTATCTCGTTTATCGTGTGAACGAAATATGTGTAGTTTTTCAATTTTCATATATCTCGTTTACAGTATAAACGAGATCTGTAAACGAGATACATGAAAGATTATTTCGTTTACAGTGTAAACGAGATATATGTATTTGTAAATATAAAAATATATTTTCTAAAAATAATAAAAAATATTAATAATATTAATGATCCAAACTTTTAGCATGCAATTAATTAGTATTTAAAAATGTTGGTAGAAGAAATTAAAAGGAATATTTTTGATCAATTAGTACTAAAAAAGAGTATATAAAAAATTTTAGATTAAATTATAGATCGAATTGGATTGATTTAAAAATAGAAAACTCTTACGATGTTCAGGTTCCATGATGAGAATAAATACGGTAATTGTGTCCACTCCTAAAAATTGAAAGAGGGAAGCGTGAAATTGATGGATAAATAAAATAGAAAAAGAAGTGGGAGATAATTGTTTTAATTATGTGTTAGGGAGATAAATAAAACAGAGGAAGAGTGAGAAATAACCGTTTACCAATTGTTAGGAGAGGTTAATGGGATAAATAAAACAGAAGAGAGTAGGAGATAACCGTTTGCCAATCGTTAGGAGAAGTTTGCCAATTGTTAAAAGAGGTTGATGGGAATAAATAAAACGGACAAAGAGTGGGAGATAACAGTTTCAATTCTCTTCTTATTTTGTTCTGTTTTATTTATTGTGCATCAACTTCATGTTTCCCATCCTTTAAATATATTCCCATGCAACAAATCAAATTTTTATATACTCACATACAACAAACAAAATTTGAAATATAATTATATTTAAATTATATTTCAAATTTTTATGTACTCTTTTATAACAAAAAAATTTGACATATATATAATTTGAATTTAAAAATTAATATTTAAGAGAGTACATAAAAAATTTAAAAATTTTTGTCGGTTAGAAACAATAGTATTAATAGTGGATAGTTTGAAAAATGTAATCGTATTAATAGTGGGTAATTTAATGGTCCATTTATGCTTCCACGTAAAAATGTGCTTATTTTTCATGGACAGTCCATCTTTCATATCATTTAAAATGGACGGTTTATCTTCTCTATTATTTAAAATCGTTCATCTTCTTTATTATTTGAAACGTTCTATTTTAAAGAATTTTATCCAATTTAAATCATTGATATTTTTTATTATTTTCAAAAATTATATTTAATTATTTATAAATACAGATATCTCGTTTACAGTGTAAACGAGATAAGAGAGTGGTATTTATTTTGGTAAATACTTTTTAAATTATTTATTTCAGTAATTATTATAATTAATTTATTTATTAAAATAAAAAATCCTTTTTTTACATAGTCATTCAACCACATTAATTCTTTTGAATAGATATACAGTCACCACTTTTTACTTTAGGTCACGGTTTTTCAACTATGACTTATTCTAGCGTGACCATAAATTTTATGGTCACGATTTTTTTGTCATAGTTTGTAATATTTTTTTTATCGACAGTTTAGATCACAGTTTTTAACCGTGACCATAAGTTACTCAATAGTCACATGTAAAAATTGTGACCATAGCTTGCTCTATGGTCACGGTCAGTGATGCACGGACACTGACACTGACACGAACACGGGACACGACACGACACGACATGAAACACGCTGACGCACGAATTTTAAAATTTTATAAGACACAGGGACACACCTATATATAAAATATAAAGTATTTTTTAGATAAATTGTAATGATATTTTGATATTTTATTGATATTAAAACATAAATTAATTTTTTAATTATTTTTAATATCTTATTTTAATTATATAAAGTATTTAAAATATCTTTTGTGTTAATAAATAATAATATATACTATTTCTAAATTTATTTCAAGAATACATATTAAGAATAAGGTTAGACACGCTGACACGTGATGGTATTTGGGTGTGTCCAAGCATGTTCGGAGAAGAATTTTTTAGCTTTTATTAAGATACAGTTGGACACAACAGACACGTGTGTCAGACGAATATCGAGGAGTGTCGTGTCTGAAATATGTCCGATTCGCAGACACGACAACTTAACAAAGTGTCTATGCTTCATAGGTCTCGGTATTTTAAACTGTGATCATACCTTGACCTATGGTCATGCTATTTTAAAACCATGACCATAGCTTGCTCTATGGTCACATTAATTTTAAATTATAACCATATGTTATTTTATGGTCACGATTTAAGCATAACTACAACTTATTCTACAGTCACGCTATTTTAAACTGTGACCATAGTTTATTCTATGATCATGCTATTTCAAAATCATGACCATAACTTACTCTATGATTATCCTAGTTTTAAACCATGATCATAGCTTAATCTATGGTCACGATTTTAGCGTGACTATAGCTTATTCTTTGGTCACGCTATTTTAAAACCGTGACTATAGTTTACTCAATGGTCACGGTTTTAATACTCTATAGTCAATATTTTTCGTAGCATAACATTTGATTCAAATAACTAAATGACTCTTGAAAGAACGCAAGGAAAAGTGATATTCACATTCCTTTAGTACAAGTTTCATATTTGTCTTATTACAACAATAGGAATCAACCACTATTAATTTAACTACTAATTTGTACAGTACTTACTTCCAAATCTTTTTGCATATGACTCAATCTAGATGAAGGAGGAATGTTTCGTCACACATCATTTAGTGCACTATTTACATCAGGCTGAGATTGTTAAGTAGTTTCTATCATAACTTGCATTTATTCTACACTAATACCAGGATTGATTTGTTGCAACAATGATTTAACTAAGTTTGTTAAACCATCCAACTTGCAAGTTAAGTTATTTTGATTTTTCTCTATAGTTAAAATCACTTTAGTATGTTGTTGTTGTATTTGTTGGAATTGCCTTCCTTTTTAAGAAAGGATTTTGTGATTGATCGACCACAGAAACAAACTCTACTATGTCTCTCCATTCTAAAAATTATTTCAACTGCTTCATTATCACTGTATCCTGTTTGCTTCAAATTTTGAAGATGCTCCTATTACACACAAATAATATCAAAATGAGTTCATGCACCCAAATCAGTCTCTTATGTACATTTCTAAGAAACTAAACAACTCACAATTGACTCTTGTGTTTCCGAATCATTCTCTCCTTTTTTGTTTGTCTGAGTTGTAACACCCTTACTATCAGAATGTCACGCTTTCGACTGTGCCACTCTAATAGCGATAATATTACGACGACTTCCAAATATTTAATAATAAGATATGAGCCTTTAACTCGAAACCGTATCGCTATTTTCTTTGAAAAATCGAAAATACTTTTTTATCTCAATCAAACATGCATATATAGCCTAATTCAAATCAAAATTCTCATATATATATATATATACAAAATTTTTTATACAAATAACTTACAAATATACATACATACATACATACATACTTATCATTACAACTCCTATCCCTCTTCTAAATATAATAATAAAGGTGAGAAAAAACTATAATATATATACACAATAATATATAACAATTAGATGTGCAGAAGAAACTCCTTAAACTCTTCGTCTGTCCTGAAAAGAAAAATCTGTAGGAGGTGAGAACATTGTCCTCACTGATTCTTAACACGGGATAAATGTTGGCTTAGAAATTACCAAAGGATTTTTCAACTCAATGTCGCAAGTATAGCCTAAACTGACAAGTGACCCCGAGCCAAAGTTTAGAATAATGTCACAACTATCAAATCAAATACCGGGAGTGAAATTCCGAGTCGTTTTTTCTAGGAATTGCAACATAATGCACATCATTGGTTAAGAATTTTTGGAGGTTTTTGAGTTGAGTACAGGAAAAGTAAAGTGACTAGAATTTAAAGCAACGAGCAACTAACAAATAAATTGAAGCAACTAAGACTATCAATCAACAACTAATTAACTATCAAGCATGCAATAGAAAAATAGAAATAACAATAACATGTAACTAAATGCAAGTAATCAAGCTAAGAGAACTAAGGAATCAAAGTCAACAAGAGAAAAGTCAATCAATCAATATAAGAAACCTTAGCTAGGGGTGGGCATTAGAATTTCTATCCTCATTGCACTCCTCAAGTGTGATGATAAATGCCTATTGCTCTCACTTATTCATCTTCTAACAATTGAAGGAAAGTTAAGTGAGCTAAATTAACTCTAATCTACAAGTCCTAGTCAGGTCCTAGTGAAAGACTAGATTTAGTGGAGATCAAACTAACTAGTAATATTCAATTACCAATCAACACTAAATTCTTACAATTCAAGAGTCTCTAATTACTCCACCCCAAGGCCAAAAAAGAAAATCTACTCCATAGTCATAAGTGACATTTCTTCAAATACTTGGTGAGCAATGATAAAAAGTATCATAAAATTGAGAAAACAATCCAAATTAAAGATACTCACTAGCAATAATCAACAATAACAATTCAAATAACAGAATTGGAACATGAGAATCTCCAATGCATTAATAGAATCAAAATCCAATAAAATCCAAAATCATAACTCAAAATAATTAAAATTGCAAGAGTGCTAAGTAAAATTAGAAAAGAAAAACTACAATTAGAGTAATAAAAACCGAAATTAACAAGAATATAATCCATGGGTTAAAGTGAAAATGAACAAGGAATACTAAAACCTAGAGAGAAGAAGGAGTTTCTCTCTCTAAAACTCAAAACTATCTAAAAACTAAATTAATGGAATGTGTGTCTAAGCTTGCTTCGCCCCCTAGCCTCTAATCTTCGAATTGGGCTTGAAACTGGGTCAAAGGAAGCTCATAAATTGCCCCCATTGTGTTTCCACTAATGAGGCACGTGCTAGTATTCCTGCATACGCGGCACTGTGGTCCGCATACGCGGGTGAGGAGAAAATGAAAGGTGCGTACGCACGGCTGCAATGATGCATATGCACGGATACAAAAATCCAGAATCTTCATTTCTTCATGATTTTCTACCCTTGCTTGCTCTTTTTTCCATCTCTTCAAACCTAACCTTGATTTCTAAGACTTGAAATTACTTAACAAACATATCAAGGCATCGAATGAAATTTAAGGAATTAAAATTTGCATTTTTGGAGCCTAAAAAAGATATTTTGCAATTAAGTGTAATTTAGAAGGAAATAACAAAGGCATGCTATTTTAGTGAATAAATGTGAGATTATGTGATGAAATCTATTCATTTCAAGCCAAAATTTATCATCAAATATGGATTCATCAATTTTTCCACATTTAGACAACAGCATGTCCTCATGCTAATCAAAATGAGAAAGTAAAAGAAAGGGTGAACAAGTTATTGAATGCAACTACTCATGTGTATGCAACTATACTAATGCATGATATCTACCTATATCTATACCATAATGTCTTATGAAATTGGCAAAAACAAACAACCAAACTCTCAAGCAAGTATATAAGCACATAGGGTTAAAACGAGTCACAATTGCAATGTAATCATAATCCAAAGAATTGATTCAAGTTCATAATTGAGCAACTTGCAATACATACCAGATGTGTGTACACATATCCAACAATTAGAGTGCACACACATCCTATATCAACACTAATTGCATATGGTTAAGCAAATTGACAGATGAATGCATACCCATTTCCAATATTTTCAATGAAGTACCCAAACAAAATTTTTCATTCACAACTAATGTTTTCAAAAATTTTTCCCCACACTTAATAAACACACACACACCTCAACCTAAGCTAATCATGGATGCAATTCAAGGTTATTCATGATTTTTCACTTAGGGTTAGTGATGTGGTAACACATAGAACAAAAAGGGATTGAAAAGCTCAAAATTGGCTACAAAGGTAAATGTAAGGGTATGGCCATATGAGTTAGTGAGTTTCAATTGAAATGATGGCCTCAATCATACTAAATGCATTCAAAACATCAAATATCGGATATAAAGAATTAAGCAAATTCAAGATCAGAATCAAAGAAGGAGTATAACACACAAGAATAAAAATTTGTGGTTGGAATATGCAACCACACATTAAGGTTCAACAACTCACAAGGTTGCTTGTTCTAGCTCTTTCCTATACTCCACAAAACATTTTAAGCAAGTTCAAAAACAATTTCTCAAATCAATTCAATGGAGAGGTGTTGGCTCAAGAGGAGAAGATTAATGAAAAGTGGAAGAGCTACTTCTATGAGTTATTTAATGAGGGACAGAAGACTCTTCCGAGCCTTCGTCGATTATGCACAAGGGAAGAAGATCAAAACTTTGACTACTATCGAAGGATTTGAGACTTCGAGGTAAAAAAGGCTCTAAAGCAGATGAAAAATGGCAGGGCAGTAGGACCTGATAATATCCTGATTGAGGTTTGGAAGGGTCTTGGAGAAAAAGGTATCAACTGGTTAACCATGCTTTTTAATGAGATTTTAAGGTCAAAGAAGATGTCTGATGAGTGGAGAAAGAGTACCTTGGTACCTATCTACAAGAATAAGGGGGATATACAAAGTTGCGGAAACTATAGAGGGATTAAGCTTATGAGTCATACTATGAAGTTATGGGAAAGGGTGATAGAACGGAGGTTGAAAAAAGAGACACAAGTAACAGAGAACCAATTTGGATTTATGCCAGGTAGATCTACCACTGAAGCGATATACCTATTAAGAAGGATGATGGAGATGTATCGTAGTAATAAAAGGGATCTACATATGGTGTTTATTGATTTGGAAAAAGCGTATGATAGGGTACCAAGGGAGGTCTTATGGAAGGTTTTAGAAAAGAGAAGAGTAAGGATCGCATATATTCGGGCAATTAAAGACATGTATGATAGAGCCACAACTAGTGTGAAGACTCTAGGTGGTGTGACAGAAGAATTTCCTATTGGTATAGGATTACACCAGGGATCATCCTTAAGTCCATACCTTTTCACATTAGTCTTGGAAGTACTCACAAAGCACATCCAAGAGCCTGTGCCATGGTGCATGCTTTTTGCCGATGATATCGTCCTTATGGGAGAGTCAAGGAAAGACCTAAATAAGAAGTTGGAGTTATGGAGAGAAGCTCTAGAAGTGTATGGTCTGCGCATAAGCCGTAGCAAGACAGAATATATGGAATGTAAGTTCAGTCTGAGAAGGGAAAATCCCAATATAGAGGTGAAGATTGGAGAAATCATACTACGAAAAGTTAAAAGTTTTAAGTATCTTGGGTGCATCATACAGGATAATGGAGAGATTGAACAGGATGTAAATCATAGGTTCCAAGCAGGTTGGTCAAAATGGCGGAGTGCATCTGGTTTTATATGCGACAAAAAAGTGTCTTTAAAACTTAAAAGTAAATTCTATCGCACCGCTATAAGACCGGCTATGCTGTATGGTACGGAGTGTTGGGCGGCTAAAGGGGAGCACGAACATAAGTTGAGTGTGGCAGAGATGAAGATGTTGAGATGGATGAGTGGTCATACGCGATTGGATAAAATAAGGAATGAAGATATAAGGGAGAGAGTTGGAGTAGCACCCATTGTGGAAAAGATGGTTGAATCGCGTCTCAGGTGGTTTTGACATGTGAGAAGAAGACCGATAGAACATCCAGTCAGGAGGGTGGATGAGATAGAAAATGGACAAAGGGTGAATGGCAGAAGAAGACCTAAGAAGACCATCCATGAGGTGGTCAAACGAGATCTACATGTAAACGGTCTCTCTGTAGACATGATACATGACAGAGCACAATGGCGTCGTTTGATTCATGTAGCCGATCCCACTTAGTGGGACAAGGCTTTGTTGTTGTTTGTTGTTGTAATTCAATGGGATGCCCTTAAAAAAAATCTTCCTTGGAGAATTTCTTTGTTGTTTTTACTAACTTATTCTTTATGTATGTATGTACTATGTGTTGGATGCAAACCAAAATTCCTAGCTCTTTCCTAACTTCACTATCCAAAAATCAATCATGATATTTAGGTAAAAACAAGCATGTGCTAGGCACTATCAACTATTCACAATCATCCAATCACAACCACTATCCATAGCATATATACTAAAATAAAAGACAATATATACACTAACTAAGATAAAAGAGCATGCCATACTAGAATTGAAACTAGAGCTAACCCAAAATGTATATCTATCCAAAATAAAAGTGTGCAATGTAAAAGTCAAAAGTAGAAAATATCCACAAAGTTCTAATAACTAAAGTGAAATAGAGTGAAACTAAAAGCAAAACATAATGCAAAGTGTTTAGAATAGAAATTTACGACCCAAGAGTGTTGCAAATCTTCCCCCTCCCCCCCACACTTAAACTTAGCATGGTCCTCCGTGCTAGCAAAAGTGTCAATCAACGGGAGGGGTAGGTGGTGCGGCCTCCGGCTGTGGGAACAGAGCTACCTCAACGTCAGCCACCGGCATCTCAGCATCTGCCACCTGTGTCTCAATCTCGGCCTGCACCTCAGCTGCTAGCTCAGCATCCTCAGCCTCTAAAACTCCTCAGGAGTGTCTAACGCTTCAATCATGGGGTCCTACTCTTTGTTCTGCAGCTTGATGTTTTCATATATCCGGTTTATGCCCCCTCTTTAAGCACTCTAGCCGCTCCAGGATCTTGAGACCGAGCTCTTGAGTCACGGGGGCCTGAAGACTAGATGATGATGGTGCTGGTGGTTGGCTCGGCTCTCCATTGGTTACTTTTCTCTTTTTCTTCTTCCTTACATAACCAAAGCCTGGGTAATCCTTCAGCCAATCGCCATAAGGGATGTACAAGTCCTTGTTCGTTAAGGTAGGTGGATAATCATCTCCCTCCCACTCAAGGCCGGCTTTGGCAATAGTGACCATAACCGGAAAAGCCGCCTTCCGCTTGATAGATATCGGCACCTTCCACATCAAATGCTTGATAACCTTAGGCAAATTCATCGGCTCTCCCTCTAATACAACCCAAACCAAAACGGCCATCTCCCATGTAATATTCATCTCACGAGTAGTTGGTATGTGCACATTTGCAATTCTCCGGCAACGGCGCCAAAAACTTGACAGAGGAAAATCGTCGGTTAGAAATTTTCACAAAAATAATTTCATCAAAGTATAAATCCAAACCAACAATTAACCCTCTTTTAAAGTTTAATTTGTTTGTCACTTAAGTCAAACCAATAAAAATTGAGAGTATTTAAACCTCGGGTCGTCTCTCAAGGGATTGTAGGGAAGTGTGCATATTATTGGTTATGAGAAATTTTGGGTGTTTTTTATATGATGAGCAAGGAAGTAAATAACAAGAAAGTAAAACTACAACTAAGATAATATAAATCTTAAAAGGCACTCATGGCAATGATTAAGAGTCAAGACTTCCTATCTAGATCATTGACCACAACATGGTAATTACAAAGGGTTAATTCCACTTAGTTTTCTTCTAACATCAGAGGGTTAAGTCAAGTGGATATAATTGATTCTAAAATCAACTAACAACCCTAAATCACCAATGATACTAGACATCAATGATATCAAGGCACCTAAGTCTTCAATCACAAGCCAAGAGTATAAAAATCTACTATAAAACCCAACCAAGCATTTTATCAAACACTTAGAAGGCATAAAATGAAAGCATATTAAAATAAAAAAGAAATATAAAACCTAAAGCTACCAAATGCAAGACAACAATAATAAGAACTCAATTAAACAACAAGAAACATCAAATTGCATTAAATGGAGATTGAAATTAACAAGAGTGTTCATAAACTAAAAATACCAAATAAAGGAAATAACAAGTAAAACTAAGAGAACCAAAATGTAAGAACAAGAAATTGTAAGGAATACTAAATCAAGACAAGATTAAACCTAAATCTAAGATGAAATTAACCTAATTCTACCCTAATTTTAGAGAGAAAAGAGAGCTTCTCTCACTAGAATATGACCTAAAACATGTTCCTAAAACTAAACCTAATTGCTCTCCTTTTGTCCTTCTTGAATTTGGCCTCTAATAGCTTCAGAAATGAGTTGAATTGGGATTTGGCAGATCCAGAAATTGTCTCCAGCGTCTTCTCATTAATGAGTCACGTGATTGCATTCGTGCGTACGCATGCCTAACCATGCGTACGCATGATTGTAAAGAAATGTGATCGTGCGTACGCATCATTTCCTGTGCATATCCATGGATGTAAAAATTACAGTTGTGCGTACACATGAATGCTTGTCCGTACGCATGGCTATAAAATACTTCAACCTTCATTTCTTCATAAATTCTTCACCTTTACATGCTTTTCCTCACTCCTTCAATCCATACTTGCCTTGGAAACCTGAAATCACTTTATCAAACACATTAAGGCATCAAATGGAATTAAAGTGAATTAAAATTAGCGAATTAAGGACCTAAAAAGTATGTTTTCAATCTTAAGCACAATTTAGGAGGAATTCAAAAAACCATGCTATTTTAGTAAATAAGTGTAGAAAAAGTTAATAAAATCCACCCAATTAAAGCAAATAATAACATGAAATGTGGATTCATCACATCCCCACACTTAAATAATAGCATGTCCTCATGCCATACATCAAGAAGGAAAAGACTAAAGGGTTTGAATTTTATTCAATGCAAACTATCTATATGAAATTTATCTAAATGCATGCACTACTTGGTCAAAATAAATCAATTTCCAAGAATACATATATGAACATAAGGGCTAAGGCAATCACAACTAAGTCCAATCCAACAATTGAATTGAGTTATTGAAAAGACTTTACAACTCGCAAGATAAGAAGTAATCATAGGTGAAAACATAGAATTGAGCAATCGAACCCCTCACCAGATGTGTATACACTCTAATTGCTGAAGTGTATAGGGTTGATTCACTCAATTCTCCTCTAATCATGCTTTCTGAGATTTGTTTTTCATCTAACAATCAACAATTCTTCAATGCATGCATACAAGTATCATGAGGACTTATCCAAAGGTTGTAATGGGGCTAGGATCAAGGTAAGATTATATTTGGTCAAGTGAGCTTGAAATTTGAATCTTTGATTAACTTAAACTCTCACCTAACACATATAACAACCTATACAATTCGAATGCAAACCTAACTACCCATTTTTTACTTTTTCACACACTCATGCATTCTTTTTAATTCACATTCCATATGCATTATTCTTATTACTTTACTTTGGGATTAACATTTGTCCCCTTTTCATTGCTTTTTTTCTTTTTCTTTTCCTTTTTTTTTCTTTTTCTTTTCAAAATAAAATATATACAAAAGTATCAATGCATATGGTTTAAACATTTAATACATGAGTATGTACTCAATTTCCAAGATCTTCAACAAAAATATAAAAATACACTATTATCTCAACTAATGTTCCCAGGCTTTCCCACACTTAAATGATACATACTCTCACTAGCCTAAGCTAATCGAAGATCCAAATTAAGGACATTTATTATTTTTCACTTAGGGTTAGTGATGTGCTAAAATTAAGAACAAAAGGGATTAAAATAGGCTCAAAATTGGCTAACAATGGTAGATAAAAGTTAGGCTATTTGGGTAAGTGAGCTAATTGAAATCAAGGCCTCAATCATATAAATGCATTCATACATCAAATAATGGACATAAATAATCAAACAAATTAAAGATTACAATCATAGAAAGAAAATAACACACACAAGAATGAAATAATGGTTATATGATGTAACCACACAATTAGGCTCAAAACTCATAAGGTTGTGTGTTCTTAGCTCAAAAACCATGTTCCACAATATAGTTCAAGCAAGTTTCAATGAAAAGTTTTACTCAAATCAATTGGGGTGCCCTATATAAAAGGAAGTTTCTTGGAAATTTCGTTAATTCAACTAAGCTTATTATATATATGCATATATGAAAGGAAATACAATAAACTAGGAAAAATGCAAATAAATCTCTAAAATATATACAAACCAAGAAAGAAAATGCAACTAAGAATTCAAAAAAATTGTGAAAGTGTTTGGAATTAGAACTTTTCACCCGAGATTGGCGATTAGTCAGACGACCTCCCCACACTTAAAAGTTTGCACCATCCTCGGTGCACATGAAGTCAAGCAGAGTGGAAGGATTCGTCATCACCCTACCTTCAACTGGTGGGTCATCCGGCTGCTACATGTGCTTTCTTCTGCTTTCCTTTTTGCTTATGGTGTCTCATCCTAGCACTTTTATTTATTATCCTTAAGTTGGACCACTGGAAAGTTCCTTGTCATGGTGGCTTGTGCTTGTATTCATCCTAGAACTTCCAACAATGCTTGGATCTCCAAAATGCTCCAAGATTCTCAATTGATTGCCCAAGCCTTGATGAAGTTCTAAACAAGCCATGAGCTCCCAAAGTTGATCCTCATATATTCCGGGGTCCCAAATCTTGTTTCTTCACTCGTCTTCTAATTGATCATCAAAGTTCCAATCGGGTGACAAACATTCCGAATTCTCATTCACACACTAAAGCATCTTCCTAGACCCATTCAATGTAGCACTATGCCAACCTTTGCATTTAAACATTGATGATGCAACCACAATAAACCTAGAATGGTGTTTCCAGCCACTAACCATCTCCTTTTTGTTCTTAAAGCCGCAAAGAGCTCTAAGTTGACCATCCATCTCAAGCAAACCATTTTCAAGTGGAATAAGAAAGCTTAGGGATAAAAGATTTACCCAATTGAATGGAAAAATGGATGGTGATGGCTTGGAGAGAGGTGTTTCCAATGGTCTTGCAAGTTTCACTTGCTTGTGCTCTTCTTTGATTACCTCCATCTCTTGGCAAGCTTCTTCCAATTCAATCTCTTCCTCACCAAATTCTTCTAGCTCTTCCTCATCGCTCAAGTCATAAGTTGGAGGTTGAGTGAAGTCTACATCAACATCCAATTCAAATTTCATGGTGGAAGATTCAAAAAACTCAAGGAGATTATACATTAGTGCGGAATCATCATCAATAAGAGGACTTGTTGCTTGATTAACCTCTTCCAATTCTTCATTCACAATATGCATTGGAGGTTGCGCACCCTCCTCAATATTACTTTCAAGCTTAACGGAAGAAGGCTCTATAACTCTAGATTCCTCCTTGCACTCAACATCTCCTAAGTCTTCAACCACTTCTTCTTCTTCAATGATTTTGGCTTCCTCCACTTGTTCTAATACAAAAGTCCACTCCTCATTCTCCACTTGAGTTTCTAACCTCTCTTTCATACTACGCTTCTTCATTGATTCTCCACATTTGGCCATGAGAGTACTTTGAGTGCATAAGCATTGGGAGATTAAATTGGTCACCACCTCGGTCATGGCAGCCATGAATTTGTCATGTCTCCTTTGAGATTCAAGTCTCTCTTGAAGAAATGACATGAGAGTGTCAACCATGAATGCTTGAGGTGGAAAAAAGGGTTCAATGTTTGGGAGAAAAAGTTTATAATTAGAAGATGGTTCATATTGGTGGGAGTATTGAGGTGGTGTATACGAAATTTGTGGTTCTTGGGAGTATTGATGTTGGAATGGGGGTGATTTTAAGGGTTTTCATTCATAATGGTCACAAGGGTAAAGTATAGGAGGTTGGTGGTATAGTGGATATGAGTTAGGGTCATATGGAGGTGTTTTGTGACATGGGGGCTTGTGAGTAAGGTTGAGAACAATGTTGTAGAATTGGTTCATATTGGTGTGCACTATGGGGAGGATTATGATCATTGTTGGATGGAGGAAATTGGTATGGATACCATGAGGTCCGTTCATAAGAATGCGACTCCTCCCTCGATTGATTTCCAATCCCTAGCGCGTACCATCATTGAAACTCTCATTTCTTACAACATAGTTGTAACCAAACTCATGGCCAAAAGAATGAGAATTCATAGTGAAAAAAGCAAATCAAAACAAAAGCTAATAAGAAAGAAAGAAAACAAAGTCCTAGAACTAGCAAAGAACTAACAAAGAAACAAAAGCAAACTATTCACAATATTAGCATATATACAATAACCAATAACAAGAGCACATTTGCAATTCCCCGACAACGGCACCAAAAACTTGACGGAGGAAAATCGTCGGTTCAGAATTTTCACAAAAATAATCTCGTCGATGTATATATCCAAACCAACAATTAACCCTCAATCAAAGTTTAATTTTGTTTGTCACTTAAGTCAAACCAATAAAAACTTAGAGTATTTAAACCTCGGGTCGTCTCTCAAGGAATTGCAAGAAAAGTGTGCATATTATTAGGTATGAGGTGTTTTTGGGGTTTTGGAATGATAGACAAGAAATATAAATTGCAAGAAAGAAAAGCCAACAACTAAGATAATATAAGTGCTAAAAGACACTCATGGCAAGGATTAAGAGTCAAGGCTTCCTATCTAGATCATTGACCACAACAACATGGTAATTACAAAGGGTAAATTCCACTTAGTTTTCTTTAACATCGGAGGGTGAAGTCAACTGGATATAATTGATTCTAAAATTAACTAACAACTAACACTAAATTATCAATTGTACTGGACATCAATGATATCAAGGCACCTAAGTCCTCAATCACAAGTCAAGAGTATAAAAATTTACTCTAAAATCCAACCAAGCATTTTATCAAATACTTGGAAGGTATAAAATAAAAGCATTGTAAAATTGCAATAATAGTAAAATCTACAACTACCAAATGCAAGATAACAATAATAACAACTCAAATAAACATCAATAACATAAAAATATCAAAATTTGTGCGTATGCATGTCTGTAAAAAATGCAATTGCGCGTACGCATCAATTTCTGTGCCTACGCATGGATGTAAAACTACAGTTGTGCGTACGCATGGCTGTAAAACACTCCAAACTTCATTTCTTCATGACTTCTCCACTTTTGCATGCTTTCTCCTCATTTCTTCAATCTATACTTGCCTTAGAAACCTGAAATCACTTCATCAAACACATCAAGGCATTGAATGAAATTAAAGTGAATTAAAATTAGCAAATTAAGGGCCTAAAAAGCATGTTTTTACTCTTAAGTATAATTTAGGAAGAATTCACAAAACTATGCTATTTTAGTGGATAAATGCAAGAGAAGTTAATAAAATCCACTCAATTAAAGCAAATAAATACCATAAAATGTGGATTTATCACATCCCCACACTTAAACAATAGCATGTCCTCATGCTAAATCCAAGAAAGATATATGAAAGGGGTATTAACATTTATTCAAAGTAAACTACCTATATGCAATGCATGTAAATACTTGGTCAAAATAAATCCATTTCCAAGAATACATATATGAACATAAGGGTTAAGTAATCACAACTAAGTCCAATCCAACAACTGAATTGAGTTATCGAAAAGAATTTATAACTTGCAAGATAAGAAGTAATCATAGGTGAAAATATACAATTGAGAAATCGAACCCTTCACCGGATGTGTATACGCTCTAATCGCTCAAGTGTATAGGATTGATTCACTCAATTCTTCACTAATCATGCTTTCTAAGATTTGTTTTTCATCTAGCAATCAACAATTATTCAATGTATGCATACAAGTATCAAGATGACTTTTCATGGGTTGTAATGGGGCTAGGTCAAGGTAAGGATGCATATGGTCAAGTGAGCTTGAAATTTGAATATTTGATTAACTTAAACTTCCCACCTAACCTATGACAACCTATTTAATTCTAATGCAAAACTAGCTACCCATTATTCACTTTTTCACACACTCATATAAAATCCAAAATCATAACTCAAAATAACTAAAATTGCAAGAGTGCTAAGTAAAATTAGAGAAGAGAAACTACAATTAGAGTAATAAAAACTGAAATTAACAAGAATCTAATCCATTGGTTGAAGTGAAAATGAACAAGAAATACTAAAACCTAGAGAAAAGGAGGAGTTTCTCTCTCTAAAACTCAAAACTATCTAGAAACTAAATTGATTCAATGTGTGTCTAAGCTTGCTTCACCCCTAGCCTCTAATCTTTGAATTGGGCTTGAAATTGGGCCAAAGGAAGCTCAGAAATCGCCCCCAGCGTGTTTCCACTAATGAGGCATGTGCCAGCATTCCCGCGTACGCGGGAGTGTGGTCTGTGTACGCAGGCGAGGAGAAAATGAAGGGTGCGTACGCACGGCTGCAATGATGTGTACACACGGATGCAGAAATCCAAAATCTTCATTTCTTCATGATTTTCTACCCTTGCTTGCTCCTTTTTCCATCTCTTCCAATCTAACATTGATTCCTAAGACCTGAAATCACTTAACAGACATATCAACGTATCGAATGGAATTTAAGAGAATTAAAATTTGCATTTTTGGAGCCTTAAAAGCATGTTTTTGCAATTAAGTGCAATTTGGAAGGAAATCACAAATGCATGCTATTTCAGTGAATAAATGTGAGATTATGTGATGAAATCCATTCATTTCAAGCCAAAATTTATCATCAAATATGGATTCATCAGTTCTCAGTAGAGAATTTTTAAGAATTGTCATAAGAGGATATTTAAAAGAAAACTGTTTTTCGATTGCAGTGATCATCGCTCGTCTTATAAATCTTTTTGAAAACCAACTGTTAATCATCCAAAAACCCCAAATTTTTGAAAAACTATGATTTAATTACCCAAAATCCGAATTCATATTTTGAACTTGCAAAAACTCCAAGTAAACACAATATCTCGTAACCTTTCACTACATGTACCAAAGGAGTAATTTCATCAAAATTACCACTGATTCATCCAATCACGGCCTCCGACCCAAACATAACCAAATCACGGCCTTCGGCCTAACACAAAATCAAATCACACTCTAACCACCATAATTCTTTCCTTAATTAATCCAAATCAAATAAAATAATTCTACAATTGACCCTTTAATTAAAAGTAATCAAATGAAACTCGTTCTCAAATTTACTAACTTTTCAAAAGACTCAAAAATAATCTTTCTTTACTAATCAAAATTCAAATACTTTAAATTCACTAAAACTCCTCAAAATGTGGTTCTTTAATCAAACTCAAAATAAAAAATAAGTTCCTTCTTGATATTCACTTTTGTGCAAGCTTATAAAAATTTCGGTAGCACCCCCATAAAACTCAGACTTTGCCACCCTTCAAGGGTTCCATCCAAACATCTTTCAAGCCCTTTTCAACCATTTTTAGTATCAAATCATTTCCAAATACCAAATCATTTCCAAAATCAACTCATTTCCAAAATCAGACCAAATTCCAATATTAAATCTCTTCTAGTAAATCAAGAAAAACCAATTCAACAACATCAATCAACTAATCAGAATATTCAGCTTTCTCAACCGATCAAGAAATCAATCAAAGAAACAATTGTATTCATCCAAAATAGCCCAGTTTAATCCATAAGACTCACACAATCACAAAAAAATATTTTTGCATCAATATCGATTTATAACAATTCTTGAAAATAAAATGAGTTTAAGGAAAGCGCCCCTACCTCGATCGCGACTCAACTATGTGGCAAACTCTCTTTTCTGTCAGCCCGCAACAGCGATAGCCGCAACCACAGCTCCAAACCAATTTGCAACAACAACGACAACTCTAATTGCAAAATGTAATGATCAAAACTCAATCCTATAGTAATAACGTCGCAAAAATCTCAGCATAAGATAACAGAATATTAACTAAAAGGGTTTTCGAAGTAAAAGTAACTTACTGCACAACAAGAAACTAAGAGCAGCATAGTCGCAGCTCCGGCGGCCCTCATCGGCAAGAACAGAACCGGCTTGAACATGACACCACTTAGGACAGAGCTGGCACAAAGGATTTGCACCAAACCAGAACCAAACAACAGGAGAATAAGCTTACAGCGATGGCACCAGCGGCATCTGCGGCGAAAATAGAAGCAACAGTGATGGCATCTCAGCGACGGTGATGGCAGCAATCTCCCCCTCCATACGTGACCTCTTCTCTCATCTACATCTCTCTCTCGGTGGCTCAACGGCGGCGAAACTGGTGGCCTTGGCGACAGTGACGTGGCTAAGAGCTCGACGATGGCGATACAACAGCAATGGCATGCTGGACCAAACAGCACCCTCCGTCTATCTCTCTTCTCCCGCAACAGCAATGACGATGGTGCTCCTTGCCAGCGCTGCGCTGTCTTCTCCTCCTTCATCAGTGTCGGCGGCGATGGTCTGCAGCAGCTCGACGACGCTCTTCCCTTTCTTTCTCGGATCTCCTCTCCGTGCATGTGTGAGTGTGTTAGTTTAATGTGTGTGGGTTGATGAGTGAAGGCTGAAGGTGAGGGTGTGAGGGAGATGAGGGTGACGACGTGTGTGTTAATGAGGTGAGGGTAGTGTGAGTTGTGCTAGGGTTAGGGTTTTAATTTGAGAAAAATGAGTAAAAGTAGGTTGGTAATTTCAAATAAAAATAGGGATAATATAGTAATTGAAAACCAATTTTAATCCAATAATAATTATATATAAAATATTATTTGTTCATCAATTTACAAATTATTTTTAAATAAATACTCTAATATAAGAATTAGAGATAATATAATTAATTTTTTATTCATAAAAATTAAAGTATTAAATTCTAAAATCTCAATTATTTAAATCAATTCATATAAAATTCTTAATATTTTACAATTACTAAATATTATAATTTAATTATAAAAATGATCTAATAATTATAAAATTAGATAAAAGTTCTAATTTAATTATTAAAGCTTGATTTAATTAGTTTTAATAAAATAATTTCTAAAATTAAAGTTTTTAATGAATAAATAAATTAAAATAGACTCATAATAAGATTTTTCAAAAGTTTTGGGTCTTACATGAGTTACAACAAACATGTGAGATTGTGATGGATCTTCATTATTTCATTCTTTACACACTACAAAGAAACCACCAACATGTGACTAAGTCAACACAGAAAATATAACGACCCACATTTTCAAAAAATCTAAATATAAATAAGTTATAATTTATTTTATTAATTGGAGCTCCTTATTTTTAGAAACTAATTTACTAAGAATAATTAAATTGATTTTATGATTATTAAAGTTTAACTTAATTATGATTTATCCTATTAATTTGAACTATTTCTTAGAAATTATTTTATTAGAAAAAATTAAATTGATTTTTATAATTATTATTATTATTTGAATTTGGATAAATTAAGGTTATTACATAATTTTTCTATAATAAGATATTTTACATAATTGATTTTATAATAACTTGAGTTTAAATAAATTGGGATTTTTATATAATTTTTATTATAACAAGATATTTTGAGAAAGAATAAAATTATTATTATTATTAATATTTTTTACCCGCTTTAATTAAAATAAAGTTTAGTTAATATTATTATTATCGAGTTCAAAATCTGCCGATATGAGTAAATATCGATACTCCTCAGTGAGCTTAGCTTTGTTAATATTTTATCGTATATCTTTTATCATTATATTACTAATGTCATTTATATTAGTAACTCATACATATTTATTCCTATATATATTATTACTTGTGTTTCAATATATCTAATTTTCATCATTATCCGTTTAAGATATTTATAATTTGAACCGCTAACTCAGCATCTTTATAACTGGACACCTAGCCTACCATGACACATAATCCCCCATGTCTCATCTTAACACTAATTAATCACCATTAATCATTCTTCCTCCATGCATGACCTAACCATTAAGAAAGAGCATGCCGTGAGAAAGAGAGAAAGAAAACCATGGAATCTCAACCCTTTCGAGTTTGATTTCTTGTGATCCGTAACTCCAATAAAAAATCTAATCCAATTAAAGTGTTCGTATCTTCCTCCTCTTCACGTTGACATCATTTTTGTTCGAGAGAAGTCGTCGGAGGGAGCCGCTGAATCTTCCATAGCCGCAGCCGTGAGGAGCGTCGCTGTCGAGCTACCGCAAAAAGAGTCACACGAGATAGAAAGAGAGGACGCGATGGAAAATAAGGGAAGTTGTGGTGGTTTTCTTCACCACCGTTGCAGCCACCGGAGCCGTCAGGAGCCACCGCCGATGTTGTTTGAGGCTGACCGGAAGAGTGGAGGTGACGGTGGTGCTGCTGTATGTGACAACAAGTGGTTGCGTCATCGCCGAAGCTTTCTGCCGCTATTACTGGACAAGAGAAATAAGGTTTTTAGACGCGTTTGTTTTATGGGTTTGACTATTTGAGGTAAGGGCGCTTTTTTAAACTTATTTTACTTTCAAGAGTTGTTACAAGTCGATATTAATGCGAAAAGTATATTTTTGTGATTTCGTAAGTCTTATGGATAGAATTAAGTTATTTTGGATGAATGAATTTGTTTGATTGATCGATTGAGAAAGTTGAATATTTTGAATAGTTGGCTGATGTTGTTGAATTGGTTTTTCTTGAATCACTGGAAAAGATTTAATATTGGAATTTAGTTTAATTTTGGAAATGATTCGATTTTAGAAAAGGTTTAATATTGGAATTAGGTTTAAAACAAATTTAAAAAAAATTGATATTTGGAAATGGTTGGATTATTGAAAATAATTTACTATTTAAAAATGATTGAGAAGGGCTTGAGAAATGGTTTTGTTGGGACCCAAGAAGGGTGGTAAAGTCCAAGTTTTAGGGGAGGTGCTGCCGAAATTTTTATAAAATTCTGAGAATTATGTATTTTGGAGTTTTTTAAATAGAATTAAAGAATGGATTGTTGAAGTTGATTTGAGACTTTTATTTTAGTGAAAATGAGTTTTTATGAAAGAGAAATAGATTTAAATTGTTTTTAAGGAGAGATTTTGATATTTGAAACACCTGAGCAGTACGCAAGGGTTGTGGTTCGTCTCACTTGCTCCAGATCAAGATTTTTAAAAGATTGTGGTTTTGAATGTAAGCTTTGACCTGGTAAGGATTGTGGTGGTGTACCGCTTGTCCAGTGTCGCAATGTCTGTGGAGATCGTGGTTATTTACCGCCCACGGGTGTGTGTTTTCCAATTGAAAATCTTGCGAGGATCATGGTGGTGTATCGTTCGCAATCGTGGGATCGTGGTGGTGTACCGCCCACTAGGTAGGGATTGTGGTGGTGTACCGGCTACCGGTTTTCAAGAGGACGATATCCGGGTTAGCTACTGGATGTGTCAGGTTCTAGCAAAGTAACTGACACATGAGCGCACGGCCAGTAGGATAGGCATGCATCATGTTGCATTTGTTTACTTTGTTTGGGTGTGCTTAAGTGTTTTAGTTTACCTATTTGATGAATTCTGTTTAACTGGTAACTGTGATACTTGTTGTAACTGTTCTTAAATGTGTTTGCCTTGTATTTATTTGTGCTTGTGATTGATTTCTGTTTTGAGTATTTGGTGGTAGATTGATTATAGCGGTGATTTGTTTTGAATTGGGCGGAGGCCGAGTTGATTTGATTTGGGCCAGAGGCTGTGATTGGTTGGATCAGAGGTAAGTTTTGGTTAAAACAGTTTCTTAGTAAGCGGTGAAATGTGTGGCATGTTATTTTGCGTGGAATTTTTTATAAGAAAAAATATGAGTTTTAATTTTGGATAATGAACGGATGATCACTGCGACTGAAAATAATTTTATTTAAAATATCTTCTTATAACAATTCTTAAAAACCTTCTACTGAGAACCAGCGATGACGATGTTCTCACCCCCTACAAATTTTATCTTTTCAGGACGGACGAAGAAGCTTGCGGAATTTTTGTTAAGTACTTAGATATGTTGTTTCTGTTTGTATACACATGTTATAGATTTTCCACGCCTTTATTATTATATTCTTGTAAGAAGGATAGGAATTGTGACTGTAATGATATGTATATATATAATATTTATAAGTTGCTTGAGTAAGAAGTTTTGTATATATGTATAAGCTTGTTTGTTTTCATGAAAAAGTATTTCCATGTTTTTAAAGAAAACAGCGATATGGTTTCGAGTCAAAGGCTCCTATTTTATTAAGTATATGAAGTCGTTGTGACACTTCTCACTATCAGAGTGGCGTAGTCAGAAGCGTGACATTCTGATAGTAAGGGTATTACAGAAAATATGAAAGATACTTAAATGTGAAGTAAAAATATAATACTAAATCAGCGCATACTAATTCAAATCTAACTGGACCCATTCGATGATTCCATTTTTGCTTGGATCTATTTTCACGATTTTTTCCATATATGACTTACATTTCTTTGCAAAGTAAAAATTCATACATAGAGTCATTTAGATTTGACAACAAATACACGTTACAAACATTAAAGCCAAGAAAGTAGGTTTAAAATATATCACTTTGATGATATCAAGCCTCTAAAAGTGAACTAATTTTCGAAAATGAAGTTCAGGTACAGTCATTAGACAATTTTTCATCATCTCTCTAAATGAGTTATATGATATATAATGATACTTTTTAATCGTTTCTTAAATTGCTTCTATAACTCTCCAATAGTATCTATCATCTAATGCTCAGCATCACTTAAAATATTATATTTAGACTAGAATGAAACAAAGAATTAGATTATTTTACATTGCATGCTAAGACCAACACTAAAAAAATTAAAATAGAGAATGATCTACTCACATTTGCATAATTCAACATTGAAATTTTAGTCTCACTTGGCACAGCTTGCCAGCTAGTATATAATAATGTGACCAAATTAGAGTTTCTTGCAAGTGTACCTAAGAAACGACTAAACAATTGAACATGTGTGCTTGTTGGGCCTATATGTTTGCTGTTGTACCATGTTAACTCTATCTGTCTCTCCATAACATAAATATGCTTGAGTTGGGCAGGACCACGAACACTTTTCATTTTGATACCTATTTTCAATCTCATTACTAGAGAATATTAACAAGAATATTAATCTAATAAATAAAAAATTAATCTAATAAATAAAAGAGTTAGGTTAGTATCTTTCATTATTTGCTATTGAAACTAAGAATAAAATCATTATCGTTGTTACTGTCACTACTATCACGAACACTTGGAATATGATCATCATAATTATACTCATATTCTTCATTATTTTTATCCGATGATATCCCATATTTTTCAAAGAATTTATCTAAAGTCATAGCTGGGATAAGAGACTCGATCTTGTGTTCTTCTTCTTTGTTGAATTTTTTCATTGGCATCTTCTTCCTAGTTAGCTTCTTGCTTTGACCTTCATTTGCATTGGTTTTCATCTTGTCTTGATCATCTTTTTCATTGGCATCTTGTCTTGATTATCTTCTTCATTGATCATCTTGTCTTTATTATTTGTTATCCTCTTTTTCGTTGGCATCTTGCTTTAACCCTCATCTTCAACTTTTGTCAACTTTTTATTAACATCTTGCTTTTTTTTTCTTTGTTTCATTATTGCTATCATCCCCACGTGCAGCTAATACATGTTTCCTTTTGATTTGAAAATGTTTTACCAATGCATAAGTACTCATGAATTGAATTTTTCGAGTTCTTTATTAGACTCTTGTTCTTCAAGGGACTTCTTTGTGACTCCATTTCGGATAGGGTCATTATCCATCTTCTTTTGGAATTTCCTTTATTGTTCATCTTGTATCCCAAAAAGAGAAGTCAAATAAAGCATAAACATAATTCAATTAAAAAAGAGAAGTCAAATGAAGTATAAAGATAATCCAAGACCTTAAAGTCACTCAATTTCCTCATCACTATCAAACTTACCAAACTCTGTTTCTTCGTCTTTAAGGTGGAGCTTATTTGGTGCCACATTAACAACAGGTCGCACACCTTGTCTAACCAAGTCTACCTCACCAATATCACTTAAAGGTATCAGACTATTCGCAGATTCATGTGGCTCTCTTATATTATGATCAAACTATAATTGGACACCGATATTAAATAAGTCTCTTGAAACCGTTTTCATCACATATTGCTTTTTGGGAAATGTATGGATCTTTCACATAAAAGCACTGGTGTGCTTGGCTTGCCAACGCAAATGGTTCTTCTTGGTAACATCTTTTGTTGAAATGAATATATGTCAAACCATAATTATCTTCCTTAGCCATATACCACTCACACTTAAATAACACAACTTTAAATTGGCTATAATAATCAAACTCAACAATATCGATAATTCTACCATAATATTTTATGTTGGCCTTGATTTTTTTTTGTCCTTAACACTAGCAAAGCTTGTAGTTTCAACCACCACAATGACACCATTGTTTTGCATTTTTCGCATAACTTCTCGCTGCTTAGTATGAAATCTGTACCCATTGACGATATTAGCAGAAAATATTTTTGCAAATTTATTTGGACCCTTAGATAATTGTCGTATCTAATTGGGAACATCATCCTTTATGGCATCTCTTGCAAACTATTCTAGAAAGTCTTCATTTTGATCTTTAACGACGTTCCACTTTCGCTTCCGCTGGCCTTGCTTTTGTTTCTCACCATGTTCTCTACAAGGAATGTGCATTATTGTTTATTGGTAAAGAAAATGCTACCAAAATTAGTCTAAGAAAAAGACAAATGAGAAGTTAAGATATCTCATATAAGGCTCCATGTTATCGCAATTGTTTAATACATATGCATTAGCTTGAAGGAGTGATATCTCGTCCAAAATAATTAGTTGCCTTTTTTTTTCACCCAATGGACTTCTCTTGTTTGTAAACAAATTTGAATCAGGATCTTTGCTTGTAGTGCATTCATCATTATTCCGAGATACTCTGTTGAATCTTGTTTTCACTCCCTCATGAAAATATCTTGAACAAAAGGTTAAACACTCTTCAGCCAAATAATCCTCTGCAATTGATCCTTCTGAACGACTTCTATTATGAACGCATGATTTTAGTGTGAACATGTATCTCTCAATCAGATACATCCATTGAAACTGGACGGGACCACCTAACCTTATTTCATCAGCTAAATGAATAGGCAAATGAACCATCATATCAAAAAAGTTAGGGGAAGATCCTCTCCAACTGGAACATAGTCTCTACAATCTCTAACTCCAAACCATTAATCTATTCTAAAGAGATTTCTTTTTGACATAGCCAACAAAAAAGGAACACAAGTGAACTAGAGGAGCAACAACATGATCAGGAAGAATGCTTGTGATTGGTATTTGCAACAGGTAATGCAACATGATTAGGAAGAATGCTTGTGATTGGTACACAACGAAAAATGTTTGAAGCACTTTCATCAGGCAATTTTGTTTTCTTTAAAACACCGAAAAAATAGATTTCTCCCTTTTGGTTATGGAGAAGCATGCTCTAACAAGTTTAGTTCTTTTGTCATCCTTTGTATTTTTTTGGTGGAGATTCTTTCGAATGTCCATCTCCTTAAGATCATAACAAGCCTTTGCATGATCCTTTGTCTCTCTAGGAATATCTACTAATAAGGTCTCAACTATACTGTCAACTATATTTTTCTCTATATGCATTACGTCAACGTTGTGTCTAATCATACAATCCTGCCAATATGGTAACTTAAAAAAGATTGATCTATTTTTTGCTTGGCCTTTATTTTTGTTTTGCATCTTCCCAAAAACATTCTCTTTGACTTAAATATATCTAGAACCTCTGCATCTGTTAACATTCGTGGTGGATCCCTGATTTTGGTTTTTCCATTAAAAGATCTCTTGTTAGACCTCTATGCATGATCAACTGGCAAAAACTTCCTATGGTCCATGTAAACTATCTTTTGGCTATGTTTCAAATAACAAAAAGAAGTATCATATTTACAACAAGGGCGAGCCAACTTCCCTTTTGTACTCCAACCTGACAACATCGCACACGCTGAAAAATCAGCGATTGTCCAAAGAAGTGCGGCATGCATTTGAAAAGTTTCATTTTTAAAAGAATCATATGTATTTATTCCTAACACCCATAGCTCCTTTAACTCTTTATTCAGTGGTTGCATAAAAACATCAATATTATTTCTTGGTGAATAGCATCTAGGTATGAACAAAAAGAGCATGCAATATTTTGACTTCATGGACATCCAAGGAGAAAAATTGTACACCATTAAGACATACTACAAGAAAATTGCCTGATACGGTCGGATTTACCAAAATAATCCACTAGTAATCTGTTTACCGTCGGAATAAATCTGACGGTATAAATCTTGCCAGTAATTATTTACCAACAAATTTTCTTATCTGCTGCTAATTACTGTCAGAAATTTTCCGCCGAAATCTTTTACCGTCAAATTTATTCCCCGGTAAATCTGACGGTAATATGTTATTTAATAATAACTAAAATAATAATTTCCAGCGGATTTATCCGACGGTAAATCCGCCGATAAACTTAAAATTTTAATTTTTTTTTATAAATTTACTCATCATCATCCTCTTCCTACAGCAGAAGAGAACAAAAGCATATATAACTATTACCAATCAATCAAACAAGTAAAAAAGGATAAAATTAAAGTACAAAAAAAAGTATAATAACCAACTACACTATAGGATAGTAATCCCCATATTCTGCAAATAGAAAGAAAAATTAAGTATATATGCTCATTATGACTAGAAACTTGTCTTAAAGTATTATTTGCACACTTATGAAAAAAATTAAACCCAATTAAGAACCTTTTATGTTCAATAAAAGATAATCCATATATCATATCTTATTACTCTTAATGGCCTATGCTGTTGACTTAGTAAGCTTAATCCAAATTAAAATTCTACCCACTACCAGCAAATCAATATATAAATTTGTTCACTTTTTTCTCCAATTATTACCGGTGAATTTACCGTCAAAAAGTCAAATCTAATGATAATCTTTTTTATTTGAGGAATTTATTGCCAAATCTGTTGGTAAATCCGCAGGTAAACCCATTGCTAACGTTCGACGCTAAATCCGACGGTATTCAGCATTTTTCTTATAGTGACAACTGGCTATGTGCTATATGACATGTTCATAGTTCGAAAATGATTGAAACCATCACTTGCCAAACAAAGTCTCTGGTTGCGAAGTTTTTTTGCAAAGTTTGGGTACCGACTATCCAGGTTCTTCCATGCTTGGCCATCAGCAAGATGCCTTATTCAACCATCCTTCAAACGCTGCTCATCATGCCACCTCAACGCCTTTGCTGTGTTCGCAACAACCTTATGAACTTTCTTTGGTAGCATAAAGTCATCTTCGTTGTCATCCATAGTAGTAGTCTCATTATATCAAGAGATTCCACAAATATGGCAAACTGAGTCATTTATATACTTATTTTGATACAGCATACAATCATTAGGACATGCATCGATCTTTCTATAGTCAAGACCCAAGTCTTTAAGAATTTTTTAAATAAATAATTTAAATATTTTATTTACCGATATACATAATTTGAAGCATTTTTACGAGTTTTCATTTTATTACTTTTCTCATTGACAAACAGATTTTTGCCGGTATAGAAATTATCAATTGATCAATCGTAGTATAGTCTAAACCGACGCAAATCCTTCATCAAACAAATCTACAATCTATATCCGAGAGTACTAGTCTCCTGAGTCGTTCTCCCTTGGAATTGCCAAAGTGTGCATCTTATTGATTTAGTAAACTTTGTTGGAATTCTTTGAAGGTTTTAGCAAAGCAATGAGAAACAAACAATCAATTATCAAAAGACTTGGCTTAGGGTTGGTGTTGGAAATCCTATCCTTATAGTCCATTCAATGTTGATAACAATTAGGCCTTGCTCCATTTAGTTATCCCCTAGGTATAGAGGAAGGTCAAATGAAAGTAATTAACTTGAGTCACAAGTCCTAGCTTCACCTTATGGGAATCTAGCTTTAGTGCACTCCAAGCCAACTAGCAATCCCTAATTCCAAACCAACTATTGATACACTATTCAACTTCTTCCAAAGACCAAACCCTATGCCAAGTGTGAGAATTCTACTCCATAGCTAGTGTTGTCATTTTATCAAACATGTGATGAGCAAGAAGGAAAGGCATAGTAAAATGAGAAGAAAAGTCAAATTGAAAGTATTGCAACACAAAGATCTAACAACAAGTCTCAAAGAGTAGCAATGAAAATCCAAAATAGAGATGAAATCCAAAATTACAAAGTTGAATTCTAGATCTATGAAAATTGATCAATTGTATCTACTACTTGAAATTGGAAAAGAAAATCTATGGCATGAACAAAGTGGAGTGAGAATTGTAGTGGATCTCACCAAAAGGTCATTGAAAATTCAGAAATTAGAAGAGGATGAACCCTAGTGAAGCTTGGAATCTCCCTCTTCTTCTCCCAAAAAGTGTAACTAACTCTCTCTTCTCTCCAAAAAGGGAAAAATATCTAGATCTAGAAGAAATGAACTAAAAGTGTCCTTAACCCTTGTTCCTTTGGTCTTCTTAAGCTTTTCCCGCCAAGGTGCTTCTCTAAGAGTGGAATCCTCAACTGCCTCCACGCCTAAGTCACGTGACTTCTTAAAAAAATCATATTCGCAAATTGGCGCGCACGCGCAAGGCACGCGCACGCGCCGTTGAGACGTCTTGCAATGTGCGCGGAGGCGTGATGTACGCGTGCGCGCCCATGAAGATCCTGGCTTAGCCGCTTCTCAAGACGGCTCTTGGCTTCGGCTCCATGTAGCCGTATCCGCGCGGGCGCGCCAGGTGTGCGCACGCGCCTATGCGAAAATTCCCAAGGCTTAATCCTCATGCTTCCTTTCTTCGTACCCGTCTTCTTTCTCCCTTTCGGTCCATTCCTACTCTATATCCTGGAACCACTTAACACACAAGTCACGGCATCGAATGGCATCAAGAGAAGATTAGAAATGTATCTATTTTAGTGTAAAACAAGCATGTTTTCATTCATGAGGCAAAACTAGGGAAGGAATGCAAAATCTTGTATTTTCATATGGAAAGTGTGTGGAATCATTGATAAAACCCTTGAAATCATCACAAGGTAAATCCTCAAATTGGGGTTTGTCAACCTCCCCACACTTAGATTCTAGCATGTCCTCATGCTTAGAGAAATACAAAGAAACACAGAAGACCGAGGGATCGCAAAAGTATAGGACTCATGAAGTGTGACCTACTTATATGCATGCAACTATGACTAGTGCTACTATCCACTTGGTTGGGAACAAATTAGCCTTCTTAGGACATGTGCGAGCACATGGGACATGATGGTGGTCAAAGCATAGGACTTGCCACTTTCTAAGCATCAAATGCAATATGTGCAACCTTGCATGAGGAGTGCTCGCGAGAGCCGGGAATCAAAGGATTGAGCATCGAACCCTCACCGGAGGTGTTTACACTCTAATCACTCGGTGTTTGGGGTTTATTCTCTCAATTCTCCCCTAATCATGCTTTCCAAGATTTGTTTTTCATCTAACAATCAACAATTATTCAATGCATGCATACACTTATCATGGGGTCTTTTCCTTAGGTTGTAATGGGGTTAGGGTCAAGGTAGGGTCATATATGGCTAGTGGACTTAGGATTTGAATCTTTGATTAACTTAAACTTTCCCACCTAACCTATATAATGACCTATACAATTAGGTACTAGCCTAACTACCCATTCCTCACTTTTCTACATACTCATGCATTTTCTTTCCGTTTCACAATACTTATGCATTGATTCCTCTTGAGCTTCACTTTGGGGCATTTTGTCCCTTATTCATTATATATATATATTTTTTTCTTTTGTTCTTTTGTTTCTTTCTTTTTCCATTTTTTTCTTTTTCTTTTCCATATTGTTCTCTTCTTTTTTTTTTCTTTTGTTCTTTTGTTTTTCTCAAATTTTTTTTTTTTATATACAAGAGCGTCAATGCACAAGGTTTTACATTTGATCAATTCATGAGTATGTACCCAATTCCCAATATTCCAATAATAATACAAAATACCCTTCTATTCACCCAATGTCCCAAGGTTCCCACACTTGAATGATACTCACACACACTAGCCTAAGCTAATCAAAGATCCAAATAAGGACTTTTATTGTTTTCCGCTTTAAGGCTTGTAATGTGCTAAATTAAGAACAAAGTGGGTTAATCGTAGGCTCAAGTTTGGCTAACAAAGGAAGATAGAAGGTAGGGCCGTTTGGGTGAGTGAGCTAATGGAATGATGGCCTCAATCATATAAATGCATGAATACACCAAATAATGGACATAAAGAGTCAAACAAATCGAAGATCACAATCATAGAAGGAGAATAATGCACACAAGAAGGAAAGATAAGTGGTTATAAGATGTAACCACACCATTAGGCTCAAATCTCACAAGCTTGTGTTCTTAGCTCAAAACCATGTTCCAAAATATAATTCTTCATGCAACTTTTGCATCAAAGCATTTAAAATTTGCAATGCCATGGTTGCCCCAAAATGTTGGTTTCCTAAGAGAGAATTTCATTGTTCCAACCAAGCAGACTTATGCCTACTAAAACCTAATCATGCAACCTATTCTAATTTATTCAGATTTATTCAGATTTATTCAGATGTTACCTATGGAGATCGGTCGGCCGACCTCCCCACACTTAAAACTTAGCACGGTCCTCCGTGCTAGAGGTTAGGCGCACTCGGCCGAGTGTGCCACATCTCCAAAGCCATTGCTATCTTCGCTTGAAGTTGCGGTGGAGGTGGAGATATCGGGTTCTTCCATAGGTGGGGTGATTACGCTTAGAAGCCTCTTCACATGAGCATAGCGGCGTTGGTTATGCCTCTCATAGCGGTCTAATTTGTTGTGAAGGTCTTCAAGGCGTTGGGCGGCCGATTTTTGTGATGTAGATGAAGTGGTGGCGTGGCCAGTTGGTGTGGGCAATGCAATGTCCATGGTGACTTCCGGGGGCTTGAGGCATCTCTTGGTCGGAATGATATCACCTTCGACCGGTATTGAGGTTCGCCTATCTTTAGTCTCCCGGTTGACGCCGGCTTTCGCAACTAATGCCGTCACTAAGGCGGGGAATGGTAGGTTTCCCTTGGCATGAATGCGCCCCATGGATTGGCGGATGGCATGCGGAACGTCGACCGGTTTCTCGGTCAAGATGCACCATATCAATAAGGCAAGCTCGGCGGTGATGGATGACCCATGTGTGCTCGGGAGCACGTAGTGAGCTAGAATTTGGGCCCATGCCGTGGCTTCTTGAGTGAGGTGGCGGACATCTAAACCCTTGAGTCTTCGCTTTATGGTTCCCCGAATCCAATATGCGTCGGGTAAAGCAATGACGCGGAGGATTGCGCTCCAATCGAATGCGCGGTCAATGCATGTAGCTAAGACCTCTTGGTAGGCGTCATATGCATCCTGTGGCGGTGTAATTCCAAGGACTTCTCGGATGGCTTCCACTGTGACCGACACTTGTTTTCGGCGCACAAATATGGATGTGAGATGTGGTGAGTGGAAGTTGGAGTAGAATTCCACCACCCATGAGAGATTGGCCTCCGTTGGTTGCCTCAAGAGGAACCTCCATTGCCTCCGGTCAATATGTGGCATCACAATCGGACTGAGGTGAGCCGGTAAGACTAGGAGGGGTTCCGGATGGTAATTCCTTTCAATCATTCTGGAGTAAACAAGTTCGCAATAACGGTTGGGAAACTTGTTTGAATCCTTAGGAGGGTTGTCCTTCTCTAGAATGTCAACGGGGCCCTTAGTCTTCTTTAGGAGGGGCTTGGCCGTTAGTTCTTGACGCGCTCTAGTGGAGGCCGGCCTCTTGGGGCCTTTCCCGTTGTCCTTTTTGATGACCATCCTGTAAAAGCAAAAAAGGAAAATATCAACCCAAAGAAGTGGAGATACATGAGTTCGATGTAATGAAAAGTTATGCCATAGAATATGGGTATCTTAGTTACATGACAGCTGCAACATGTACTAGGATAATGTGTGAAGCGCAAGGCAAATAATTCCATGTGGTGCAAGGGTAGTTTAAGCATGCAAGGGAGTGGCATGAGAAGCATACACCCTTAGGGACCATAAATGGGAGGCAAGCCAAGAGAATGGAAAGAATGGTTTGTGGAAAGTGGGGATGCACTCCAAAGTGATTGGTGAGAGGCAAGGTAGTCACAATGAGTCCGAAATTCAAGTATGCCTTTCATCGAACACTTGGTGTGCATCCTTCAAGTAGTATGTGATTGTGTGAAAATGAGAGCAATGAAGCTTTCCACAATCCATTATTAATGATTATAGTGCATATTGATTGCAAGAAAATTAAGCAACACCATTCATCTACTTATGTAATGAGTTTGAGACCTAAGTGCTCATGAAGAGCAAGGAAGAAAGAAGGAAGTAACTAGAGAGGGGAGGAAGAGAGAAATAAAAGAAGAAGGAAGCCTACCTAAAAGATGGTGCAACTTAAATGAGTAAGAACTACAAGAGATTAATGGACTAAGAGGGAGCTTAGTATAATACCTTGTGAGATGGAGAAGGATGTGGAAGAAGAAGAGAGGTGGAATGAGAATGAAGGGGTGAGTGTGTCCCTTTTATTTTTATTTTTTTTTTGGCGTCGATCACCGGCGCGTGCGCGCGCGGTGCGCGCTCGCGCAGGGAGCGAGGTGGGCTAGGGGCGCGCGCGCGCGCAGGTCGCGTGCGCGCCCATACGCTTGGGCTGGGGGCACAGGGGAGGCATAGGGGTGGCCTAACTCTCTGGGAGAAGTACCAGAGATGGCTGCAGCGTGCTTTGGCGCGCGCGCGCGCGCGTCCTCGTAGTTGTGCCCCAGGCATGAGAGGGGCCTGGAGGGGGCTCAACTCTCTGTGAAATGGCCCAGAGAGGAGTGCATAGTGAAAGGGCGCGTGCGCGGCTGTGGCGCGCACGCGCATTCCGTGCTAGCTTTGGATGGACGCGTGCGCGCCAGGTGCACGCACGCGGCAAAGGTGTTGGGCTGGTGGCTTAGTGTAAGCATGAGAGAGGCTTAACTCTCTGTAGAATGTACTAGGGGGGGTAGCAAAGCAATCGGCGCGGACGCGCGCCATGCGCTTGCGCGTCGATTGGCGGATTTTGCTCATGTGCGCGGACGCGCCATGTGCGCGCACGCGCGGAGGGGTGGGTTTTGTCTAAATTTGCAAGTGGTTACACCAATTTCAACATTTCAAACCCCTCTTTCCATACAGCCACTTAAGCACTATAGCAAATGAAGTCAACAAATAAAGGGGAGTTGGCATTAAAATCTAGCTAACAAACATGAAGTCAAGTGTCTATGTACAAGTCTCAAAGGAAGATCTTACCATGGTGGGGTGTCTCCCACCTAGCACTTTTGTTTAATGTCCTTAAGTTGGACTTTCAGCAACTTATAGTGTTTATTCAAGAGTTGCATCCCTCAAGAGGAACACTTCGAATTCCTTGGCGTTCTTTCTTTGCTCACCATGATACAATTTGAGACGGTGCCCGTTTACCTTGAAGATGTCCGGGCTTGATGGGTGGCGCAAGTGATAGACTCCATAAGGTTCTACTTTCTCCACTTGGTAGGGTCCATCCCACCTTGATCTAAGCTTTCCGGGTAGTAATCTCAACCTTGAATTGTAGAGAAGGACTAGGTCACCGGGTTGGAATTCTCTTCTCCTAATGTTCTTGTCATGGATGGCTTTCAACTTTTCCTTATAGAGTCGAGAGTTGTCATAAGCTTCCAATCTCATACATTCTAATTCCGCCAATTGAAGCTTTCTTTCTACTCCGGCCCCACCCAAGCTCATATTACACTTCTTTACGGCCCAATAAGCTTTATGTTCGATCTCTACCGGTAGGTGACATGCTTTGCCATATACAAGCCGGAAGGGGCTCATGCCAATGGGTATCTTGTAAGCCGTTCGATAGGCCCATAGTGCATCGGGGAGTTTGATGCTCCAATCTTTTCTATTCGGCCTTACAATCCTTTCCAACACATGCTTGATTTCCCGGTTAGAGACTTCGGCTTGGCCGTTTGTCTGAGGGTGGTAAGCCGTGGCGACTTTGTGGATGATGCCATATTTTCTCATGAGGCCGTCTATTCTTTTGTTGCAAAAGTGGGATCCTTGGTCACTTATGATTGCTCTTGGGGCGCCAAAGCGACAAATGATGTTGTTCCTCACAAAAGAATACACAACATTAGCGTCATCCGTTCGGGTGGGGATTGCCTCAACCCATTTTGACACATAATCGACGGCTAACAAGATGTAGAGAAAACCATTGGAGTTTGGAAATGGTCCCATGAAGTCGATTCCCCATACGTCAAAGATTTCGCAAAAAAGCATATTTTGTTGGGGAATTTCGTCCTTCTTGGAAATATCTCCAAACCTAATACATTGGGGACAAGATTTGCAATAGAGAGAAGCATCTTTGAGAAGAGTTGGCCACCAAAATCCGCAATCAAGGATTTTTCTTGCCGTTCTTTGGGGTCCGTAGTGACCACCTCCTTCGGAAGCATGGCAAGCGTCCAAGATTGCTTGGAATTCGGTTTGAGGTATGCACCGTCGCACTATTTGGTCCGCTCCACACCTCCACAAATAGGGATCATCCCAAATATAGTATTTGGATTCGCTTTTCAGCTTATCCTTTTGGTGTTTGTTGAGATTGGGAGGGAAAGTGCGTGAAACCAAATAGTTTGCTATTGGGGCATACCAAGGAACCACTTCCGAGATTGCATGCAAAGCATCTAAAGGAAAGGAATCATTGATAGGAGTGGTGCCGCCTTTTGTGTGTTCGAGGCGACTTAAATGGTCCGCCACTAGGTTTTGGGCACCGCTCCTATCTTTGATTTCCAAGTCAAATTCTTGTAATAAGAGCACCCAACGAATTAATCTCGGTTTGGATTCCTTTTTTGCCAATAAGTACTTTAGTGTTGCGTGATCCGAGTACACTACTACCTTGGAACCAAGAAGATAGGCTCGGAACTTGTCCAAAGCAAAAACAATAGCTAGAAGTTCCTTTTCGGTAGTGGTGTAGTTGGATTGGGCTCCGTCTAATGTTTTGGAAGCATAAGCTATGACATAGGGAATCTTACCTTCGCGTTGTGCTAACGCGGCTCCTATCGCATAATTCGAAGCATCACACATGATTTCAAAGGGTTGAGTCCAATTGGGTCCTCGTACAATAGGGGCTTGTGTCAATGCTACCTTGAGTTTGTCATATGCTTCCATACATTCCTTGCTCATCTCAAATTCGGTGTCTTTTTGTAGTAATCGAGAAAGAGGTAAGGCCACCTTGCTAAAGTCCTTAATGAATCTCCGGTAGAATCCTGCATGTCCAAGAAAAGAACGGACTTCCCTCTCGGAGGAGGGGTAAGGTAAACTAGATATGACATTTATCTTTGCCGGATCTACGGAGATGCCTTCCTTTGATACTATGTGTCCCAAAACAATACCTTGTTTGACCATGAAATGACATTTTTCAAAATTTAAGACAAGGTTTGTTTTGGTGCATCTTTCTAAGACTTTTTCAAGGTTACCTAAGCAATGCTCAAATGACTCACCATACACGCTAAAATCATCCATGAAAACTTCCATTGATTGCTCTAGAAAGTCCGCAAATAGGCTCATCATGCATCTTTGAAACGTTGCCGGTGCATTGCATAGGCCAAATGGCATACGCTTGTAAGCATACGTTCCAAAGGGGCAAGTAAATGTGGTTTTTTCTTGGTCTTCTAGAGCAATATGAATTTGGAAGTATCCGGAGTAGCCATCAAGAAAACAATAGTATGATTTACCGGCTAACCGATCAAGCATTTGATCGATAAATGGTAGTGGAAAGTGGTCTTTTCTTGTGGCCGCATTCAATCTTCGGTAGTCTATGCATACTCTCCAAGAATTCTGCACTCTTGTTGCTATAAGTTCACTGCTTTCGTTTTTGATTGTTGTCACTCCGGACTTCTTTGGCACTACTTGGACCGGGCTTACCCATTCACTATCCGAGATAGGATAGATGATGTCCGCCTCAAGTAGCTTAGTGACTTCTTTCTTTACCACCTCAAGAATAGTTGGGTTGAGTCTCCTTTGAGGTTGTCGGACCGGTCTTGCTCCTTCTTCAAGAAATATGCGGTGCTCGCATACTTGGGGGCTTATTCCCACTAGGTCCGCCAAACTCCACCCAATTGCCCTTTTGTTTTTCCTCAATACATTCAGCAATTTTTCTTCTTGTTGAGGAGTTAACTCTTGTGCAATTATCACGGGTAGCTTTTGGGCTTCATCAAGGTATGAATACCTTAAGTGAGGTGGTAGTGGCTTCAATTCCATCTTCTTGTCATTCCTTGAAGTTTGAGTTTCCGGATGGCTTGTATGATGTGTGGTATTTAGTTCACTTGACTCTTCATTTGCCTCTTTGACCATGTATTTCTCATCTAATCTTGCAAGATGCACTTCGGCTACTATGTTATCGATTGGGTCACACCGAAATAGAGAATGGTTCTCCGGTGGATGCTTCATTGCTTCCTCTAGGCTAAAGCTTACAATTCTTCCATCAATTTCAAATGAGTAGTTCCCCGAGTAAGCATCAAGTTTAAATCTAGAAGTTCTCAAGAAGGGCCTTCCAAGTAGGATAGAGGATGCTCTCTCGATTTCGCTTGACGGCATTTCAAGGACATAGAAGTCAATCGGAAACACCAATCCCTTTATATTCACCAGTACATCTTCCGCCACACCCGCTACGGTTATTATGCTTTTATCCGCTAGGACAAATCTTGCCGTCGACCTTTTTAGTGGGGCAAGTTCAATACCCGATAAACGGATAGCGGCATGATGCTAACACATGCTCCGAGGTCACACATGCAATCTCTAAATTGAACTCCATTGACGGTGCAAGTGACCATACAAGGGCCCGGGTCATCACACTTCTCCGGTAATGTTCCCATCAAAGCGGAAATAGAACTCCCCAATGGGATGGTTTCCAATTCAAGAATTCTATCCTTGTTTATGCATAAATCTTTGAGGAATTTAGCATATCTAGGAATTTGATGGATGGCATCAAAGAGGGGAATGGTTACCTCAACTTTCTTAAACATTTCTACCATTTTGGGGTCGAGTTCTATGCGCTTTTTAGCTTTCTTCGCAAGTGTTGGAAATGGAAGTGGTTGAGCAATTCCTTCTTCCAAGGTTCTTTTGGTCTTGGGTGTCTCCCTCGTTGGTTGGGCTTCATCCTCAATTATGGCTTGTGGTGTCTCCTCTCCCACTACCTCCTCTTCCACTACCTCCTCTCCCACTACCTCTTCTATATCTATTCTCTCTTCCTCTTGGGCGGTTGTGATAGGACTTGGGTCCTTTGCTTCCTTTTCTTTTAGTTGTGTACCGGATCTAAGGGTAATGGCATTGATGCCCCCTTTTGGATTTGGTTGAGGTTGAGAGGGAATGACACTTTGGATTGGGGGTTGAGGGGTAGAGGTCGATGGTGTGTCCATACGTGCAAGAAGAGCTTGTAGTGTAGAGGTGAGGCCGGTGAGGCCGGAAGCAAGTGTGTTTTGTAATTCCTTTTGGCCTTGGATGATGGTCCGGAGTGTTTCATCTTGGTTGGAGGGGGTGGTTGCATATGTGAGTTGAGGAGTTTGTGATTGGTTGGGTGGTGGTCTTTGATGTGGTGGTTGGTATGTTTGGTAGTTTGTTTGTGAGTTTTGTTGGTTGTATGGTTGATTTTGGAAGTTGTATGGTCGGTTTTGTGAGAAATTTTGCGAGTTGTTGTTCCATCTTTGACCTCCTCCATTGTTGTTGTTATCCCTATTCCCTTGTTGATGATTGTCTTTCCAATTTTGATTATTGTGTCCACTACCTTGGTTGTAGCCTCCTCCTTGATAAGGGTGTCCTTGGTTAGGATTACCTCCTTGGTAGTACCCTTGATTGGGGCGGTCATAGAAATTATGGGTGGCCGCCAAAGTGTTGTCTTCTTGAAGGTTTGGGCACTCATCCGTGTAGTGAGAGTAGCAAGAGCAAATGCCACATACTCTTTGAGGGACCAATTGTTGTTGGTTGTGTTGTTGAGATGGTGGAGGTTGTTGTTGATATGATTGAGGTTGTTGATTCAATTGGAGTTGCCTCAAGACGGATGTCATCTCATTCAAGGATTGAGTTAGAGCGGTGGCTTCACTACTAGTTGATACCTCGTTCACGGTCCTTGGACGGTTGACTCTTCGCCTCATATGTTGATTGGATTCGGCTAAGTCAATAATGAGTTGCCATGCCTCCTTTGCGGTTTTATATTTGGACAAGGAACCATTGCTAGAAGTGTCCAAGAGGGTTCTATCTTGCTCTCGCATCCCTTGACATATGTATCCGAGCAATACTTGAGTGTCGAGCATGTGATTAGGGCACGCATCTAGTAGTTTGTGAAACCGTTCCCAATACTCATATAGTGGTTCCGTCTCACCTTGCACAATACAAGACATTTCTTTCCTTAGCCTATCCATCTTTTCCGGGGGCAAGAATTTATCCAAGAATCCCCTTCTAAGTAGGTCCCAATCGGAGGTAACTTCGCTAGAGAGAGTGTAGAACCATTCTTTGGCCTTGTCCTCAAGAGAGAAAGGGAAAGCAAACAACCATATAGCAACTTCATCGGAACCTTCCCGTCTAGTAGTTGAGCATATGCGGTGAAAGTCCTTGAGATGTCGAATAGGGTCTTGTGCGGGAAGCCCGTGAAACTTGGGTAGGAGGTTAATCAAAGCGGTCTTCAATTCAAAATTCGCATTCAAATTGGGGTGAGTTACATGGAGGGGTTGAAGGACATAATCCGGTGCACCCGCTTCCTTGATGGTAACTCTCCTTGGAGCATCCATAGTATTAGTACCTAAAACAAAAGAAGAATTGTTAGTGAGGTTGATGGGAGTATGATTAATGCCTTCTTTGAGTGACGGTTCAATGTTCACTTGTAGTAAGGTGGTTGAGGTGGTGAAGACCTCTTCACCTTTTCCAAATCTTAGCCGCCTCCGAGCTTGTCTAATATGAAACAAAGTTCTTTCTATTTCCGGATCAAAAGGGGCTAAGCTCGGATTCGGTTGTGAACGCGTCATGCAATGAAGGGGAAATGGAATTCATTGTAACGATGAGAAGTTAATCAATTGAGCAATTTACAATGAAGTGCAACTATGTACATATACACACACTTAGTCCAAAACAATAACATGGCACACTAAGCAACTTCCCCGGCAACGGCGCCATTTTGACAAACAGATTTTTGCCGGTATAGAAATTATCAATTGATCAATCGTAGTATAGTCTAAACCGACGCAAATCCTTCATCAAACAAATCTACAATCTATATCCGAGAGTACTAGTCTCCCGAGTCGTTCTCCCTTGGAATTGCCAAAGTGTGCATCTTATTGATTTAGTAAACTTTGTTGGAATTCTTTGAAGGTTTTAGCAAAGCAATGAGAAACAAACAATCAATTATCAAAAGACTTGGCTTAGGGTTGGTGTTGGAAATCCTATCCTTATAGTCCATTCAATGTTGATAACAATTAGGCCTTGCTCCATTTAGTTATCCCCTAGGTATAGAGGAAGGTCAAATGAAAGTAATTAACTTGAGTCACAAGTCCTAGCTTCACCTTATGGGAATCTAGCTTTAGTGCACTCCAAGCCAACTAGCAATCCCTAATTCCAAACCAACTATTGATACACTATTCAACTTCTTCCAAAGACCAAACCCTATGCCAAGTGTGAGAATTCTACTCCATAGCTAGTGTTGTCATTTTATCAAACATGTGATGAGCAAGAAGGAAAGGCATAGTAAAATGAGAAGAAAAGTCAAATTGAAAGTATTGCAACACAAAGATCTAACAACAAGTCTCAAAGAGTAGCAATGAAAATCCAAAATAGAGATGAAATCCAAAATTACAAAGTTGAATTCTAGATCTATGAAAATTGATCAATTGTATCTACTACTTGAAATTGGAAAAGAAAATCTATGGCATGAACAAAGTGGAGTGAGAATTGTAGTGGATCTCACCAAAAGGTCATTGAAAATTCAGAAATTAGAAGAGGATGAACCCTAGTGAAGCTTGGAATCTCCCTCTTCTTCTCCCAAAAAGTGTAACTAACTCTCTCTTCTCTCCAAAAAAGGGAAAAATATCTAGATCTAGAAGAAATGAACTAAAAGTGTCCTTAACCCTTGTTCCTTTGGTCTTCTTAAGCTTTTCCCGCCAAGGTGCTTCTCTAAGAGTGGAATCCTCAACTGTCTCCACGCCTAAGTCACGTGACTTCTTAAAAAAAATCATATTCGCAAATCGGCGCGCACGCGCAAGGCACGCGCACGCGCCGTTGAGACGTCTTGCAATGTGCGCGGAGGCGTGATGTACGCGTGCGCGCCCATGAAGATCCTGGCTTAGCCGCTTCTCAAGCCGGCTCTTGGCTTCGGCTCCATGTAGCCGTATCCGCGCGGGCGCACCAGGTGCGCGCACGCGCCTATGCGAAAATTCCCAAGGCTTAATCCTCATGCTTCCTTTCTTCGTACCCGTCTTCTTTCTCCCTTTCGGTCCATTCCTACTCTATATCCTGGAACCACTTAACACACAAGTCACGGCATCGAATGGCATCAAGAGAAGATTAGAAATGTATCTATTTTAGTGCAAAACAAGCATGTTTTCATTCATGAGGCAAAACTAGGGAAGGAATGCAAAATCTTGTATTTTCATATGGAAAGTGTGTGGAATCATTGATAAAACCCTTGAAATCATCACAAGGTAAATCCTCAAATTGGGGTTTGTCACTCATTTACAGTATAAATGAAATAAGACACAGATCCACATGCACGTATCACGTTTGCACACGTGTTGTGAAACATGCTTATCTCGTTTATAGTGTAAATGAGATATACACAGACTTATTTCATTTACATTGTAAATGATATAAGTAATAGCCGTGCCTATATAATGAACTCGTTTACAGTGTGACTTGAAGTCACTTTTAAACCATTTCTACTTGTTTTCTCCCTCGAACATTATGACGCACGCAAATGCATGAGATGATGACATCAACTGCCTAAACGCGATGTGGCATATCGCTGGGACAATCGACTTCTAGGTTAGTGTTGTTATTTTCCTATTTTAGTTAAATAAGCATACAATTATAGTTATGGTTAGGGTACTTTTATAGATCTAGTATCATTGGACTAGCACAGTGCAAGGGTGGTGGTGCAAGAGGTAGGTCATCCTAGACCAAATTTGAGCTGCCAGAACCACCACCACCAACATCACCAACCACCGCAAAAAGCTCCATCACATGTTCCGTCATGATTCTCCTGTGGACATTAAACATGAGGCGCACACGCTCATCGCCATCGAGCCAAAATAGACGAAATCGAAATACTCCATTTTCCATCGGTGCTAGCATCCTATAACCAACTCTTCCAATCTCTTTTCTCTTATTAGCACTGAGGTGTGTCAATATCAGACTCTTTAACTCAGACAAAGAATTTGCTCTCTAAGTGCGCAGTAAAATACGATTATCACACTCAAATATAACTCCAGTATCACTGTTTCTCATGTGACAGTTGGGATATACGATTACAACAAAATATCCACTACCACTAGACATTTTACTAAATTTATTGAAGAATCAGATGAGAAGAAGGATTGAGATGTTTGTGGAGAAGAACAATGGTTGTAGATCCTTTTATAGCTGACTGATTATTGTCGTACATTATCCCGTTTACAGTGACAATGTTTTATTTTTGCATACATCTTGTTTACATTAGAAATGAAATAATACTGTGTATATCTCGTTTACACTGTAAACGAGGTATGTGAAGTTCACTCTTTCCCATGTATCACGTTTGCAAACGTGATACGTGCAAGTGGAAGTCTTATCTTGTTTACACTATAAACGAGATAAATAAAAGAATGAAAATTCGTTAAAATGCTCCAAATTATATATATCGGTAAATGAAATATTTAAATTATTTATTTAAAAAAATCCAGTCTTTAATCATATTGTTAACTTTATTAAAAGAAGTGGGAATGTTCAAACTAGATATAACTTCTTTCAATAACTCCAAGAAGGAGATAAAAGATGTGTTACTCCAGCCATGTAGACACTTAAAGGGGTAGAGGCAAATGATAAATGATAATATCAAAAATTTAGTAGTACAATTCGAATATAATTCTAGACCTGCTTCGTCTATCAACCCATAAAATCTCTTCATATCTTCATTCAACCCTTTGTTTCCCTCTTCAAGATTTGTCATATCTTCGAATGCATGACGCAACGACCCATCAACATCATCATAGCCGCCTCGATCATCCATGTCACGTCCTACAGCTATTAGGATTTATGGTCTCCCATGATTAATCCATCTTTTATAACCTTCGACAAACACGTAGCAAATAAGATGCTCATATACGTCATCTCACTAATGCCAATAAGTGTTTCCACACTTTGCACACGGACATTGGATTTATTTTTCAACTGGTTGTCCAATTAAGAAGGTAAAGTCTAAAAAACTATTAGCACCTTCTATATACTTGTTCTCAAATCTTAGTAAATCCATCCGATCTTTTGATGGAATATGATTAAACCTAAGAATGTAAATATATGAACTTACTAAACATGATCTAATATTTCGATTATAGTCACAATCTAGCTAGCATATATCCGCTTAATACCTAAATAAATGGAAGAAAAAAATTATTTAATTCACAAGTATAATATTAACTTAAGCTTACTGTTTTGTTCCTTGATTATGAGATGTCATGAAGTTGTTATGAATAGACCACAACAACTAATAAACTCCTTTTGTCTTTATCAGTGCAAAAAAAAATTCCTATATACAAAACAAAACAAAACAAAATTCAAGAGAAGGTAAAGAACATTAAAGACCCAAAGAAGACCATGGTAGCAACTTTTAATGTGACATGCATTATTAAGAAAAATCATTAAATCGTTGAAAGTCATGAAAAATCATTGAATCACAGTCATTTCTAAATTCAAGAGTAGCAAAACATTTAGCTCATAAACGGAAACTAGAACCCATATAATTAAAAAAAAAAGATATTGAAAAGTGGATCATCGTTCAAAACAAAACAGTTTCAAAATAAATGGCAAGATTTTCAAAACAGGAACTTTGACAAAACAATAATTATCCAACCTTAGCACATCTATGATCCATCAAAACCATATCATTAAATCATGAAGAGAAGAACTAGCACCATCATTGGCACACCAAACAATCCTACTGCATATTTCAGAATCCCCTGTTTCATTGATCAGTGACTAGTGATTCAGTGTTCAGATCATCTATATCAAAACCAACAATCCCTCTAAACATAACAAGATCACTCATTTTTGAAATTTACTCAATTTAATTCATCATCAAATAGTTTCAACAACACACAATAATTTATTGCTAAAACAAAATAAATTAAAAGCTAAATTTAAGCAAAAAAAAAGTATACACTAAAATGTAGTAACAGTAGATAATCTCACTATCATATTGATATTGCTATAATGATATAAAATCATGACAAATAATACATGATCATTTTATTTTAAAAATGCTAAAATGCTCCTTGATTGGCTCCAAAACCCTCGCGTCGATGTCGAGTCCAGTGTTGGCTCTATGGGCAAGCTCAGATGGAGGCTTAATGGTTCCGAATGGACCACCAATCTTTGTAGTCACATAAAAAATTCCAGCAGAGTGACATCTAGAAAAACACAAAGTCACACTTGGACACAAATTTCCATTAAATGCTATTTGGAAGTCAGAATAAGCTTATCCAAGCAACACAGAATCATTATAGTCAACAAAAACAAAATCAAAATCAGCAACTCATAATCACTATAACCATTATAATCAACAAAAGAAACAAAGAAGCAGCAGCAAAAGTTCTGTCCAACAACTAGACTCCAAAATCAACAAAAACTTAGAATCATTATAGTCAACTTCAGTTTCATAAAAATTATTAAAACAAAAAAATAACAAAATCAACAACTCAGAAGAACAAATTCTCTCTAGAAAATTTAACAAAAGAAGCAAAAATTAACAAAATCAATATTATTAACTCAACAATTTAGAATCAGAATTCCTGAACCCATAATCCAAAATTGCTAAACCCAGAACTCAAAACCAGCTATAAAATAAGCAAAAATAATCCCTAAACCTACAGTACTTACCGACAGCGAGAGAGGAAGGGAAGACGGAGGAATGGATTCACGACGAGCAACCCTTCATAACAGTAGCACCAAAAACGTAACGCATACCTTCATGCAATGGCGACGAGAAGAGGAACGACGAGAACAGGGCCGAGTAGATGAGAACAGGAACGATGACACCCATGGCAGTGATAGCACCCTCTACTTGAGGAGACGAATTCGTCGACGAGCTTGAAGTGGATGGTGGCTGGGTGTTGCTGTTCTCTCCTTGTTTGGGGTTAGGTTTGCTGGGAAAGGGGGGATTCAAAAACTGAGGATGGTTGGCGACGAGCGACGACGACAGATTACATAGGAACGATGACAATGACGATGGTTCGTGCTAGAAAGGTTGGAACAACAATGTTGACGGCACTGTGTTTTCATTCAAGCGCGCACAGAGAGGAGAGGAAGGAGCAAATTTTTGTTCTTCCCTCCTTTCTACCCCTCCTCAATTTTATTTCCATCTCTATTAAACCCCGGCATATACAAGTTCAATAATGCTCTACATCCATGTAAAAAATGCATCCAAGTTATCCAAGTAATTTTTGCCCAAACGCGCCTCCCCCTCACTCGTTTGTCATATACGCGCTACATATAACGTTCTGCAACCTAAAGCTTTGCTCAACGTAAACCTTCTGGTGCAAGCTAAACCTTCTTTTCTACTCGCATTTTCTTCTCCTTCTTCTTTCTTCTCCTTCTCTTTCTTCTTTTCCTTCTCCTTCTTCTCCTTCTTCTCCTTCTCCTCCTTCTTCTCATTCTTCTCATTCTCCTCCTCCTTCTCCTTCTCCTCCTCCTCCTCTATCTCCTTCTCCTTCTCCTTCTCCTAGCTAAACCTTCTTTTCTACTCGCATTTTCATCTCCTCCTCCTCCTCCTCCTCCTCCTCCTCCTCCTCCTTCTTCTTCTTCTCCTTATTCTTATTCTTTTTCTCCTTCTTCTTCTCCTTCTTCTTCTCATTCTCCTTCTTCTCCTTACTTCTTCTTCTTCTTTATTGATCTGTATTGCCTTCGAAGTAATAAGCTTCGTCGTTCTCCTCTAGTCACGCTCATCTTCTCATTTTCTTCTTTTGATTTGCATATCTTGTATTTATCTTCTTTGTTTTCTTCTTCGATCTGTACTTCTGAATCGAAACAATGAATAATTCAACTTCAAATCAGTTGAATGAGAGTAAATTGAATTATTCTTCTGAAACGAATCAACTAGATGAGGTTTGGATTATTCAATTTTGAATCGAATTGAATGGAATGCAATTGTTAATTTGAATTGAATTAAATTGAATGGACGCAGGTGTTCTGAATCTGAATTAAATTGAATTGAATTGATAATCTCTAAATTGTAGGTAAAGGTGTTTCGAATTTGATTTTATATAATGGATTATGTTTCGTTCATTCAGTACTATACAATTGTTTCACCATGAGTACGTGTTCGGTTCATTCTACAGAAAGATGTTTGAATTTGATTTTATATAATGGATTATGTTTCGTTCATTCAGTACTATACAATTGTTTCACCATGAGTACGTGTTCAGTTTATTCTATAGAAAGATGTTTGAATTTGATTTTATATAATGTATTATGTTTCGTTCACTCAGTACTATACAATTGTTTCACCATGAGTACGTGTTCGATTCACTCTGCAGAAAGTTGTTTGAATTTGATTTTATATAATGGATGATGTTCCATTCATTTAGTACTATCAATTATTTCACCATAATGACGTGTTCGGTTCATTATTCAGAAAGATGTTTTGAATTTGAATTTATATAATGGATAATGTTCCATTCATCTAGTTCTATACTATTGTTTCACCATAATAACATGTTCGGTTCATTCTGCAGAACAGGTGTGTTGTGGATGAACAATTCGTCCCAAAGGTAGGGATGATTTTCAAGACACTATAAGAAGCTGAAAAATTTTACAAACATTATTCCAAACTTGCCGATTTTTCTACAAAAATAAGGAACACGACTCGGGACAGAGACAAGATTAAGAATCAACTAATCGTATGCAGCAGAGAAGGGAGGTGGAAATCCAAGATATCTCCTATGCTGAAGACAAATCCCTCATTCGGCATAAGCTGTCCAGCCAGGATATACATACACATATTGAAGGACGTCGGTCTCTGAACAATTTCCAAAGTCGTTTTGAATCACTCACACCCTTGCTATCCAGACCGGGCAGAGATGCTCAAATAATACAGGGAGCTCAGCATGTTTGTGCACTACTTTGTTGAGAGAATTGGAGAAGACTCCTCTTAGATCCATTCAATGCATTTTGGCAGACCTTCAAGCTGAAGTGGCATCTTTGAGGGAGTCAAAAAATGAGCTAGAGGGGGGAAAAGGAGGCCCTTGTTTTCGACCATGCCAAGGCTCGGGAAAGGGTAAAGCAGCCTGAAGCTGCTTGTGCCATGACGGAGGGCCTAAAGAAAAAGGCTGAGGAGAGTTATACCAGAGTCTTCGGGGAGAAGCTAGATTTGATGGATGGGTTACTAAGTCAAAGGAGAGATATGCATATTTGGAGGAGACTATAACTCAGGAAATTGGCGAGCTGGTTGAAAATTTGAGGGCCCTGTTCTGAGTTATATCTCTCGAGGTGGACCTCCCCCTCATTAACCCGGACAACATCGTGGTAGATGAGAAGATTGTCCCTATGCCAGAGGATGAGGAGGACACTCCTATGCTCGACCCGAAGACTTCGGAAGTCTGAGCCGAGGGAGCTCTTTGGGTGGACGATGAGGCTATTCCTTCTCAACCAGAAATGCTCCCGTCCTCCTCCATGCAGCCCAAAGACACTTCTAACATGACCTCCAACGAACATATCTTTCCTTCTTAATTTTTGTTTCAAAGTATTGGATGGCCCACCTATGGGTCTTTATGAACAATTTAATTTTGTAATTGCTGTAGTTTGAATAATTTCTCTTTTATTTTTCTGCTCTTAAAAAAAACTGTCTCCACTACCTGAATATGTGGTGACTTTTGTATAAATGAATGTTTAATCATCTTTTATTAGTTAGCACAGCTATTTATTTAGCCATTCATGACTTAGTAAAAAAATTCATTAGGTCATTTTTTATAACTTTTGATACTGTTTTTGTCAAGTTGTGGAAGAAGTCGATCTAAAATAGGTCGGGCGTTATTATGAACCTTTGCTTGTAAGGTGCATATCGTTTCCCTTTATTTGTTATGATCCGACTTTTAGTAGTAGGTTTGGATAAGTTACTTTTGCAATTTATTTTAGGCTCAACTCTTTAAGTGTAAATGAGGTCGAGCCATGATCTGCTTATATAACTTCTTACACTAATTTGTACCTCGTCGCTTCATCTTGCCAACCATCTAGGTCAAACAATAATTTTTGTGATTTGTCAAGCTTAAATTAGTGCGTTCGAATGGGAAACCTTATGGGAAAATAAACTATCATTAATAAAAAATGATTTACATAAGTTTTGTTGTTATTAAGAGTTTTTGTATTAACCCTTAGCCTTTGCTATGTTACCTTGTTAAAACCCCCTCCAGAAAAATCCTTCTTGGAAAAAATCATGAAGTCAGAAAAAAGAGTACACCAAGGAGCAAGGCATGCTTCTAACTGAAGCAACATTTTATGTTACATGCGTGCCACTACCTTGGAAGCTCATTCTCCTGCAAGTCGAACAATTTGCAATAACCCTTTCCAACGACCTCAGTGACCTTATAAGGTCCTTTCCAGTTTGCAGCCAGCTTTTCCTCACCCGACTTCTGTGTTTCGATATCATTTCGTATTAATATGAGGTCATTCATGGCGAAGCTTCTTTTGATGACTTTCTTCTTGTACCTTAAGGTCATTCTTTGCTTCAAGGCTTACTCCTTTATCCGAACTTGTTCTCGGACTTCTGGGAGGAGGTCAAGTTCTTCCTTTTGAGCTCGAATATTTCCTACCTCGTCGTAGAATCTAACCCTTGGAGATTCTTCATTGACTTCTATAGGTATCATGGCCTCTATGTCATAAGTGGAAAGGAGATTCCCTTGTTGTTGAGTGGGGGGTTGTCCGATATGCCCACAAGACTTGAAAAAACTCGTCTGCCCATGCTCTCTTGTGTCTTGTAGTCGGCATTTTAACCTGGCCAACACGACTTCATTCGCAGCTTCTGCTTGTCCATTGGCTTGGGGGTATTCTATTGATGTGAATTGGTGCTTAATCTTGAGGCTTGCCATTAATATTTTGAAGGCCGAGTCGGTGAATTGAGTTCCATTGTCCATGGTGATGGAATGTGGAACACCAAACCGGGTGACAATGTTCTTGTAGAGGAACTTCCGACTTCTTTGAGCTGTGATGGTTGCTAAAGTTTCAGCCTCGATCATAATCAAAACCCACTATGAGGTACTTTACTTGTACGGGGGCCTGTAGGAATGGCCCGAGGAGGTCTAAGCCCCATTTTGCAAATGGTCAGGGTGAAGTGATGCTGATGAGCTCTTTTGGTGGTGCCACATGGAAGTTAGCATGCTTTTGACATGGCGGGCATTTTTTAACGAAGTTGGCTACCTCTTTTCATAAGATCGGCCAAAAGAAGCCAACTCGGATCACTTTCTTAGCTATTAATCGTGCTCTTAGGTGGTTTTTGCATATGTCGCTGTGGACTTCCTCTAAAACTTTATTAGTCTTGGAGGTCGGGGTGCACTTTAATAGAGGTGTAGATACTCCTCTTCTATACAGAATGTTGTGAATTAAAGTGTAGTTTTATGCTTCTATTATGAGCCTCTTTTCTTCCCTTTTTCTTTAGGAATGACAATGAATTTGAGGTATTAGATGATAGAGGTCATCCAACCTAGATTTAGATTAGAGATAGTCATTGTGTTTGACTTGTTGACCTCTTTAGCCTCCGATGGTGTGTTAAGAGTTTCTTGGATTAAGCTTCTATTGTTGCCTCCTGCCTTGGTGCTGGCCAATTTGGAGAGGGCATCAGCTTGGATATTGGATTTCCGAGCTATATGTCGGACTTCTACTTTCGGAAATTGTGCTAATTGTTCTAGTGTTTCTTCCGAGTGATTCTTCGTGTTGGGATCTTTAGCCTGATATGTCCTATTGACTCGAGAAATTATTACTTTAGAATCACTAAAGACAATCAAATTTATTGCTCTAACTTCTTTGGCTAACCTTAAGCCAGCAAGTAAGGCTTCATATTCGGCTTGATTATTAGAGGTTAGAAACTCGAATTTCAGTAAAGTTCTATCCAAGTTCCTTCTTCGTTCTTCAGAATAACTCCTGCTCCACTTCCAAGTTTAGTGGATGATCCATCTACATATAAGTTCCAGGCTGTAGGACTTTCCTGAGCTTCAGTGCATTCGGCCACAAAGTCAGCTAAATATTGGGATTTGATTGCTCTCTGAGTTTCATACCTTAAGTCAAACTCGGACAGTTCTATTGGCCAATGTAGCATCCGACCTGCAGCATCCATTTTTTTGTAACATGTGCTTCATAGGCTGATTAGTTCGAACTTTTATGATATAAGCTTGAAAATAAGGTCGGAACCTTCTGGAAGTAAGCACAATGGCATATGCGAACTTCTCTATTTTCTAACAGTTTAGTTCTACATCCTGTAAAGCCTTGCTAACAAAGTAAATTGGTTGTTGTATGCTCTCATCTTCTCAAACTAAGGCTGAGGCTATGGCTCTATTTGCAACTACTAAGTATAATACGAACTCTTCCCCTGAAACAGGTCAGGTGAGGATTAGTTGTTGACTCAAGAAGTTTTTAAAGTCTTGAAAAGCTTGTTCAAATTCCTGAATTCATGCAAATTGGCTCCCTTCTTGAGTATTGAGAACAGGGGTAGAGATTTTAGAGCTGATCTTGCCAAAAATTTGGATAGGGATGCTAACCTTCCATTTAATTTTTGGACTTTTTTTAGACAAGTGGGGCATTTCATGTCTAGTATTGTCTTGTATTTGTTCGCGTTGGCTTCAATACCTCTTTGGATGAGCATAAAACCTAAGAACTTTCCAGTTTCCACTGCAAAGGTGAATTTTAAGGGATTTAGCCTCATCCTGTTCTTCCTGATTGTGTTAAATACTTCAGTTAAATCAGATAAGAGGTTGGCATCTTCTTTAGTCTTAACAAGCATGTCATCCACATATACTTCCATTAATTTTCTAAGGTGAGGTGAAAACACCTTGTTAATTAGTCGTTGGTATGTGGCTCTAGCGTTCTTCAATCCAAAGGGCATTATTGCGTAACCATAGCTAGCTTTTGGAGTGATGAAAAAGGTCTTCTCTTGGTCCAACTTGTACATCGAGATTTGGTTGTAACCGGAGTATGCATCCATAAAGGACAGGTATCGATATCTTGAAACTGAGTCTACTAAGGCATCAATGCTAGGAAAAGGGTATGGATCTTTGGGACAAGCTTTATTAAGGTCGGTATAATCAACACATTCTCCATTTGTCATTCTGTTTCTTCACTGAGACTACATTAGCTAGCCACAAAGGATATCTTACCTCCTTCATGAACCCAGCTTCTAATAAGGCTTGCACTTATTCTTCTACGACTTGTGCTTTTTCAGGACCGAGCTTCCATCACTTTTTTTAACAGGTTGTGTGCCCAGGTAGACAGCGAGTTTATGATACATAAGGTCGGGGTTTACCCTGAGCATATCGGAGACTTTCTAGGCGAAGAGGTCAGAGTTTTGTTGTAAGAGCTTAATTAGGCCTGGTTTTAATTCTTCCCCAATGTTGGCTCATATACTTATTATTTTCTCTGCCTGGTCTCCAATTTGAACCTCTTCAATTTTTCCACCAGGTTGTGGTCATAGCTCTTCTCGTGCTTGGATACCACCGAACTCAATAGTGTTGACTTCTTTACCCTTTATGCTTTCCCATATATTCAAGCTCTCATTATAGCATTTTCGTGCCAACCTCCGATTTCTTCTTATGGTGGCAATTCCCTCTGAAGTCAGGAATTTCATGCAGAGATGGAGAGTGGAAACGACCGCAGCTTTTCGGTTCAAAGTTGTCTGACCTATCAATGCATTGTAGGCTGATGCTACGTCGACCACAATGTAGTCTATACTCAAATTTCTGGAATTCAACCCCTTACCGAAAGTAGTATGCAAGGAGATGAAGTTGAGGGGTCGAATAATATATCGGCCAAACTTCCCTGATCTATCAGAGTTCTGTGGAGGTTTGCATTGGCGAGTATCATAGTGATCACAATGGGATCGTCGTGACCAGGTGTCACGCCTTGAAAATCGTCTTTGGTGAATGAAATTGTGGGGAAGTCGGGAACGTCGCAGTCTCCCCTCCCCCTGATTTGGTATACTTTCTTGAGATGCCTTTTGCGAGAAGACTTAGTTACTCCCTAATAAACCATTATTTTATGGTCTATATTGTGTTTAATTGTGTGGTTTTATCAAATCTTTACCCACTTATTCATATGATTAGCATGTATTTACAATTCCTTTCCAAAATTACTCCATGGTTAAAAACTTGCTTCCTAGAGACTTTTAATTATGTATTTTAATTCTCCTTTATTCCATTCGATGCCGTGATCCGTGTGTTAAGTGTTTCAGGCTTTATAGGGCATGAATGACTTGGAGATTGGAAAGGAGGCTTGCAAAAATGGAAGGAACACAAGAAGTTAAGGAGATGACCAGCGAGAAGCGACGCAGACGCATGGCTCACGCGACCGTGCGAAACAGAGGAAATTGCAGTGATGCGCTCGCGTGCCTGACGCGAACGCATGGATTGAAAACCGCACAAGTGACGCGAATGCGTGGACGACGCGCACGCGTGGCAAGGCAAAACGTTGGATGACGCGAACGCGTGGATGACGCAATCGCGTGACGTGCGCGATCTGCAGAATCTGCAGAATTCACTGGGGGCGATTTTGGGCCCTGTTTTGACCCAGTTTTTTGCCCAGAAAAGCAAATTAGAGCCAGGAAACATGCAGAGACCAGAGGACGACATTCATTCTGCATAATTCTAGTTTTAGATATGATTTTACTCCTCCTCTAGGTTTTTCTCTCTACATATTCATAGTTCTTAGGATTTTGATTTTTATTGCTTTTTGGATTGGGATATTGAGAAGGGTTATTACCTCCGCCAAGACTTCATCATTCTAGTTTGTTTCCTTACTTGTCACTTACTCTTTCATATCCTTAATTTATTCAGAGTTACTATTGGATTATTTTTAGAATTTATTAATACAAGAACTATTTTTATTTTTAATTGATCCTTTTGATTATTATTTATCATGTCCTCCTTTATTTTCCTTTCTTATTTTGTGAAGTTTACAATCATAATGAGCGAGTAGTTCCATAACTTGATTGGGAGTTGGTTGAAAGGAGAACCTTGAGTTGGAATGCCCAAGAGTAAAATTATAATTGGGTTTATCGTTGGGTCGCCCTCTAGTCACTGACGCTAGTCCTTCCCAAGAGAGAGGATTAGAACTTGTGAATAGAAACTGACTTCCAACTTGCTTGACTTTCCTTTATCTGGTAAAGGATAACTGAGCAGAATAACCTTCAATTATCAATTGATCTTGAGAGAACTCCAACAAGGATAGGATTTCTGACTAATCTACTCCCGGTCAAGGTTTTTATTTAAATTACATAAATTCTCTGATTTAATTTCCTGTCTATCAAACTCAAACCCTTCTGGAAAACATCTGATTAATAAAATAGCACATGTTTCTGCAAGTCGTTGGGAGACGACTTGGGATTCATACTCCCAGTATTTTAATTCTAATTTTGTGACAACCCTTCTAAATTGATAAGCGGATTTTTGTTGGTTAAGAACTATACTTGCAACGTATCTCTTATAGTAATTTCTTAATCTGCCAATTTCTGCCACGTCAATTTTTGGTGCCGTTGCCGGGGAGTTGCAATAGAGTGCTAAGTTATTGATTGGAATTTATTTATTTGCATTTTATTTTATTTTGCTACTATAAGCTACATGTTTCTTTCATTAAATGACGCGTTCACTTCCTGATCCAAGCTTGCCAGTATTTGATCCTGAGATTGAAACGCGTCGGTTAGTCCTCCCTGAGGGCGAATCTGAAACGTCACGTAAGGAAGAAACAAGCTCCCTTTCTACTGATTCGGTTGATTTACGTGCAGGTGACATGGAAGCACCTAGGAGAGTTACTATCCAGGAGGCTGGAGCCCCTAATTTTACAATGCAACCGTTTCAAGCGCATCACCCAGCGGTGGCTACAGATTTTGAAATAAAGACTGCACTACTCAATTTGATGCCTAAGTTTCATGGCTTACCTGCTCAAGAGCCTATCAAGCACCTTAGGAATTTCCAAGCAGCCAGTTCTACTGTCAAGTGTGATGGTGCAGATGAAACTTCTATTTTGTTAAAATCATTTCCATTCTTTCTTGAGGGAAAGGCGAGAGAGTGGTACTACACTCAACCCGCAGCAATTATTTCTGACTGGGATACGCTCAGAAGAGAATTCTTGGAAAAATTCTTTCCAGCTGAAGTTACTGATAAACTGAGGAAAGACATTTCCATGATTGTTCAGGACGAATCCGAGACTCTCTATGAATACTGGGAGCGCTTCAACAATCTTCTGGAAGCATGTCCCCACCATATGATTGACAAGATAGTATTGTTCGGCTACGTCACACAGGGCATGAGGCCTCAAGATAAGACCACATTGGAAAGTGCTAGCAATGGGTCTATGAAAAAGTACAAGACCACTGATGAGGCATGGCAATTGATCAACGACTTAGCTGAATCTACTCGGAATCACAGGCAGAAACAAAGCCGGTCAAAAGCTATTGCAGAGGTATCCTCTAGCAGAGAGACTACTGCTCTAACTCAGAGTATATGTGAAATGACCAACTTACAGAAGCAGATGCAGTTGAGTCAACAACAAGCGCAGCAGAGCCAACAGTTAGTCCCGCAGAGAGTGTGCGGGATCTGTGCTGATTATAGCCATTATACTGATGAATGTCCGTAGCTCCAGCAGGAAGACAACACTGTGGCAGCCACTCATAACTTCTATGACCGCCCCAATCAAGGATACAATCAAGGTGGCAGCTACAACCATGGATGGCAGGACAATTCCAACCAAGGTTGGAGAGATAATTCTAATCAGAGTTGGAGGGATAACAGTAACAAAGGAGGCAGAGACAATCAAGAAAATCAGAGGTGGAATAATAACAACAACAGGCAGCAAAACCAGAACCAGCCTTACAGAGTACCTCACCTGAGGCAATCCCAAGGAGCACAGCACAACTAACAACAAGTTCCACAGATCACTCAATCTAATTCCACTCTGAGTGATGAGGTGTTTCAATCCATTGTGCAAGGACAAAGGAACATGGAAAGTTTACTTAACGGTCTAACATCCGCTATACAAGCTCTCATCTCTCAGCTGGGATCATCCAATACTTCAAACACTCAACATGCAAGCTCCAGTGGAATTCCTTCTCAACCCTTACCCAATCCAAAAGGTGGCATCAATGCCATCACCCTAAGGTCCGGAACCACACTTCAAGAGAGGAATCAGGAGGAGCCAATCCCATCAGAACATGCCTCAGCTGAAGAGGTGGTGGAAGTAGAGGATGCTGAAGAGGAAGAGGACATACAAGACATGGTTGAAGAAGAAGAAGCTCAACAACAGAAGGAAGCACCAAAGGATGCAGACGCTGTAGAAAACGTCCTTCCTATTCCATTTCCACAAATTGCAAGGAAGCTCAGGAAGCAGATGGAACTTGATCCCAAAATGGTAGAAATATTCAAAAAGGTTGAGGTAACTGTTCCCCTTTTTGATGTTATTCAGCAGGTACCTAAATACGTAAAGTTTCTAAAAGATTTATGTATACATAAAGACAAAATTAATGAATTAGAAACTATTCCTTTAGGTAGTTCTATATCTGCTTTAATGGGAGGTATACCTGAAAAGTGTAGTGATCCAGGTCCATGCATGGTTAATTGTACTATTGATGGTGTGATATTTTCTAACTACATGTGTGATTTAGGAGCATATATTAGTATAATGCCTTTGTCTATATATGATACTTTGAGGCTCCCTCCCTTAAAAAGGTCGGCAGCTCGTTTTGTGTTAGCAGATAAAAGCATTATTACAGTGGTTGGAATTGCTGAAGATGTATTAGTGAGCATTAAGGGGCTCACATTTTCCATTGACTTCTATATCCTGGAAATGCCCTATAATGACTCAAGAAGGCCATCATCAATCCTGCTTGGAAGACCATTCCTGAAGACTTCAAAGTTCAAGCTGGACGCATTTTCTGGAACTTATTCTTTTGAAATAGATGACAGAATAGTGAAATTCAGTTTAAATGGAGCTATGGAGCACCCTTCGGATGATCATTCTATCTCCCAGTGTGACATCATAGATGAAACCGTGGCTGAAGTTCACCAGGAGGAATTAGAAGAGAAGTACACATGACAAGGTTCAAGTGTGGGGACATTCTCGGAGGACAATGAGAGCACTTCACCATTATCACCAGCTCCGGATGATCCAGAGCCTGGCCATGAGCAGAAATTAGAATTAAAGCCCCTCCCTCCACACCTCAAGTATGCTTACCTTGAGGACAAGCAGAAGTTTTCAGTTATCATCGCAAGGGAACTCACTTCTCAACAAGAAGAACAGCTACTCAGTGTGCTGAGAAAACACAAAAAAGCAATTGGATGGAGTCTGGCGGATATAGTAGGCATCAACCCTCAAGTTTGTGAGCACAGAATATTCCTAGAAGAGGGAGAAAAGCCTGTCTGTCAACCTCAAAGAAGATTGAATCCCACCATCTCAGAAGTTGTCAAGAAAGAAGTGACCAGGCTACTTGAAGCAGATATCATTTACCCCATCTCATATAGCGAATGGGTCAGTCCAGTACAAGTGGTGCCCAAGAAGTCTGGAATCACAACAGTAAGAAATGAGCATGGAGAGCTTCTGACAACTAGAGTACAGAATTCATGGAGAGTTTGCATTGACTATAGGCATCTCAACCAAGCCACTCGCAAGGATCATTATCCCTTGCCATTCATTGATCAGATGCTTGATCGCCTGTCAGGTAAATCCCATTATTGCTTTTTAGATGGTTATACAGGCTATTTTCAAATCCATATAGCTCCTGAAGATCAGAAAAAGACTATTTTTACATATCCTTTTGGCACTTATGCTTATAAAAGAATGTCCTTTGACTTGTGCAATGCACCAGCTACTTTCCAAAGGTTGATTCATTTAGCCTTTGCTTAGATAGTTTATCTAGAGTATTAGATAGATGTGTTAGTACGAACCTTGTATTGAATTTTGAAAAATGTCACTTTATGGTAAAACAAGGGATTGTACTAGGACATGTTGTGTCTAATACTGACATTTCTGTAGATCCAGCAAAGGTGGATGTTATTTCTAGTTTACCTTACCCCTCCTCTGTGAAGGAAGTCCGTTCGTTCATTGGCCATGCAGGTTTTTACCGGAGATTCATTAAGGACTTCAGTAAGGTAGCACTACCCTTATCCAGACTACTGTAGAAAGATATTGAGTTCGAGTTCAGTGAGGATCACAAACAAGCATTTGATAAACTGAAGACCGCCCTGACTCAAGCTCCAATTGTGAGAGGACCAGACTGGAGCCAACCATTTGAAATCATGTGCGATGCTTCCAACCATGCAGTAGGAGCAGCGCTGGCTCAGCATGAAGGTAAGGACCCTTTTGTAATTGCTTATGCATCTAAGACTTTAGACGCTGCTCAGTCTAATTACACTACTACTGAGAAAGAGCTTCTTGCTATTATTTTTTGCTCTGGATAAATTCTGAGCCTATTTACTTGGTGCTAAAGTAGTAGTGTACTCAGACCACATAGATCTAAAGTATTTATTAGCTAAAAAGGAGTCCAAACCAAGGCTTATACGTTGGATACTGCTACTACAAGAATTTGATTTAGAAATTAAGGATAGGAGTGGTAACCAGAATCTAGTGGCAGATCACTTGAGTCGCCTTGAGCACATTAAGGATACCTCCACTCTTATAAATGATAATTTCCCATTCGATAACTTACAAGCAGTATCTGAAGTAGTCCCTTGGTATGCACCTGTAGCTAATTATCTAGTTAGCCGCACTTTTCCTCCAGACTTTACTAAGCATCAAAGAGACAAACTGAAAAGCGAGTCCAAATATTATATATGGGATGACCCATATTTATGGAGATGTGGTGCTGACCAGGTAATTAGACGGTGTGTGCCTCAATCAGAATTCCAATCCATTTTAGAGGCCTGCCACTCATCTGAGAGTGGAGGACATTTTGGCCCTCAAAGAACAGATAGAAAAATTTTAGACTGTGGATTCTGGTGGCCTACCCTTTTTAAAGACGCTGCTGAATTTTGTAAATCTTGTTCCCTATGCCAAAGGTTTGGTAATATATCCAAGAGGGATGAGATGCCTCAACAGACTATGCTTTTCTGTGAGATTTTTTATGTTTGGGGCATTGACTTCATGGGTCCATTTTCAAATTCTAATGGTCATTTTTATATATTGTTAGCTGTAGATTTCATTTCTAAATGGGTGGAAGCAATTCCTACCCACACTGATGATGCTAACACTGTTGTTTCCTTTGTTAGAAACCATATTATCTGTCGCTTTGGATCACCACGAGCAATCGTGAGTGATCAAGGCACCCATTTTTGTAACAGGAGACTAACAGGATTACTGAAGAAGCATGGGATAACTCATAAAGTGGCAATAGCCTACCATCCCCAGACTAATGGGCAAGCCGAAGTGTCTAATAGAGAGATAAAGCATATCTTGCAAAAGATAGTCAAACCTCATAGAAGAGACTGGAGCACCAGGCTACAAGATGCACTCTGGGCATACAGAACGGCATACAAGACACCCATTGGGATGAGTCCATTCCGCTTAGTTTATGGAAAAGCCTGTCACCTCCCAGTTGAGGTAGAGCACAAAGCCTTTTGGGTAGTGAAGGAGTGCAATATGGAATTTGAAAAGGCCGGAGCTGAAAGGAAGTTGCAATTGCAAGAATTAGAGAGCCTTCGCCTAGAAGCTTATGAGAACTCAAGGCTGTACAAGGAAAAGATGAAGGCTGTGCATGATAAGCACATCAAGAGGAGAGAGTTCCAACCTGGGGACTTTGTCCTCCTTTACAACTCTAGACTGAGGCTCATGCCAGGCAAGCTGAGATCAAGATGGGAAGGTCCATATAGAGTAGAGAAGGCCGAGCCATACAGAGTTTTCCACCTAAGTCATCCTTCCAGCTCTGAATTCATCAAAGTTAATGGACATCGCTTAAAGCTATATCATGGTGAGAAGGCGAAGAAAAACAAAGAGCTAGAGATCCTCCTCTTGGAGGATCCACCAACAGCAGAAGACTGAGCTAGTGGAGCGTCCAACTTAAGGACGTTAAAACAAAGTGCTAGGTGGGAGACAAACCACCATGGTATGATCGTTCCTTTCTTTCTTTTTAGTTTTCTCTTTCAATAACTCTTCTCAGTACTAGTGCCTATAGTTTGCATCTGCATTTGCATATTGCATATACAAAAAAAAGGGGGGCACGCGACGCGACAGCGTCGCCGACGCGTCCGCGTCATATGTGCGCAAGGAAGAAAAAGAAATCAAATAGAGAGTCACGCGAGAGCGTGGCTGGAGGCGTGCCTTTGGCACAAATTGTCCCACGCGACCGCATCACTGACGCGTTCACGTCATATGGGAAACATGCCTCCCACGCGTCCGCATCGCGCACGCGGACGCGTGCCTTGAAAATCGACGTAAGAAAGGGTGTATGGCAGAATGTTACACTGGAATGGCGCTAGACGCACAGGTCCTACCACGCGAACGCGTGCCCCACGCGTCCGCGTCATCTTCCAATATTGGCCATCCATGCGATCGCGTCCACCGCGCGAATGCGTCACCCTGGAATTTGGCAACAATGAGTTTCAAACAGAGAGTTGTGCGAGCACGAGGCTGCTCTCACGCCAGTAGCACAGAACGAGTCATGCGTCCGCATGACCGACGCGTCCGCGTCGTTTCATCGAAGCGCCATTCGCGCGAACGCATACCCCATGCGTCCGCGTCGCTAGCGCCGCACAACATATCTATACCTGCCAAAATATCTTATCTTTCTCTTCCCCAAATCCTACTTTTCCTTTTCCCTTCTTATTTCTTTCTTCCCCTTTCTCCCTTCTTCCTTCCTTCTCACTTTCTACTTTTCCTCTCTCACCACCATTATCAAGATTTTTCTTTTCTTCTTCCCTCCTTACTTTTCTACTCTTCTTCTTATTTTATGTTTTCTTCTTCTTTTCTTTTTCTTTTCACTTTCATTATCTATGTTTTCTTTTTCTTTCTTTTTCTTTTAATTGGTGTTGGAAATTTATTTGGGTCATTGTTTCTTATGATATGCTTGTGGATTGTTACAAAATTGTTTGACAATTATATATTACTTTTTAAAAGGGTTGCTTGCATGTTTAATTTATTATTTTCATTAGCTTATTTACCATGCATGCTATGTGTTTGTGAAAACGCCCGTATGGCATTATGCACTATTTTTCGATATCTTTTATTCTACTACTCTAAGTGCTTGCTTTTCACAAAACCCTTTCTATATTATTTATTTAAATATAATTATTATTACAAACAGGTTATTAGTTTGAAAGGCTTGGTAATCTGACTTGGACATTGAATGCTTGATCTATGCTACTCATGCCTTTGCCTGCATGCCAATAAACACCTTGCATTTAATTGTCTTCATATGCACTTGCTATGTTTTCATTGATGATTTCTCACATGTAGTCATGACCATGTGTTAACATCATTTGTCTTTTAATGTGCATTGATTACCACCTCTCTCGTTCTCTTCCTTGCTCTAACCCTTGACATTTTAACATACTTTCTCTTTTCTTTCTTTTAGGATGGCCACCAAGAAAGGCAAAGAGAGAGCTACTCCCAAATCAACAGTAAGAAGAGGAACAAAAAGAGCATTAGTGGCAGAGCTATCTTCAACTGCAGTTAAGCCCTCAACAAAAAGATTTAAGAGGATTATAAAGGTTGATGAAAAAGAGAAAGCCTTCCCAGCAAAGGACACTGCGCGATTTACCAACCGCTACTGTGAGCAAATGTTCCCCATCCTGGCAGAAAGGAGTTACAACAACGAATACCTTCTTATCCTCCCGACCTGTATTGCTGAATTTGTTGAGCCGCAAATTGAACGAAGACAATGGAGATTTCTACAGAGACAGCCACGGTAGGTTAATCTTTCCTGTGTAGTCGAGTTCTACTCTAATTTCCACCTGCCAACCTTGCAGTCTGTCTATGTCCGTCAAAAGCAAGTCCCCATTACAGAAGAGGCCATTCAACAAGCTTTAGATCTTCCCCCTATTCCAGAAGGACCAGACGCATTTCAAGAGGCTGCACTCAAGCGCCAGACGTACCAATTTGACTGGGACGCTGTTCTCAGAGTTATCGCACTACCTGGCAGCAGATGGATCTACGGATACCATCGTTCCCGACCTAAGGGAATATTGGCTTCTGCACTTACCTTGGAGGCTCGCGTGTGGGCACAGATTATGTCCCATTACGTATTTCCGAGCACTCATGAGTCCTCTTTCACTGCAGACATGGCCGTTCTACTATGGTGTATCGTTACAGACCAACCTCTAAACTTACCAAGACACATCCGGAATGCAATGGGACACGTACAAATTGCGAGTAACTTACATTTTCCCGCCTTGGTTTCAGATCTCGTCTCAGCAGCCGGAGTCTCCTACAGAGCTTGGGACACCAAAGCCATGCTTCCACGGGATGATCAATACGTCCCTAACGGGAAATATATCAGACCTCCAGCAGCCACTACACGCCAGCCTACTGAACCGACTGAAGACATTCCCCCTTCAACACCACAAGCACCTACAACAAACCAACTGCTCCATCAGATACTTGAGAGGTTGGATCAGCAGGAACGCAAAGCAAAGCTAAGAGAGCGCCGTAACAAGCGCCGATTCACATACCTCAAGGAGCTACTTATGGGAAAATACCGAGACCCAGACACCCCGGACTCCACTTCATTTACCAGCACAGGGAGCCATGACGGTCCCGACTGTGGAGATACTGCTACCAGCCCACCTTTGTTCCTGACAGATGGCACTGAGGACGATGCAAAGCCTTAAGTGTGGGGAGGTCGGTCAGTACCTGACTTCCGGAGGTAATTTCTCTTCCTTAACACCAATAAAATAGGATATTTAGTCAGTTGTTCTTTTGTAGAATAGGATAAATTGCATAGTAATAGGTTAGTTGCATGCATGTTCTACTTGATTGAAAAGATAATAAGTTTCTTCTAAGATCCTATTGTTGTTAGAACAAAATTTCACTAATTTTAATCAAAACTTTTATGTTAAATTTGCTTGAAGTTGTATTTGGAATATGGTTTTTGAGCTAAAGAACACACAACCTATGAGACTTTGAGCCTAAATACATGGTTACATTATTTAATCATAATTATTTTATTCTTGTGTGTTTACTTCTCTATGATTGTAATCTATATTTTGTTTCATCCTATATGTTCAATGTTTAATATATTTACATGCTTGCATATGATTGAGGCCATTATTTGTTTAGCTCACTTATCCAAATTAAGCCTACCCCTTAAGTTACCTTTGTTAGCCACTTTGAGCCTTTAAATCCCATTTGTTCTGTATTTTACCACGTCACTAGCCTTAAGCGGAAAAACAATTATATATCCCAATTGAATCTTTGGTTAGCTTAAGATAGAATTGTGTGTTAATTAAGTATAGGAAGATTGTGAGAACAAAGGATAATAAAGGAATGTGTCATGATAATATAATGGGAATTTGGGTACCTACTCATGTGAAACTATAAAAGAATTAAGAATCCATGTGCATTGGTAAGCTATGTTTACTTTTATAAAAAAAATCTAAAATTATTCAATAAATAAATAAGGGGACAAAATTACCCCAATGCTAAGTTAAAATTCAAGGATCAATGCATATATGATAATTCTCCTTTATTCCATTCGATGCCGTGATCCGTGTGTTAAGTGTTTCAGGCTTTATAGGGCATGAATGACTTGGAGATTGGAAAGGAGGCTTGCAAAAATGGAAGGAACACAAGAAGTTAAGGAGATGACCAGCGAGAAGCGACGCGGACGCATGGCTCACGCGACCGCGCGAAACAGAGAAAATTGCAGTGATGCGCTCCGTGCCTGACACGAACGCATAGATTGGAAACTGCACAAGTGACGCGAATGCATGGACGACGCGCAGCGTGGCAAGGCAAAACGCTGGATGACGCGAACGCGTGACGTGCGCGATCTGCAGAATCTGCAGAATTTGCTGGGGGCGATTTTGCGCCCTGTTTTGACCCAGTTTTTGGCCCAGAAAAGCAGATTAGAGCCACGAAACATGCAGAGACCAGAGGACAACATTCATTCTGCATAATTCTAGTTTTAGATCTGATTTTACTCCTCCTCTAGGTTTTTCTCTCTACACATTCATAGTTCTTAGGATTTTGATTTTTATTGCTTTTTGGATTAGGATATTGAGAAGAGTTATTACCTCCGCCAAGACTTTATCATTCTAGTTTGTTTCCTTACTTGTCACTTACTCTTTCATATCCTTAATTTATTCAGAGTTACTATTTGATTATTTTTAGAATTTATTAATACAAGAACTATTTTTATTTTTAATTGATCCTTTTGATTATTATTTATCATGTCTTCCTTTATTTCCCTTTTTTATTTTGTGAAGTTTACAATCATAATGAGTGAGTAGTTCCATAACTTGATTGGGAGTTGGTTGAAAGGAGAACCTTGAGTTGGAATGCTCAAGAGTAAAATTATAATTAGATTTATCGTTGGGTCGCCCTCTAGTCACTGACGCTAGTCCTTCCCAAGGGAGAGGATTAGAACTTGTGAATAGAAACTGACTTCCAACTTGCTTGACTTTCCTTTATCTGGTAAAGGATAACTGAGCAGAATAACCTTCAATTATCAATTGATCTTGGGAGAACTCCAACAAGGATAGGATTTCCGACTAATCTACTCCCGGTCAAGGTTTTTATCTAAATTACATAAATTCTCTGATTTAATTTTCTGTCTATCAAACTCAAACCCTTTTGGAAAACATCTGATTAATAAAATAGCACATCTTTCTGCAACTCGTTGGGAGACGACCTGGGATTCATACTCCCAGTATTTTAATTCTAATTTTGTGATAACCCTTCTAAATTGATAAGCGGATTTTTGTTGGTTAAGAACTGTACTTGCAACATATCTCTTATAATAATTTCTTAATCTGCCAATTTTCGCCACGTCACTCCCCCTCATGCAAATCCTCTATTTATCATATGTATGTGCCTATCAGGGGTTTGTGGTGGCCGATCTCGTCAACCCCCGCCTTTGTCACCTCTCTTCCTTTTTCCAGGACCGTCTGATCTTTCGGTGAGGTACCTCTCTAACCGACCTTCTCTAACCATTTTTTCTATCACATTTTTCAGATCATAGCAATTATTGGTAGAATGACCATTTAGCTTATGGTACACGCAATATTCCGTCTAAATTCCAACTTTCTTCTATTTAATAGGACGGAAAGGAGAAAGTTTTTTAGTGTGACAGATTTTCTTGTAGATGCCGATAAGAGAAACTCGGAGTGGGGTGTAGTTATGATATCTTTGAGGCTTCTCCGAACTGTATTTCTTTTTTTTCTTCGCCTCTTTGTCTTTATCCTGAGTTTGATAGGGAGGGTTTTGCCTTAAACTGGCTCTATAAGTCAGAAATTCTCTTCCATGTTAATGTACTTCTCCGCCCGTTCTTGTACTTCGTACAAAGAGGTTGGATATCGCTTGGATTAGATTAAGAAAACGGACCTTCTCTGAGGCTGTTAACCAAACCCATTATCACTGCTTCTGTAGGTAAATTTTGAATCTCCAAACAAATTTTGTTGAATCACCCCATATAAACTCGGAGAGTTTTTCCAACTTTTTGTTTCACCCCAAGAAGGCTAGGGGCATGTTTGACTTTATCTTTCTGGATAAAAAAGCGGGTGAGAAACTTTTTTGGAAACAAGTTACTAAGCTAAGTGGTAGACTATCAAACTACTTCATTGCCGCTTTAGTTAATGTCATCGAGAAAGTTTTGCAGCAAGTTACGTCAGACGCGTCAACCAAGTACATCCGACTTTTAAAATTACTGAGGTGATGTCTCGGGTCGGTCGTTCCATCATAGAGGTCCATGTCGGGACTTTTGAAATTCCTAGGAAACCTAACCCGCATGATCTGTTCTATCAATGGATCTTCTCCTCCAAGAGGGCTTTCCTCCCAATCCGCATGATTACTCCGACTTCGGAGATCGGCCTCTAGTTTCGAGAGCTTTTCTTCTAGCTCTCTTCGTCGACTTAACCCCTTTTGCAAATCTCTTTTAGCTTCTCTTTGTCGCTCAATCTCCTATTCAAGTTGTTCTAATTGGCCATGGTGCCCGTGTACGAGTCCCATAATCTCGATTGGATGCGGGGTCTTTTCATTCTCTGGTGGATGTATCTCTGAATGGATTCGCCGAGGTGGTGGATTTCCTGACATACCTTCTCCACGGGGGAAACTCGCTCTTTCATGTTGTGGAGGTATCATGAGTGCTCGGTCATCGTTATGAGGTTCTGATTCTGATTCAGACACCATGTGATCGTCTTTGAATTGATTATTCGCCATGATTGTGTGTAAAATTCCGGATCCCCAACAACGTCGCCAATGTTCCAATGGTTACCTGAAATTGGGTTGCTTTAGGGCCTAAATGTGAGGTCCAGATTCCTTTTAAGGTAGCGTCCGACTTCATTGGTCCCGAGGTGCCGCCGTCCGAGTTCCTCATGAGGAGGTAAGAGTGGTACCTGCAAGGGACTCCGATGCTTAAGTTAGCAAGGGTTTAAGCAGATTTTTTGTAGATTAGGATCTGAATATATACCTGAGGGTGTCAGTGTATTTATAGTAGAATAGATAACCACCTTTTTAAAGTAGTTTTACCTTTGATGGTAGATAGTCGTTTTTCTTTTTCCTAGGAAAGTTGTTGAGATCTTCCTTCTAGATAAGTAGGAGATAACTTAGGAGTTAGTTACTTATTCACTTACGTAGAGCTAAACTTTCGTCGTTGCGCTAACCTCTATGAGGTCGGGTAGGGGTAGAGGTTGGATTCTTTGAGTGAGCTTCTATTATTCTAGGCCTAACTTTGTTTTTTGGGTCAGGGTATGAACAGAACTCTTTACGTCACGCAATAAAACCGTGCCCATTGACTTTTTTTAGGTCACTGTTTTTATCAAATTGTAATTAAAGACCTTTTTAGGTTTCTCTTTAAAATTGTGACCATAAATATCTTTAGGTCACACTTTGAAACCGTGACCATAAACCCTCTAGATCATTCTTCACAACCGTGATCATAGATCTTTTTAGGTCACCTTCCAAAATTATGACCATATATCCTTTTAGGTCACACTTCACAACCGTAACCATAAATCCTTTTAAGTTTGATTTTTTAATCTTGACTATGTAAAATTTTTAAAACAAATATTATAAGTTTTTATTATTTTATATCAATCTACTTTTTATATATAGATATAATTTTTTTTAGGTCCTTATATATAGTTTTAGTTTCAAATTATAAATACTAATTCATTAATATTGGCTATTGATTCATTCTTATATTTATTAAATATGTATAAAAATAATAAAAAAAATTAGTGCAAGTTTTGGAAATAATAAAAAAAAGTATTTTTTATAAATTATATATAATAAATAATATTTTAAAAAAATTATGTACTAATTCTTTTCAATATCTATATCTCAGTTAGATACCCTATAAATAAGGATATTTAACAAAATTTATTTTAATATAATTTTGTCTTTCTTATTAAAATTTTTTGAGTTCGTCACTAATAATTATCATATGTCTGGAATTTGATCCAGGGTATTCATTTTTCACAATTCATCTATTTTATAAAAAAGAGTATAATTCGCCTTCAATAATTGTTTTCAAATATTTTTTTGAACAAAATTACAAGTTGTTCCGGAACGAATTGGCTTTTTAAAAAATTTGAAAGAATGCAATTTGTTCCGGCAAATTCGATTTCACAAAATTAAAAAACAATTTTACAATTTCTCATAGCATTTTCTGAATTTCCCATATTTTAGGAAAAAAAAAGAAATATCTCAATTTTTTTGCATATATAGTTTTTTTTCTAGTTCTAATTAACCCTCTAATTATACTGAGAAATAAAGTGAATTATCAATTTAGTCTTTATTATTTTTTTTTTTAAATGATTTTGGTCCTTATCCTTTACTTCTGGACATAACACAATTTTTGTAGGTGTTTTTCTGTCAATTTTAAAAAAAAATGTTGATGTATCAAATTCAAAAATAGATAAAGACCTAATTGTTTCTAAATTTAAATTGGTTAGAAATATATTTATTTTTATTTTTTAAATAATATCTTTTTAAATTATTTTTTATTCATTATATTAATATTTTTTAATAAATTATTGAATATATGGTATAATAAGTATAAACTAATTAATAAATTATTTAAATTTAAAATATTATTTATTATAAAACTAAATAAATAATTTTTAAATATAAGTTTTATTAAATAATAAACATTAAAATACGGTTAATACATTAATAATAATAACCTTATAGTATACTATTAGTATTATGATCTAAATAATTTTCACAATAAATAAAAATTGATGAATACATTATTTGATATATAGTAAAATTTTTTTAGTAATAACAAATTTAATTTTTTTTATCTCTTTAAACTAAATTAATAATTTTATTTGATATTTTTGCACTAAAATACAATGAATAGGTTATTAATATATATAGAGAGAGAGAGACCATTTATAAGCTTATTAAATTTAAAATATCAATAATATATTATATTTTATTTCATTTAGTATTAATAGTCTATTCATAGTGTATTTTAGTACAAATATATCAAATAAAATTATTAATTTAGTTTAAAGAGATAAAAAATTAATTTGTTATTACACAAAAAATGTTACTATATATCAAATAATGTGTTTATTAGTTTTTATTTTATTGTGAAAATTATCTAGATTATAATACTAATAGTATATCATAGGTAAGGACGGATCCAGAAATCTAAGAATAGAGGGATCGAAAATTAAAATCTTGTATAATCAAATATAATGCTATATATTTAATAATTGATATAATTATAATTAATTTTTTAATTAAAAATTAATAAATACTTATCAAATAAAAGAATTATCTCAGTTTTTATGATTTTTTCATAATTTGTTTATGATTTTATATCTAATAAAATATAAAATTATCTACTTTTAAATATTTTATTAATTAATTTATTTTATTAAGTATTTATGTGTCAGTGAATTATATTTTTATGTTTTATATTATTACAATATATGACATAAAATAATATAAATTAATTGCACTAACAATTTTGTTATGTAAATTTAAAATATATTAAAGTATTTTTATATAATAATAGGAATAAAAATTAACAAAAAAATAATAAAAAAACAATTAAATAAAATTAGAAAAAAATAATATTATTATAAATAATATTAATGTATTTTTTTATATGATTATAGATGTTAAATTTAATGTTAAAAAATGTAAAAAAATTTAAATCAAATAAAAAATACAAATAATATAAATATATGTAGAGAAATTTAAATTCTAATATCTAAAGAATACCAATTTTTTTTTTAATTACTATTACACTATTAAATTTACTCTATACAATGCATCTATATAATAGTATGAGTTTAAAATTTGTTGGGGAGTTAAGATGACTACTTGACCTACCTTGAGTCTGTTCCTAATCATAAGGTTATTATTATTAACGTATTAACCGTATTTTAGTATTTATTATTTATATATTTAAAAATTATTTATTTAGTTTATAATAAATAATATTTTTAAATTTAAATAATTTATTAAAAAATAATATTAATATAATAAATAAAAAATAATTTAAAAAAATATTATCTAAAAAATAAAAATAAATAAAATTTTAACCAATTTAAATTTAAAAATAATTAAATTTTATCTACTTTTGAGTCTGATATGTCAATATTTTTGTTTAAAATTTACGAAAAAATATTCACAAAGATTATATTATATCATAGAAATAAAAAATAAAGACCAAAATAAATAGTTTTTAACTTAAAAAATAGTTCACTCTGGGAAATATGGGCATCGGGGTCGGTGTTGAAAAGGAAAGTGACAAAATCGAGTCAAAAGAGAAATGCAGATAACGTGAAAACTTGAAAGCAAAGGTTGCTTAGCCAAAAATATGAAAAGAATTAGGAAAAGAAGAGCCCAAAAAAAAAAAAGAAAAGAAAAACAAGAAAATGGACAAAAGGATGCTTCGGGTAGAAAACAAACAAAAAAATCTTCATGCAATGGAATGAGGGTGCATCGCCAGGTGGACACTCTATTGACAAATCATACATTCACAGTCACACTCCCCTTTTTTTCTTTTTCTTTTTTCAAAAGAAATTATGATTATATTATATATATGATATTCTTTATTTTATTGCAGTTGCTTTTCATTTTTGTGTGGGACCCACATTACAGTGTAGTGGTGCTGCCTGCGCAATGCTTCAACTGCTAAGCGAACGAGGGATGAGTGAGGGAACGCAACAACTAGCGTCGTGGTGCCAAGTCAATCCTTTTCAAACTTGAACCTTCACACACAAACACCCTTTCTTCCCGCAAGTGTGTTCCACGCTCCTGGTAACTGATTAATACTAAAATAAAAAACCAAAGGTTAATACTAAAATAAAAAACATAAGGTTAATTATTCTTCAATTAAATTATTTAGAGTATAATTAGATACTATGTATGATGTATGATATTTTAGATTTAATTCCATAATAATCGTTAATGTAGCAGAAAAAAACGATTATTCAATTATTTAGTAAATTCTACACATAACACAAATTATTAAATTTTTTGTTAAAATATTAATCCAAAAATGTTTAACATTTTAATTTCTAGATTTCATTAACTTATGTGCTTTATAAGAAAATTCATTATTGCAAGATTTTAATTTGGAATTTGATGCAATGTATCAGTGTCAATGAAATAAAAAAGTTGATACAAAATCAGTAACGGTTTTAAAAAGAAACTTTTTAATATTTTTATTTTTATCTCATTAAATACCAAAAATTAATTATATATTCTTACCATTATATCTAAAAGAGTAGATAAGAAAAAAAATTGTATCTAAATTCATGTTTTTTTTTTAATCTTATAATAATACAAATTTGGATTTTTTATCGTATTATATTAAAAAAAATAATACTACATATTTAAGTATTTTTTTAATTAAGTACAATCAAATTTATTAAATATCAATAAAAATTAGTTATAAATAGTATTATTCTAAATTTTATTGTTTAATTTTATTGAACTTAGTTATAAAAAATTTTAAATATATAATATTATTTTTAAATTTAGACAATTTTTAAATTTATTTAGATTCAAAATGAATATTATTCATTTTTTCATAAAAACAAGATGAAAACCATAAAGGATTAGGAGGAAACTTAAATAGCAAGAGTGACTAAAAAGATGCTACGTCTATTTTAATTTCATTAATTATCACACAAAAATGGTAATATTGATAGTACAACTCAACATGAATTTGTAACCTGTTCACCCAGAGCTATGAATTATGATTAACGTGAGCAGTCAAACTAAAAAACGTGAAAGGAATTCGAATACCATAAATTGTCGAAATAAAACATTGCCTAATTAGATATCTTACTGTTTAAAAATCATGATTAGTGTGAGAGGAATGTGCCGGGAAGTGCCACGGTATTGTCAGTATCACATTCTACGTACAATCCCAACATCGACCAACTAATAGCCAGAAAGGATAAAACCGAAATGGTAAAAGAAACTCAGACCGCATGAAAATTCATGGATGGCGCGTAGCTTACAACACACCCGCGCCGCGCGTCACTAACTTGTACCAGAAAAAGCACCGCCTCTTTCCGCTCTGCTCTACAAAAAGTACACACCACCCCCTCCCCCTCTCTGTCTTTTCGTCCCTTCTCTCTCTATATCTCTCTCGTTCTCTCAATTCCATTTTCCATTGTTTCTTTTTGTTTTTTCTTAATACACAAAAAAAAAAAAAAAATCCACCGCGTTTGAGAGAGACACATAAAATGAAAAATTGAAAAAATAAAAAATAAAAACAGAAGAGACTGTGTTGTTAAAAGGCACATCAAATCCTTCCTTCAATCCATGCTCCGTTTCTCTTCATTTCATTTTATGTCTCTTTTTACACCCATAGCAGCTACTACTCTAGCCGGGTCCCTTTAAATCACTTCACCACCACTATTAAAAAACCAAAATCTCTTCCCTCTCGAAGTTCCAGAGAACTTTACTTCATCTTTTTTCATTCTCTTCTTCCGTTCTCTCTTTCTTTTGTCTTCATGGCTGAGAACCTGGACGACGGTGAGTTTTGGCTCCCACCACAGTTCCTCACAAACGACGATACGCCTTTGAAAAACATCAACGATTTCAGTTACAACCACGTCACTTCCTTGCTCAATCGCCAAAACGACGTCGTTTCGAGGCAGATGTTAAGTTATGCGAGCAGTTACCTCTATTCTCCTGTGGAGTCCAGCGAGACAGAGAGCAGCGACGAGGAAGAACACCACCACCACCAAATCGCCGATTTGACTCGCCGAGTTGCACACACCAAACTTGGACTCGACTTCCACCACCATCACTCCTTACCCTCACAAAAACCCAAGGTATTATAAAATTTAAAAAAATAAATAAAAAATATACGAGTTTGTCTTTTAAATATAATTGTCTTTCTTCTAGAGTGTGGTTGTGAGCGGTTCGCCACAGTCGACTCTGTGCGGTTGCGGGGGAAGAGGAGGTTCATCGTCGAGTCCGAACAGCGGGTGTCACGTGACTTCTCAGAGGGCCACGTGGGATCTCCTGCGTGCTGCTGCAGGGGAAGTCGAGAGGATGCGCCTCGGCCACCCCCACTTGAACGACAACTTAACCATAGAACGATGCCGTTTCGACCATAACAACAACACAAGCGTTGTCGTTCCACCAACAAACCCTGGAATCGTTGCATTCAACAATAACAACCACCATCTCTCGGTCACTCAACAGAAACTCCAAGTAGCACAGGTAAAAATAAAATTTCTCAAGAATTCAAAAAAATTTGCGTTATGTGGTTATGCCGTTAATGGTTAATATTTGTGTTTTTAGTTTGAGATGCTGAGGCAACAACAGTTGGCGAAGCAGCAGCAGGGTTCGGTTCCGGTGTGGTGCGGTGCACAGAACAGGGGAAGGAGTGATGTTGGTTCCGTTGGAGTAAGGAACGTTGGTAGTTTGTGTGATGCAGCTGCATGGCCTTCTATGCAGGCCCAGCCGCACGCGAAGCAACAAAATCAACAGCAATATGGGTCGGGAATGAGAGCAGTTTTTCTTGGGAATCCTAAGAGAGAAAGTGCTGGAACCGGTGTGTTCTTGCCACGACGTGTTGATAGAGCAGCTGAATCAAAGAAGAAGTCAGGTTAAGACAAAATCAAGAAATAACTTGCGCATCCATTTTTATCACTTATTTCCTTTTATTGTTTTCTGGAGTTATTATTTGTTTGTTGCTTCTATTGTCTGTTTTTTGTGCTGGAAACTTTTCTATTTTATTGGGGATTAGGGTTTTATTAAAAAATTATTCTTCCCTCTCTTATTTATATCTTTTGTTTACCGTAATTCTATTTTAAAAATATTTGCGGTGGTTTTTGTTGGGTTTATTGTCTTGGGCGTTATTTTATTTGGCATTAGTGTTGCTTTTTCTGTATTTTTTTTCTTTTTACTGTTTAGTTTTGGTTTTACTACTGTTTTGACGTTTTTGTTATTTTTGGTTTGTTTTTACCTTTCAGGTTGTTCAACTGTTTTGGTTCCGGCACGAGTGGTGCAGGCCCTGAATCTGAAGCTTGAAGACATGGTGCCGGTACACAATCACCACCACTCACGTTCCAATGTGACCTCCAACATGGAAAATGGTAAAAAAATTGAATAGTGGATTTGGCACCTTGCGAAATTTACTTTTTGTCCTCCCCCAAAAATAATATATTTTTTGTATTATTCCAATTTTGTAAATACATGGTTTAATTCTTTTTTGTATTTGTATTATTTTCCCCAACTTCTCAAGTCCCTGCACACTTATTATAGAAAATTTTCAAATTAAGATATTTAGTCTCATTGTATAATATTAGGGAATGTTAAAGGGCCAAATTCTTTTATTGGTTTTGGCCGTCAGTTAGCAGTGTGATGTTCTTGGATTAAATGATGCCAAAAGCAATAAATTCTGATGACGGTCGTTTTTTTCATCTCTAGCATTTTTCATACCAAAAGGCCAGTTTCCTTTTATTTAATTTGATTTTTTATATACACTTTTACATTGATAATACTACTTTCCTATTGTAGAAAATTTAATTTCTATGATCACCATCGAAAATAAAATAAGATAAAGATAGAGGTATAATTTTTTCACAAATTTGGAATGCCAATATCAAGTTTGAAAGAGGCAAAATCACTTCCATTGATGTATATATTAGAGAGTATATATTATATCATTCTCTTGGCTGTGTTTATATTATTGCGCGACTCTGATTTTTGGCATATGCAGCAGCTGGATCAACTATTCCAAGGATTCGGAGTAACTATAACTATGGATTCAGTCACCAGAAGCGTAACAATCTAAGGCCACAGCCACAAGTGAACCATGAGATCCGTTTGCCCCAGGAGTGGACTTACTGATCAAAATATTTTATTTTACCCATATCCCTATTTAGTGGTGGTTGATCTTGTTGGGAAGTGGGTTTATTTTCTTTTCTTTAGGGTCGTAAAAGAAAAAAAAAGGGGGTGGTTGGTTACTGGTTAGGACTTAGGACTAATGCTTTTAGTGAAGGGATAAAAAGGAAGAAGACATGTTTTACTGGCTTAACTTTCTATAGCAGAGAATGAATAGTATAAGTGAAACAGTAGTTTTTTGGTTGGTAGGTAAAGGGATTGGCCCCCTGTTGAAGGCGGTGGGAAAAGAACATACTAGTGCCTTTAGTTTTTTTTTTTTTTTGAGTAGAAAAATAAATTCGGAGGCTCAGAAAAGAAAATTAGCTATAAAAGTGATGCAAAGCAAGGAGCTGCAGAAGCAAATTTGCAGTGATATCATCAACTTCTGTTCTTTTTCATATCTTGGGAAAAAGGCAAAGTCTTGGAAATGGAAGAGTAAAAATTTTGCCCCATGTTTTATTGGGTTCTTTTGGATATAATAAATAAATTAGATGGTAATTTAGGGATTATGCCGAGACCTGAGTTGGGGAAGGATTATGGCCTTTCGGCATGGTTGAATGCAATGTAATCAACAAATCATTTGGGGAATTAACTTGTTATTGGATTATTGATTACAAGCCGTGCATCCAATTACCATACAAGTAATAAAATTTATTATCCGTTATATGGTATGTGCTTATATATTTTTATCTGTACTTCGATTATTTATCTGCCAGCTTTAATTTGATCACTGCTGTTATTTGAGTCGGAAGTTTTAGTTTCTAACGAATTTTATTATCGAGGTTTTTGAATTTTACAAAAACCTATTTTTGTAAAGTTTAAATGTAGTTTAAAAATTTTGTTAGGGACAAAGGTGTTGGAGGCAAATTTTTTAGAGATTTATTTAAGTATATATTTTTTAGATTAAAACATATGTATAAATCAAACACAATAATATTACATGAAAGTTTTAAATGAAATAACGTTATGCGTATGTTTTCGTTAATGATTCTATATAAAATCGAATTCAATATTCATTGAATTTGAATTAGTTATTATAATACTAAATTAATTCGAATTACTTATTATAATATTTAAAATAATTCGAAATAAGTAGTTGAAAGCATTTTTTCTATAGGCATCAATGAATGTCATATTTTGAGTTGTGAAAATTCTCAAGTTATGTCCTATGAGTTTGTCCACTGCTAGGGTTTCACATTGGTTTTCATGGTTACACTTTTTTTGTCTTTTTTTTTCAAAGTCTTTTTCATCTTCTTTTATTTTCTTTTCTTAATTTCTTTTCTACTTAGTTCTCTAATTTTCGTTTCTTCTTCCAGTTTATTCTTCTTTTAATTCATTTCGTTTTCTAATTCACTCATGCCATATATTTTATTTCTCTCTGAAATCATTAAATACTAATTCTGATTTTTTCTACACCATGAGCAACAAATCAAAGACTCAAAACCCTCGTATAATTGATGGTGATAAGGAGGATGATTTGATCGTTTTAGCTTATGAAGATGTTTTCGAAGGAATTTAAGCCTGCACACGGAGCCTGTCCGGAAGGATTTTCTCATATCGGATCTTTTTCGTAGGTATCATGGAAGAAACTCTCTATGCAATATGGAATAAAACAGAAGGATTCAGAGTAGTCGAAAAATCCAGGAACCAGTTTCAATTTTTCTTTGAGAATGACTCTGATGTGACTCGAATTTAGAGGGGTTCGCCTTGGTTATTCAAGAGTTTTGTTATTCATGTTCACAGATGGAAGCAATCAATAAACATGGAGGATAATCACATCTCTTCTTTTTCTGTATGGGCACAATTTTAGGGATTGCCTGAACAATACAAAACGCTTGAGGTTGGTCGAAAATTGGGTGGGAGACTTGGTCAAATTGAAGATGTTGCTCTATTTGAAGTTAAAGGCAAAGATACACGCATAGTGAAGGCTAAAGTGGAAAATTGAAGAGTGAGGGATAAAAGAGTGAGGGATACACTGAGCTTGATCCTAATCAGAAAATGCTGAAAATTGAAGTACGCTATGAACGTATAGATGTGTTCTGTATTTATTGTGCAAAATAGGGACATGAATCTAAGAACTGTCAATTTTTTATTGATAATTCTAGCCAAAACAATATCAAGGAAGATAGAGTTGGTGAATGGCTTAAGGCAGATCAAGTTGGTAGGCGTTTAACTGAAAAGAGAGCTTCCTTCAACCCTAACCAATCTCGGGATGGTATTATTCCAGCTTAACCGAAGAACAAATCTCCACCTGCTTGGCTTTTTGATAGTTTTTCAAAATTGAGTGTGTAAGATGATCAGAAAAAATAGAATAATAAAAAAATTGCTGCCAATTCTGGTTTTAGAGCAGAAAATGAGGGTGAATAAGAAAATACAGGTACGACTGCTGATACTAATTCTTCTAATGCTTTATTGGAGATATCCTATTCCATGAATAATGTCCAACACAATGACAACGTCATATCCAAGCTTAGAAAGGAGAACAAAAAGCCAAACCTAAAATAACTTACCAGAAAGTCTGTGATAGGTTTCAAACGGAGGAGTGAAGGTAATAGTACTGAAGATATTTCAAAGAAAATTTGTCTTAATGATATTGTATCTAATACTATGACGGTGGAGGGTGTCAGCCTTCAAGTGGCACCCAAAAAAATATGAAACTGTTCTCGTGGAATTGTCGGGGTTTGGGAAGACCCCTGACAATCCACAATCTTAAAGGGATTTGCAAATCCTACTCCCCCGAGGTTGGTTTTATCTGTGAAACAAAAATCAATCTCGACAAGTTGAAGAAAAACTAAGATCTTGTGGTTTGAAGGAATGGTTTATTGTGGATCGGGATGGATTATCAGGGGGTTTGGCAATGGCATGGAGGGATGGTTACACTGTTCAGATTTTACAGCATGGTAGATTCTTCATTGCGGCATCGGTTCTGACAACTGGTTCTAATGATCCCTATGGTGTTCTAGGTGTTTATCTCAGTTCAAATCATCTACATAGAATGGCTCAGTTTGCTGAATTAACTTTAGTCACCCAACAGTTCGATGTTAAGGTTGTGTTAATGGGTGATTTTAATGTCATTTCTAATCAATTGGAGAAAGCAGGTGGGGGTGCTAAATCTTCTTTTTCTATTGAAATCTTTAACAGTTTTATTGATGATAATTCCCTGATTGATATTGGTATGGTCGGAAGACCATTCACTTGGTCGAATAGACGGAGTGGTGATGAGTTGATACAGGAAAGACTGGACCGATTCCTGGTAGGAGTTGATTAGCAGCAACTCTATCCCAATGCAACGGTTCTTAGACTGTCAGAATCAGGGTCGGATCACTCCCCTCTTCTCTTAGACTCTAATCCGAGAATTGAGAGATCTAAACGGCGATTCAAATTTCAAAAAAGATGGTGTTCCAATGATGAAATAAGGCAGATTGTTAGAGGTTTAGCACGAACAGATTGATGGTTCAGCCATGTATATCCTAGCTCAAAAAATAAAGCGTTGTCGGCATAAGATTGTCAGATGGCAGCAAGAACACAGATCTAATTCAAAGGTGGAGATTGATTTAATACAGTCTGAATTAGAAGAACTTCGTTTAATAGGAATTCATGGAGGCAACATCATTTCAGAAATGGAGGACAAACTTGAAAAAGCATTGCAAAATGAGGAATCTTATTGGAAAGATAAGTCTAGAGTCAAATGGCTCAAATCCAGTGATCAGAATACAGCTTTCTTCCATCAGAAATTTAGAAATCGAACCCAAAGGAATAAAATTTGGCAATTAACTGGCAGTGATGGTGAAGTGGCTACTTCAAATGCTGGTATTGCTTATGTGGCTGAATCTTATTTCAAGAACATCTTTTTCTCTACTTGTCATGAGAACCCTGAACCTTTGTTTGCTGATTTTGAACCTAAGGTCTCACATGAACCGTAGGCTTCAAAGACCAGTGACTATGGAGGAAGTGAAACGTGCAACATTTAGCATTCATCCTCAAAGTGCTCCAGGAGATGATGGTATGACAGCAAAATTTTTTCAAAACTTTTGGAACATACTCAGTGGTGAATGGTGATGTGTTTCGAGTAATTAAGAGCTTCTTTTCAAGGGGCAGAATTTTGAAGGATTTTAACCACACTCAGATCTGTCTTATTCCTAAGATTTCTAATGCTAAAAATATGACTCAGGTAAGACCAATAAGCCTATCTTCAGTCTTTTACAAGATTATCTCTAAAGTATTTGTACATAGACTTCAGGATATGATGAATAGACTAATTAGCCTTACACAGAGTGCTTTTATTAAAGGCAGATTAATCTCTGTTAATATCCTAATTGCTCACGAGTGTATGCATTACTTGAAGAACAAAAAAGGGGACTCAAATGAAATGGCGCTAAAATTAGATATGAGTAAGGCATATGACAGGGTGGAATGACACTTTCTTTGGTTTATATTGGAGAAGTTTGGTTTTGACTCCCGGTGGATCATGTGGATTCGAGAATTAGTGACAACTGTTTCTTATTCTGTTATTGTGGAAGGATAACCCTATGGTTTCTTCAAACCAAATAGAGTTATTCGACAAGGAGATCCTCTATCTTCCTATCTTTCTCTTTTCTGTGCAGAAGGTCTCTCCTTGCTACACAAGGCAGAACAAAACAGACTAATTCAGGGTCTTCAGATGCATAGACGATGTCCCAAGGTCAACCACCTCCTCTTTGCTGATGCTTCCATCTTATTCTGTAAGGCTAATCCTAAAGCATGTTCAAACATCCTGTATTTATTGAATTCTTATGAAAGCATCAGTGGCCAGAGGGTAAATCTTAATAAATCTGCTGTATTCTTTAGCCACAACACTTCCTCCACTACTCGTACACTATTGGCTAACTCTATGAATATTAATCATATTGGGTCTCAGGATAAATACCTTGGTTTGCCTTCTACAGTCTCTAAATCGAAAAAGGCTTCTTTTAGTATGATCAAAGAGAAGGTTTGGAAAAGAATCCAAGGGTCGAAGCGCAATATTCTATCATCATGTGGTAGACACGTATTGCTTAAGGCAGTGGGAGAAGCTATTCCTATTTATACATTGTCTTGCTTGGAGTTGCCTGATGGTTTAATTTCGGAAATTCACTTTCTACTTTCTCAGTTCTGGTGGGGACAAAAAGGTTCTGAAAGGCAGATGGCTTGGATTAGCTGGGACACTATGACTCGCCACGAAGAGAAGGAGGCCTTGGATTTAAAGATCTCAGAATCCAAAATCTGGTGCTTTTAGGCAAACAGTTTTGGCGACTCGTAACACAGCCTACTTCCTTATTATCCAAAATTCTAAGAGGTAAATACTTTAGCAATGGTAATGCTATAATGGCAGAAATTAGAGTCTTACCTTCTTGGGGATGGAGGAGTGATGAGCGGATAATTTATACGCTTTTTGGCATTATTTTTACATAGTTTTCAGTATAATTTAGTTAGTTTTTAGTATATCTTTATTAGTTTTTAAATAAAATTTACATTTCTGGACTTTACTATGAGTTTGTGTGTTTTTAAAGTGATTTCAGGTATTTTTTGGCTGAAATTGAGGGACTTGAGCAAAAATCAGATTCAGAGGCTGAAGAAGGACTGCAGATGCTGCTGGATTCTGACCTCCCTGCACTCAAAGTGGATTTTCTGGAGCTACAAAACTCCAAATGACGAGCTCTCAATTGTGTTGGAAAGTAGACATCAAGGGCTTTCCAGAAATATATAATAGTCCATACTTTGCCCAAGTTTAGACGATGCAAACTGGCGTTCAACGCCAGTTCCATGCTGCATTCTGGAGTTAAACGCCAGAAACAGGTTACAAACTGGCGTTCAACTCCAAGAGAAGCCTCTACACATGTAAAGCTCAATTCTCAGCCCAAGCACACACCAAGTGAGCCCCAGAAGTAGATTTCTGCATCATTTACTCATTTCTGTAAACCCTAGTAACTAGTTTAGCATAAATAGGACTTTTTACTATTGTATTTACATCTTCAGTTTCATCTTTAGATCACGTTTGGGGGCTGGCCATTCGGCCATGCCTGAACCTTCATCACTTATGTATTTTCAACGGTAGAGTTTCTAAACCTTGTCTGTGGTATTCCGAGTAGGATCTGGGAAGGGATGGATGCGACGAGCTTCAAACTCGCGAGTGCTGGGCGTAATGACAGACGCAAAAGGATCAATGGATCATATTCCAGTATGATCGAGAACCGACAGATGATTAGCCATGCAGTGACAGCGCATTGGACCATTTTCACTGAGAGGACAGGATGTAGCCATTGACAACGGTGATGCCTAACATACAGCATGCCATAGAAAGGAGTATGAATGATTGGATGAAGACAATAGGAAAGCAGAGGTTCAGGAGGAACGAACGCATCTCTATACGCTTATCTGAAATTCTCACCAATGAATTACATAAGTATCACTATCTTTATTTTATATTTTATTTATCTTTTAATTACTAAATCTCCATAATCAATTGAATCCGCCTGACTGAGATTTACAAGGTGACCATAGCTTGCTTCAAGCCGACAATCTCCGTGGGATCGACCCTTACTCACGTAAGGTTTATTACTTGGACGACCTAGTGCACTTGCTGGTTAGTTGTGCGAAGTTGTGATAAAGAACTAAGATTATGAACGTGCGTATTGAGTTTTTAGCGCCGTTACCAAGGAATGGAACCGTCACGATTTTCGCGCACCAAGTTTTTGGCGCCGTTGCCGGGGATTGTTTGAGTTTGGACAACTGATGGTTCATCTTGTTGCTCAGATTAGGTAATTTTATTTTAATTTTAAGCTTTTTGCTTTTGTTAATTTTATTTTCGAAAAATAAAATAAAAAAATTTCTTCTTTTTCGTTTTTCCAAAATAATTTTCGAAAAAAACCAAAAAAATTAACAAAATCATAAAATCAAAAATAATTTGATGTTTCTTGTTTGAGTCTAGTGTCTAATTGTAAGTTTGGTGTCAATTTCATGCTTTTAACTTTTCTTAAATTTTCGAAGAACACATGCATTGAGTTTCTTTCTTGTTCTTCATGATCTTCAAGTTGTTCTTGATAAGTCTTCTTGTTTGATCTTTAAAATTTCTTGTTTTGTGTCTTTTCTTGTTTTTCATATGCATTCTTGAATTCTTAGTGTCTAAATATTAAAAATTTCTAAGTTTGGTATCTTGCATGTTTTCTTTTATTAAAATTTTTTTTCAAAAATACATACTTGATGTTCATCATGATCTTCAAGTGTTCTTGGTGTTCATCTTTGCATTCAAAGTGTTCTTGCATGTTTCCTTTGTTTTGATCCAAAATTTTTATGCATTGAGTCTTTTTGGTGTTTTTCTCTCTCATCATTAAAAATTCAAAAATAAAAAAAATATCTTTCCTTTTTTCACTCATAAATTTTCGAAAATTTGAGTTGACTTTTTCAAAACTTTTTAAAATTTAGTTGTTTCTTATGAGTCAAATCAAATTTTCAATTTAAAAATTCTATCTTTTTCAAATCTTTTTCAAAAATAAAATCTTTTTCATTTTTTTTCTTTCATAATTTCGAAAATTTCAAATTGATTTTCAAAATCTTTTTCTTACTTTTTATTTCATATTTTCGAAATTAATACTAACAATTAATGTGATTGATTCAAAATTTTTAAGTTTAAATCTTTAAACTCTAGACTCATATCTTTTTAGTTTCTTGTTAGTCAAAATCAAATCTTTTTAAATTTCTTTTTCAAATCTTTTTTTTTAATTTAAGTTTCAATCACATCTTTTTCAAAATCAATTTCAAAACCTTTTCTATTTTCTTATCTCTACAAAATTTGATTTTCAAATCTTTTTCAATTAATCACTTGACTTTTTGATTGAGTCTTATCTTTTTCAAAACTACCTAACTAATTCTCTCTCTAATTTTCGAAAATCCCTCCCCTCTTTTTCAAAATTCCTTTTTAATTAAATAATTGTTTTAAAAATTTAATTTAATTTAATTTCAATTTTTGAATTTTAACTTTAATTTTTAAATATTTTTATTTTATTTTGTTTAATTTTTGAATTATTCTCTCATCTCTCATCTCCTTCTATTTATTTATTCATCTACTAACCCTTCTTTCACCCAAGAATTCGAACTCATTCCTCTCCCTTGTGTTTGGATTCTTATCTTTTCCTTCCTCCATTATTCTCTTATTATACTTACATAAGGAATCTCTATACTGTGACATAGAGGATTCCGAATTTTCTTTTCTATTTTCTTCTTTTTCATATGAGCAGGAACAAGGATAAGAACATTCTTGTTGAAGCTGATCCTGAACCTGAAAGAACTCTGAAGAGGAAGCTAAGGGAAGCTAAAGCACAACTCTCTGGGAAAAATCAGAAATTTTTGAAAAAGAAGGAGACATGGCCGAAAATAATAACAATACAAGGAAGATGCTTGGTGACTTTACTGCACCAAATTCCAACTTACATGGAAGAAGCATCTCAATCCCTGCCATTGGAGCAAACAATTTTGAGCTGAAACCTCAATTAGTTTCTCTGATGCAACAGAACTGCAAGTTTTATGGACTTCCATCCGAAGATCCCTTTCAGTTCTTAACTGAATTCTTGCAGATCTGTGATACTGTTAAGACCAATGGGGTTGACCCCGAGGTCTACAGGCTTATGCTTTTCCCATTTGCTGTAAGAGACAGAGCTAGAATATGGTTGGACTCTCAACCTAAAGATAGCCTGAACTCTTGGGATAAGCTGGTCATGGCTTTCTTAGCCAAGTTCTTTCCTCCTCAAAAGCTTAGTAAGCTTGGAAGAGATACAAGGAACTGACCAAAAAGTGTCCTTCTGACATGCTTTCAGAATGGACCATCCTGGATATATTCTATGATGGTCTGTCTGAATTATCAAAGATGTCATTGGACCATTCTGCAGGTGGATCCATTCACCTAAAGAAAACGCATGCAGAAGCTCAAGAACTCATTAACATGGTTGCAAATAACCAGTTCATGTACACTTTTGAAAGGAATCCTGTGAGTAATGGGACGCCTCAAAGGAAGGGAGTTCTTGAAATTGATACTCTGAATGCCATATTGGCTCAGAATAAAATATTGACTCAGCAAGTCAATATGATCTCTCAGAGTCTGAATGGATTGAAGGAATCATCCAATAGTACTAAAGAGGCCTCTTCTGAAGAAGAAGCTTATGCTCCTGAGAACCCTGCAATAGTAGAGGTGAATTACATGGGTGAACCCTATGAAAACACCTATAATCCTTCATGGAGAAATCATCCAAATTTCTCATGGAAGGATCAACAAAAGCCTCAACAAGGCTTTAATAATGGTGGAAGAAACAGGTTTAGCAATAGCAAGCCTTTTCCATCATCCACTCAGCAACAGATATAGAATTCTGAGCAGAATCCTTCTAGCTTAGCAAATATAGTCTCTGATCTATCTAAGGCCACTGTGAGTTTTATGAATAAAACAAGGTCCTCCATTAGAAATTTGGAGGCACAAGTGGGCCAGCTGAGTAAAAGAGTCACTGAAACTCCTCCTAGTACTCTCCCAAGCAATACAGAAGAAAATCCAAAGAGAGAGTGCAAGGCCATAGCCTTACATGATATGGCCGAACCCAAAGAGGAGGAGGAGAACGTGAATCCTAGTGAGGAAGACCTCCTGGGACGTTCAGTGACCAATAAGGAGTATCCCTTTGAGGAACCAAAGGAATCTGAGGCTCATCTAGAGACCATAGAGATTCCATTGAACCTCCTTCTGCCCTTCATGAGCTCTAATGAGTACTCTTCATCTGAAGAGGATGAAGACATTATTGAAGAGCAAGTTGCTAAGTACCTTGGTACAATCATGAAGCTGAATGCTAAATTATTTAGTAATGAGACTTGGGAAGATGAATTTCCCTTGCTCACCAATGAACTAAATGCATTGGACAGGCAGAAATTACCTTAAAAGAAACAGGATCTTGGCAAATTCTTAATATCCTGTACCATAGGCACCATGACCTTTGAGAAGGCTCTGTGTGACCTGGGGTCAGGAATAAAATTAATGCTACTCTCTGTAATGGAGAAACTTGGGATCTTTGAGGTGCAAGCTGCTAGAATCTCATTAGAGATGGCAGACAACTCAAGAAAACAGGCTTATGGACAAGTAGAGGACATGTTAGTAAAGGTTGAAGGCCTTTACATCCCTGCTGATTTCATAATCCTAGACACTGGGAAGGAAGAGGATGAATCCACCATCCTTGGAAGACCCTTCCTAGCCACAGCAAGAGCTGTGATTGATGTGGACAGAGGAGAGTTGGTCCTTCAACTGAATGAGGACAACCTTGTGTTTAAAACTCAAGGATCTCCTTCTGTAACCATGGAGAGGAAGCATGAAAAGCTTCTCTCACTGCAGAGTCAACCAAAGCCCCCACAGTCAAACTCTAAGTTTGATGTTGGGAGGCCACAACCAAACACTAAGTTTGGTGTTGAACCCCCACATTCAAACTCTAAGTTTGGTGTTGGGAGGTTCCACCCTTGCTCTGATTATCTGTGAGGCTCCATGAGAGCTCACTGTCAAGCTATTGACATTAAAGAAGCACTTATTGGGAGGCAACCCAATGTTATTTAATTATATCTATTTTATTTTCCTTGTGTTATTTCGTGTTTTATTAGGTTGATGATCATGTGGAGTCACAAAAACTACTGAAAAATCAAAAACAGAATGAAAAACAGCATTGAAAACAGCACACCCTGGAGGAGAGCAGTCTGGCGTTTAAACGCCAGAAACAAGCATCTGTCTGGCGTTTAACGCTAGAAACAAGCATCTGCCTGGCGTTAAACGCCAGAAACAAGCAGCAGTCTGGCGTTAAACGCCAGGATTGCACAGCAATAGCATTTTACATGCCTAATTGGAGCAGGAATGTTAAGTCCTTGACCCCACTTGATCTGTGGACCCCACAGGACCCCACATAATTTGTGGATCCCACAGGATCCCCACATTTTCTTCTCTCCTCTTCACACCTTTTCATAACTCTCTTCCCCAAATACCCTTCACCAATCACCTCAATCACTCTTTCCCATCACCTCTTCACCACTCACATCCATCCTCTCTTCCCCATAAACCCCACCTACCTTCAAAATTCAAACTAATTTCCCTCCCAAACCCAACCCTAATGGCCGAACCCTACACCCCCTCACTCCTATATAAACCCCTCATTCCTTCTTCATTTTCACACAACACAAACCTCCCTTCTTCCCCTTGGCCAAATACACCCCTTTCCCCATCTCCTCCATTTTCTTCTTCTTCTACTACTTTCTTTTTTCTTTTGCTCGGGGACGAGCAAATATTTTAAGTTTGGTGTGGTAAAAGCATAGCTTTTTGTTTTTTCATAACCATTTATGGTACCTAAGGCCAGAGAAACCTCTAGAAAGAGGAAAGGGAAGGCAATTGCTTCCACCTCTGAGTCATGGAAGATGGAGAGATTCATCTCAAAGGTTCATCAAGACCACTTCTATGAAGTTGTGGCCAAGAAGAAAGTGATCCCTGAGGTTCCTTTCAAGCTCAAAAAGAATGAGTATCCGGAGATCTGACTTGAGATCCAAAGAAGAGGTTGGGAAGTTCTCACCAACCCCATTCAACAAGTCGGGATCCTAATGGTTCAAGAGTTCTATGCAAACGCATGGATCACTAGGAACCATGATCAAAGTGTGAACCCGAATCCAAAGCATTGGCTTACCATGGTTCGGGAAAAATACTTAGATTTCAGTTCGAAAAATGTATGGCTGGCGTTCAACTTGCCAATGATGGAAGAGAACGCACGCCCCTACACAAGAAGGGTCAACTTTGATCAAAGGTTGGACCAAGTCCTCATAGACATATGTGAGGAAGGAGCTCAATGAAAAATTGACTCAAGAGGCAAGCCGGTTCAACTAAGAAGGCAGTAACTCAAACCAGTGGCTAGGGGATGGTTAGATTTCATTCAACGCTCAATCATTCCTACTAGTAATCGGTCTGAAGTTACTATAGACCGGGCCATCATGATCCATAGTATCATGATTGGAGAGGAGGTGGAAGTTCATGAGATTATACCTCAAGAACTTTACAAGGTGGCTGACAAGTCCTCCACTTGGGCAAGGTTAGCCTTTCCTCACCTCATATGCCACCTCTACAATTCGGCTGGAATTGACATAGAGGGAGACATCCTCATTGAAGAGGACAAGCCCATCACTAAGAAAAGGATGGAACAAATAAGAGATCATGGACCTCAACAAGAGCATGAGGAAATTCCCCACCATGAAATCCCTGAGATGCCTCAGGGGATGCACTTTCCTCCACAAAACTATTGGGAGCAAATCAACACTTTCCTAGGAGAATTAAGCTCCAACATGGGATAACTAAGGGTGGAGCACCAAGAGCACTCCATCATCCTCCATGAGATTAGAGAAGATCAAAGAGTTATGAGGGAGGAGCAACAAAGGCAAGGAAGAGACATAGAGGAGCTCAAAAGCATCATTGGTTCTTCAAGAAGAGGAAGACACCACCCTCACTAAGGTGGACTCATTCCTTAATCTCCTTGTCTATTTATTTTCTGTTTTTGGTTTCCATGCTTTATGTTTTATTTATGTTTGTGTCTTTACTATATGATCACTAGTGTCTAAGTGTCTATGCCTTAAAGTTATGAATATGAATCCATCACCTCTCTTAAATGAAAAAAATGTTCTAAAAACAAAAGAACAAGAAGTACATGGTTTCGAATTCATCCTTGAAACTAGTTTAATTATTTTGATGTGGTGACAATACTTTTTGTTTTTTGAATGAATGCTTGAACAATGCATATGTCTTTTGAAGTTGATGTTTATGAATGTTAAATATGTTGGCTCTTGAAGAATAAGGAAAAAGGAGAAATGTTATTTGATAATCTGAAAAATCATAAAAATGATTCTTGAAGCAAGAAAAAGCAGTGAATACAAAAGCTTGCAGAAAAAAAGAGAAAAAAAAGCGAAAAAAAAAGAAAGAAAAAGAAAAAGCAAGCAGAAAAAGCCAAAAGCTCTTTAAACCAAAAGGCAAGGGTAATTAAAAAGGATCCAAGGCTTTGAGCATCAGTGGATAGGAGGGCCTAAAGGAATAAAATCCTGGCCTAAGCGGCTAAACCAAGCTGTCCCTAACCATGTGCTTGTGGCGTGTAGGTGTCAAGTGAAAACTTGAGACTGAGCGGTTAAAGTCAAGGTCCAAAGCAAAAAAAGAGTGTGCTTAAGAACCCTGGACACCTCTAATTGGGGACTTTAGCAAAGTTGAGTCACAATCTGAAAAGGTTCACCCAGTTATGTGTCTGTGACATTTATGTATCCGGTGGTAATACTGGAAAACAAAGTGCTTAGGGCCATGGCCAAGACTCATAAAGTAGCTGTGTTCAAGAATCAACATACTGAACTAGGAGAATCAATAACACTATCTGAACTCTAAGTTCCTATAGATGCCAATCATTCTGAACTTCAATGGATAAAGTGAGATGCCAAAACTATTCAAGAGGCAAAAAGCTACAAGTCCTGCTCATCTGATTGGAACTAAGTTTCATTGATATTTTGGAATTTATAGTATATTCTCTTCTTTTTATCCTATTTGATTTTCAGTTGCTTGGGGACAAGCAACAATTTAAGTTTGGTGTTGTGATGAGCGGATAATTTATACGCTTTTTGGCATTGTTTTTACATAGTTTTCAGTATAATTTAGTTAGTTTTTAGTATATTTTTATAAGTTTTTAAATAAAATTCAAATTTCTAGACTTTACTATGAGTTTGTGTGTTTTTCTGTGATTTCAGGTATTTTCTGGCTGAAATTGAGGGACTTGAGCAAAAATCAGATTCAGAGGCTGAAGAAGGACTGCAGATGCTGTTGGATTCTGACTTCCCTGCACTCAAAGTGGATTTTCTGGAGCTACAGAACTCCAAATGGCGCGCTCTCAATTGCGTTGGAAAGTAGACATCCAGGGCTTTCCAGCAATATATAATAGTCCATACTTTGTTCGAGTTTAGACGACACAAACTGGCGTTCAACTCCAAGAGAAGCCTCTACACGTGTAAAGCTCAATGCTCAGCCCAAGCACACACCAAGTGGGCCCCATAAGTGGATTTCTGCATCATTTACTCATTTCTGTAAACCCTCGTAAGTAGTTTAGCATAAATAGGACTTTTTACTATTGTATTTACATCTTCAGTTTCATCTTTAGATCACGTTTGGGGGCTGGCCATTCGGCCATGCCTGAACCTTCATCACTTATGTATTTTCAACGGTAGAGTTTCTACACACCATAGATTAAGGTGTGGAGCTCTGCTGTTCCTCATGAATTAATACAAAGTACTATTGTTTTTCTATTCAATTCAAGCTTATTCCGATTCTAAGATATTCATTCGCACTTCAACATGAATGTGATGATCGTGACAGTCATCATCATTCCAACCTATGAACGCGTGCCTGACAACCACTTCTGTTCTACCTTAGATTGAATGAGTATCTCTGGGATTCCTTAATCAGAGTCTTCGTGGTATAAGTTAGAATCCATGGATGGCCATTCTTGAGATCCGGAAAGTCTAAACCTTGTCTGTGGTATTCCGAGTAGGATCTGGGAAGGGATGGCTGCGACGAGCTTCAAACTCGCAAGTGCTGGGCGTAGTGACAGACGCAAAAGGATCAATGGATCCTATTCCAGTATGATCGAGAACCGACAGATGATTAGCCATGCAGTGACAGCGCATTGGACCATTTTCACTGAGAGGACAGAATATAGCCATTGACAACGGTGATGCCTAACATACAGCTTGCCATAGAAAGGAGTATGAATGATTGGATGAAGACAATAGGAAAGCAGAGGTTCAGGAGGAACGAACGCATCTCTATACACTTATCTGAAATTCTCACCAATGAATTACATAAGTATCACTATCTTTATTTTATATTTTATTTATCTTTTAATTACTAAATCTCCATAATCAATTGAATCCGCCTGACTGAGATTTACAAGGTGACCATAGCTTGCTTCAAGCCGACAATCTCCGTGGGATCGACCCTTACTCACGTAAGGTTTATTACTTGGACGACCTAGTGCACTTGCTGGTTAGTTGTGCGAAGTTGTGATAAAGAACTAAGATTATGAACGTGCGTATTGAGTTTTTAGCGCCGTTACCAAGGAATGGAACCGTCACGATTTCCGCGACCAAGGAGCATACTGGAAGGTCGAAAGATTGTTGAAAAAGGTCTTAATTGGGCTGTGGGTACTGGAGAGAATATTCGAACCTTTGAGGATCCTTGACTGCCTCCTCCGTATCCTTTAATGATTTCTGACATGCCAAATAGACAGGCTATTTCTGAGTTAGTTCCAAGAGTTAAGATCTAATTACTGAAGATAGGAATTGGAATTAGAATCTCATTCAAGAATTTTTTCCCCAAGACGTTGCAAACAGGATTTTGTCAATTAAAATTCAGCAGAGTAAAGACGAATTGCAATGGGATTTGAACAAATCCAAGCAATATGATACAGCTTCAGGTTACAGAATTAGCTATTTATTTTACCATCCGCCTCTAGAGCTTTGCCCTAATTATATGTAGCAGAAAAAGTCGTGGATTGATCTATGAAAGTTGAACTTGCCTCATAAAATTAAGCTATTTATCTGGAAAGCTCTCCATGGCCGGCTTTCGGTGCTTGCTCAGATTCATCACCGCATCCCATCTATATCACCAATATGCCCCTGCTGTCATGAAGCAACAGAAACAGTCATTCATTGTTTGATCGATTGCTCTAGAATTAAAGATGTATGGTCTCAGAGTTATCTTCGTGACTGTCTTCCCCTCAGAGTCCTAACGACTTTTGGACATGGTGGACTACATCAACAGAGATGCTTAACCCGTTGAAGAATGCTGACCGTAATCCTCAATTGATTGCCATCATTTGCTGAAACTGCTGGAAAGCTCGCAACCAGATGATTTTTGAAGGTTCTACTTCAATGCCGTCTGCCATTCTAGCAAGCTCTGTCAAGTTGCTCCGTAAAATCCAAAGAACTCCCAGTTTAGGTCGTCTTCTCCATGAGACAAACTCTTATTTTCATTCAATTTGATTTATCATTTTTTTCTTTAAGATTTTTTTTTTCGTTTTTCGATCACGTACCGTTGGATGAATACCTTTAATGTAGTATTTTTAGAAAATCTCCACCTTTTATTATGTTGTCCTGCTTTTGGACATCTTTGTATTTCATTTTTTAATAATTAATAAAATATAAACTACTGTCTTTGAAAAAAAAAAAAGAAAAGCATTTTTGCTATGTAAAAATAATTTAAAATAAGTAGTTAATCAGATAGTTTTGATTTATGTTTTATGCGTTTAGAATAGTAAATAAAATGAATTGGATTAGATTTTTTAAAAGAGCACCATCTATATAAATTAACGTTTATCAATTTGATTTATTCTTAAATTTTGTTTTCTTAAATATTTTTAATACTTTTGAGTTTTTATTGTTATAAATTTTTTGTATTTCTTATTTTAGAAATTTTTAGTATTTTTGTACTGTTAATACTTGTATTTTTAATATAATTATTATTTGTACATAAAAAATTAGATACTAAATCAATAGTTATATTTTTAATTTAATTTTTTTATTTTGAGTATTTATATAAATGATATTATTTTTATTTATTATCACTATTTAATATTATTTTTTTATAATTTTGATAATTAGAACATAAATTATATGTCAAGTAGGATAAAAGTGAAATATGATAATATTGGATAAATCTAAAATTTATAAATATATTATTATTGGTTGTCATACATTGAATTATAAATCTATTAATGAGACACTGTTAAATATAATTCAATTTATAACAATCAATAATAATATATTTATAAATTTTAAATTTATTCAATATTATCATATTTCACTCTTATCTTACTTGACATATGATCTATGCTTTAATCATCAAAATTATAAAAGAAAATAATATAAAATAGTGATAATGTGTAAAAATAGTGTCATTCATGTAAGTACTTAAACTAGAAAATAATGTCTACACCAAAATCAACCACCAAAGTTAATCATTGTAAAGTGTTTCTCCTTTGTGGAGTGGTGTACCAACTCTCAACATCTTTGCTGCTCTTTCTAATTTACTAGTATATTTTCCTCTCTTTAGTTTATTGGTTATTATTGTAGCCATTTATGACTTGAATGAGGAGAATTTTGCTATTATTTTTTTGGTCCCACATTGAACTTTGTATTACTTTCTTAAAGTAATGCAATTACCTCTATTTTGAAAAAAAAAATCCACACATATATTTATACACAAATATATTAGTAGCTGGTTTTAGTGACTAAATCTAATATACGAACAGCATTTTTGAATAAAAAAAATTAAACTGAAAGTATAATTATTGATTTAGTATCTAACTTTTTATGTATTTATAATATTTTTACTAAAAATAAATACTAACTGAACTAAAAATTTTTAAGATAAGTAATACAATAAATACCAAAAATTTTATAATAATAATAAAAACTTAAAAATATTAAATAAAAATAAAATCTAAAAATAAATCAAATTGATAAGTATTCATTTATATAAATTGTGTCATTCAAGTATATCGAATTCAATTTATTCTATTTATTATTTCAAACGCATAAAAACGTAAATCAAAATTACCTAATTCTATTTATATGAAGAGAATATTTTCAGTTTCAACTACTTGTTTCGAATTATTTGAGTACCACGTAAATTAAATCATATTAAGTCAATTTAATATTATAATAACTAATTTAAATTTAATAAATTTGATTTATATAAAATTATAAATGAAAATATATATGTAAAGATATGTAGTTTAAAATTTTTATATAATATTATTATGTCTTTTATCCTATTCTTTAGTTGAGAATTATTTTATGTTTATTTTGGAAGGCATATGTCATTACGCCTACTACTACCAAGGCAGCCAGAAATATTTAAGGCAAATCATCCATATAAATCAAGTTGGAAAAAAATTTACTTCATTCAACCAAACCAATAACCATGAAACTTGGCCTCCGGAAAAAGTCATTTGTCTGGCATTAACTTCAGAAAAGGAGCTTAGAAATATTTTTGAATTACAACGTATGTCCCTTCCCTCTACTCTAAATGGTTTTTGGAATCCCCCATCCATTGGTACTTTTAAGATTAATTGTGATGCTAGTTATTTTGGTTCGGGTGATAGTGTTGGTTTTGCTTGTGTTATTAGAGATTGTAATGGGAGCTGGCAAAGGGGGTGTTTGGGAATGATTGAGAGTAATAGTATTCTTCAAGGAGAATTGTTTGCTATTTGGAGAGGATATCTCTTAGCTTGGGATGTGGGTCAACGAGATGTTATTTGTGAGACAGATTGTGTGGAAGCATTTAATCTTGTTACTCAAGATGGTTTTGGGTTTATTGATCCACTGGTGCTCAAAATAAGAGATATCATGCATTGGAATTGGCGTGTTGACTTTCGTTTGATTATGAGAGATGCAAACACGGTGGCAGATACTATGGCAAAGATGGCGATGAAGTTACAACTTTCGCATGTGGAGCTTCTTTCACCTTGGGAGGAGTTTAAGAGTAGTCTTAAACGGGACTGTCCCTCTATTTAAGCAGTTCCTTGTTTTATTTTTTTTGTTTTTCTTTGTTTAATTTATTTCAGTCACCAAAAAAAAAAACCAAACCAATAATTATTATAGGATTTAACTAAGAGGGCATTTTTATGTAATTCAAATTAGTCTAATTCTAATTACATTTTTAATGTAATTCGAACTATATCTACACATATACACACCCACTAATTCAAATCAACCTGATTTAAATTACAACCACAATAATTCAAATTAGGGTGATTCGAATTACACACTCATGATTTAATTCTACACATTCTTTTATTAAAAAATTAATAATAGATTAAAAAAATTAATAATTTAAAATTAAAAAATATATTTTTTATTTCATGTATTAAAAAAAAAGCTAACAAAATATTTAATTACGAGACTTCTTTAAAATATTAATGAGCTATCAATTCGAATTTCATACAATACTCTTTTGCCCATTTTTAATAGCTCATGAATATTTTTTTATAAATATTTTTAATAAATTTATTTAAATTATACCACAAAAAATATTTTATTCTATACAAAATAATTAAAAAAATGGCTTAAAAGATATTAGAAGTACTATAAAAATTTGTAATGTGCTAATGACTTAAGACATTAAAGAAATACTCTACATAGTCAATAATAATTTAAAAATAAAAAAATATAGTTATAACCAGTATTTACCTAAATTACTAGAATATTACAAACTTTTATAATACTCCTAATATTTTTTAAGCCATTTTTTCTTTAAATTATTTTGCATAGAAAATGGCTTAAATTGGCATAAAATGTTCTTTATTCTATGCAAAACAATTTTTAAAAAATGGCTTAAAAAATATTTGGAGTACTATAAAAGTTTGTAATATTCTAGTAATTTAAGTAAATATTGGTTATAACTATTTTTTTTTAATTTTTAAATTATTATTGACTATGTAGAGTATTTTTTTAATGTCTTAAGTCATTAGAACATTACAAATTTTTATAGTACTCCTAATATCTTTTAAGCCATTTTTTTAAATTATTTTATATAGAATAAAATATTTATTTGTGGTATAATTTAAATAAATTTATTAAAAAAATTTATTAAAAAATATTCATGAGCTATTAAAAATGGACAAAAGAGTATTGTATGAAATTCGAATTGATAGCTCATTAATATTTTAAAAAAGTCACGTAGTTAAATATTTTGTTAGTTTTTTTTAATGCATGAAATAAAAAATATATTTTTTTAATTTTTAAATTATTAATTTTTTAATCAATTATTAATTTTTTAATAAAAGAATGGATAGAATTAAATCATGAGTAATTCGAATCTGGCCAATTCGAATTACTATGTGCAGCGTGTGTGAGTGTAATTCGAATCAGGTTGATTCGAATTAGTGAGTGTGTGCGTGTGTAGGTAATTCGAATAAGTATGATTTGAATTATATGGAGATAAAGTTCAAATTAACCTAATTCGAATTATTTAGATATGTGTCTCTAGTTGATTCATGAACCTGGCTGATTTGTGTAATTTTGAGCTCCTATTAACTTATTTCAGTGATTTGTCCAATATTTAATCACCGAGTTAAAAATAGAAGAGTAATAATGTCACTCTGAATTTAACAATGATAGCCTATTTTTTTATTTATTAACGTTATTTTATTTTTGTTTTAATTTTTATCGATGATATAAAATTTAAAATAAACATTTAAATTAGTTCTCATATTTTAATTTTTAATAAATTCTTATTTTTAAAAATTGTAAAAAAAATCGAATAGGATGATCTTTTCAGCTTTTTGAAAGGGAAGGACAGTAATTTCTTTATAGTAATATTTTATACGATTTAATTGTTTTATATTTAAATTTAATAAAATTTGACAAAAATACAAGTATATTAAAAATTTGATTAATAGTGCATAGAGATTGTTTTAGATATTAAAAATTTGATTAATGGTGCGTAGAGATTGTTTTAGAGAATAAAAATTTGTTAATTTATATATTAATAAAAAAATTTTTGAAAAATAATTTAAATATTTACTTGAGAATTTTTAAAATTTGAGGTTAGTTTGAATTTTGAAAATTGTATATAATAAGAGTAAGAAAAATATAAGAAAGCAATTATATATATATATATTAGGACTTTTAAATGCCTTATGAATTAAATTCCTTTTAATCTAGTGTTTAAAGGTATTTAATTTTAATCAATGCTAACGTCGCTAGTAAGCTATTGTTGCTTTTCCTTATTGCAAGAGCGGCCAAGGCAGCTGATTTGATCTGGTTACTGTTGTAATAAATTTTAAATTTTGCTTTCTTTTTCCGAGTAAATCCCCAAAATGATTCTTCAGATTGAGCCCGTGCACCAATGTTATTCCTGACTTTTAAAATGCTCTAATTGCATCCTTCAGATTGAGTTCCGTGCGAAATCCTGGTCCTTCCACCCATTTTTGGCGTGACTCAGCAGCCGGAGCGCTGAGCTGGCAGTTTATGGTCCACGTAGGCAGCCTTAAACGACGCCGTTTTGTCTGGAGGGTACTTCCATTGCTTATTAAGAAGAGGACGGTACTACCTACCACAAGGTTTCTTCTTCTACTTCTCTTCCTCTCAGATCTACTTGCTCTTTCTTGCTTGTTTTGTTGATCCGCTTTCTAATTTTGCTAAAAAGTTGATTTGATCCTGGAGACTTGCGATCTAACTAGCTTTTGTAGTGTTAATCTGAGATCAGGTGTCATTGTGATAGTTCTAGATGATTGATTATGTTCCGTTAGTTTCACCCTAGAAATCTTGATTGAGATCTGTATTTTGATGACAGGGATGCAAGAGGCCGCAATGTGAGATTAGAGGAACTCCAGCGAACATGAGTGGTTGTTCTTCACTACAGCCAAGCCCACAGGCATCAACGTTCCCAAGCCCTGTTCCTTCCTACCATGCTAGCCCAACTTCCTCATCATTCCCCAACCCCTCTCGCATTGATCGCAACCTTCAAAACCCCTCTTCATTCCTCCTACCATTCATTCATAACATCACCTCCATCCCCACAAACCTTCCTCCTCTTAGAATATCCAATAGTGCCCCTGTTACCCCTCCTCTTTCTTCCCCAACCTCTAGGGGTTCTAAAAGGAAGGCGGATTTTGAATCCCTCTCCAATGTTTCCTCTCTTAATTCGTTCCGCCATCCTCTCTTTTCAGTATCCGCCCCATCCAGTCCCTTCCGCCGCCACCAATTGGCTACTTCCACCATTCCTGAGTGTGATGAATCTGATGCTTCCACTGTGGACTCCGGTCGCTGGGTTAGTTTTCAGACAACGACGGCCTCGGCTGCTCCTCCATCGCCTACCTTTAACCTTGTGAAACCAGCAATGCAGCAGATCACTCCCCAGAGTTCCATGGATATGAATGAAGGCATGCAATGGGGCCAGACTGCAGAGAAAGGAAGACCATCGGATTTTGACTTTGAGAATGGTAGAGTGAAGCCATGGGAGGGTGAGAGGATACATGAGGTGGGAGTGGATGAGTTGGAACTTACTCTAGGCTGTGGAAAGGCCTGATGTTGAAAAAATTGTTTAGGGCTACCTCCAGGCAAAACGGCGTCGTTTAAGGCTGCCTATATGGACCACAAACCGCCAGCTCAGCGCTCCGGCTGCTGAGTCACGCCGGAAATTGGTGGAAGGACCAGGATTTCACACGGAGCTCAATCTGAAGGGTGCAATTAGAGCATTTTGAAAGTTAGGGGTAACATTGGTGCACGGACTCAATCTGAGGGACCATTTTGGGAATTTACTCTCTTTTTTCTTTCCATACAAGTGGTGGAGTTTGGAGGGACTTCGAATAAAATACTAGATAACTACAAACATTTTAATCAGTATGGATTAATTTAATGATTAGTTAATTAGTATAATTGAATAATTGTTAGGAATTTGAATTTTATTTTATCTTTGTAGTAATTTATATCTATTCATGAATTGGACTGAAAAATGAGTAAAATATCAATTCAGATCCTGTCCATTTTTCATAATGGCAACGCGATCCCATAAAATAAAAACGATCTATTTTTATTTCTGTCTCTTACTTTCGTGACATAACGTGATTTCTGTGGATCATTTTCTGTCAAGGCTGAGCTGTCACATGAGCAATGTTGTTATATTAGCTTGCTGACATGTTCGTTTTGTGTTTAGTTGGACAAACTCAAATGAACAGTGGGCTTAACTGTCCATTTTCACGTACGTCTTCAAAAATAACGTTAGTTTGCGCGGGAGGAAACCCTTCACTTGCTTTAGAGATACATGGTCATCATCAGAGGCACTTGCTTTCTTCTTAGTGGTTGATTTTGTAGTGGGCCTTGGAAATGGAAGAGCTTTTTTTCTTAATTTTCTTCTTGATATTCTTCTGCTCCTCATCAGCCATTTCACCTTCTTTTAATCTCTTCTTCTCAGATCTTCTCATAACCTTTTTGTCTTTGGATCCTTTGATCCTTTCTTTGTTTTAGGAGGATTTTTTAGAATAAACATAGTTAGCTTGTCCCTCATATCCACATCTGACACAAAATCACAGGCAGCACATTTTAGTTGGATCATTTGGTTCTTGGTCAATATCTCCATTTTGAGGTTTCACAACCATAACATTGAATAAATCTTTTTATGAAGTTCTCAAGAAGACCAGCAAATTTTGTAGTGTCGTGTGCTCCATTAACATGAGAAGTACCACATTTCTCATAAGATTGAGTAGGCTCTAAGTTCATGCCTAAAGTATTTGGTTGTGCAAGAGGTTGGCCTTGCCAATATCTTGACAATATCAACCATATTGACAATATTTGTCTTGATATCACTCCTTCTACCCTCGATTTTGGTAATCATTTTGGGCATCTTATTATACCTTTGCAGCACCAATATTTTGTGAGGCCATCGTGGCTTCAACAACAAAATTTGCAAAGACATCCAAACACAGTTAGGTAGACGATGCAAAAATTTCAAGTATGATGACAAGTTGTTGGTAATCAGAGGTCTGCTCTTTGAGCAATCAAAGAAGGCTGCCAATAGTAACAACGGAAGGTTCACATCAATGAAGGGTTTCTGATAAACCCCGTTTTCAGGGTTTATCTTGTGTTGGATTTAGAGTATTTTGCTAACCTTTTCTCACATTTAGCCAATGATTTAGCATGATTGTGTGATCTCTCTCTTATTTGTGCCTAAGTGTAAAAAGCATACTTTTTGGTCTTTGATTAGATAACTTTAACTTCTCCTTGATTCCATAAGATGCCTTGATGTGTTTGTTAGCAATCTCAGGTTGAAAAAGGCTAGGAAAGAATCAAGGGAGTAAGGAAGGAAGCATGCAAGTGGAGAAGATCATGAAAAGCCAAAGAGTTGAACTCGGCCAGTTTCCTTGAGCGTAAACAACGTCATTTTTGAAGATGTGGAGGTGGATAGTTAAGCCCCTATCCATTTGAGCTTGTTCAACTAAGCACAAAATGAATTTGCAAGCTAACGTGACAGGTCACATTGCTAACGTGATAGCTTAGCATTTCTGTCAGGCCTTGACGGAAAATGATCCACAGAAACCACGTTGTGTCATGAAAGTAGGGGACAAGGATCGAAGTGGATCGTTTTTATTTTGAGGTGTCGCATTGTCATTCTAGGAAATAGACAGAAGTTGGATTGGTAGTTCATTTTCAGAAAATAGTGAAAAAAGCAAAAAGAATAACTAAATAACTAGAAATGTTCTATTTAGTCTTATTTATCCCTCTTATTCTTCTAAAAAATTGAAAATATGTTGTAAAATAAATAAATAAGAAAGAGAAAATAAATATAAAATAAAATAAATATAAATAGATGACTCTAGTATTAATATTTACCAATATTATTATCTCAATACAATAGAGATGATTCACATATATATTCACTAACTATATGTGTTGTGAAATAAAGAGAGAGAGAAATGTTTGTTGTGTGCAAGTTATCCCAAACCTTACCCCTATTTATAGACGTACCAAGTTCTTATTTTTCAAACTTTATTAATTTAATTCATTTTGAGAACTTGATCCTTCTTCTTCTTGAGAAACTGAGCCGTCCACATTAAGTAGACATTCATCCTTATCACAACACTATCCCTTAGATATCCATTTAGAATTATGCCTCATTAAAACGTTACTAAAGAAAAATCCAATGAAAAAAAATTTAATGAAAAAAAAAAAAGTACAATATCCTCTGTAATGACGACTATCTCGTTAAAAACCTTGTCAAGAAAAATTCAATGGGGATAAAAACCTTATCAAGGAAAAAAGAGTACAGCCTCCCCCTTTTATCGACATTATTTAATATCTAGAAATCGGTGCATCCCAATTTGATGTACCAATCTTTCAAAAGAGGATTTTGGAAGTGACTTTGTAAATAAATATGCCAGATTATCATTTGAGCGAATTTGTTGAACATCAATTGTTCCTTGATTTTGAAGATCATGAATGAAGAAGAATTTGGGAGAAATATGTTTTGTTCTATCGCCTTTGATGTATTCACCCTTAAGTTGAGCAATGCATGTTGTATTATCTTCAAATAGAATAGTTGGAGCTATTTTATGATCAATCTGTCCACATGATGACAGAATATTTTGGATTAAACTCCTGAGCCAAAAACACTCGTGACTTATTTCATGTATCGCTAGTATTTCAACATGATTAGAGGATGTTGCTGTTATTGCCTATTTCGTGGATCTCCATGATATAGCTGTATCACTGATAAACCCCGTTTTCAGGGTTTATCTTGTGTTGGATTTAGAGTATTGCTAACCTTTTCTCATATTTAGCCAATGATTTAGCATGATTGTGTGATATCTCTCTTATTTGTGCCTAAGTGTAAAAAGCATGCTTTTTGGTCTTTGATTAGATAACTTTAACTTCTCCTTGATTCCATAAGATGCCTTGATGTGTTTGTTAGCAATCTCAGGTTGAAAAAGGCTAGGAATGAATCAAGGGAGCAAGGAAGGAAGCATGCAAGTGGAGAAGATCATGAAAAGCCAAAGAGTTGAACTCGGCCATGGACGCGCGCGCGCACCAGGCGCTTACGCGCACATTGCAAACTTACCCATGGACGCGTACGCGTGCTGTGCGCGTACGCGTCGGTGCTGATTTATGATTTTTTTTAATGAAAACGTGGCCAGCGAATTCTCAAAGCCTGTGGGGCCCAATCCAAGCCAACTTTGGCACCAAAACACTCAAAAGGACCAAAGATTGAAGGGGGATGATCATCTTGAATCATAACACACATTAGGATTAGTTTTAGTCTTAGTTTTAGAGACTTCTCTCTAGGATTAGAATTAGGATTAGGTTTAGTTCAATAATCTAGATCTAGGTTTCAATTCATGCTTTCTTCTTCTTCTACCTCTCAATTCTATGTTGTTACATTCATCACTTTTCTATTGTTGTTATTACTTTCTTCTATTTTGTTTGTAGATCTACTCTTGTTCATCCTATTTTCTTTTAATGCAATTTGAGGTAATTCATAATAATTGTGTTTCTTTTGATTGTTGTTATTAATTCCTTGCAATAAGTAGTTGTTAGATTTCATTGTTGCTATCAATTTACCTTGCTTTCCTTCTATGCCTTCCAAGTGTTTGATGAAATGCTTGGTTGGACTTTAGTGTAGATTTTGTACCTCTTGGCTTTGGTAGAGTAATTAGTGACGCTTGAGTTATCTAATTCATTTGTTGATTGATAATTAGAAGTTGCTAATTGATTTGGATACCACTAAAGCTAGTCTTTCCCTTGGGAGTTGGCTAGGACTTGTGGAATCAAGTTGATTCATCCACTTGACTTTCCTCCATGATTAGAGGTTAACTAAGTGGTAGCAATGGACAATTTATGATCACAATTGAGGAGGATAACTAGGATAGGACTTCTAATTCTCATAACCTTACCAAGAGCTTTCTTAGTTATTAGTTTACTTTCATTTCCATTTACACTTCTTGTCTAAAATCTCAAAAACCCCAAATATAACTCATAACCAATAACAAGACACTTCATTGCAATTCCAAGGGAGAACGAACCGAGGTTCAATACTTCGGTTTATAAATTTAAGGGTTTGTACTAGTGACAAACAAATTTTTGTATGAAAGGATCATTGTTTGGTTTAAAAACTATACTTGCAACAAGAATTCATTTGTGAATTCTAGACCACACAAAAGCCTAATCATCAAAATGGCACCGTTGCCGGGGAATTGCAATGGTGTTGTGTTATTGGTTATTGTATATATGTGAATAGTGCAAATAAGTTTGTCTTTTGCTTGTCTACTAGTTTTTGTTAGTTTTATTTTATTTTTCTACTATGAATTCTCACTTTGGCTATGAGTTTGGTTCTAATTGTGTTGTAGGAAATGTGAACTTCAATTATGACACTCATTATGGATGGAACCAACAAAGATGGGAGGAGCCTCAAGGAATTGATCACTCCTATTGGCAATAACCTCCGGATACTCATAGGTATAATCACCATCCTAATGCATGTCAATTCAATGGCTATGGTGAAACTTTATGTGAAAATCAACCACCACCATCATATGCCTATGACTCTTATCCTCAACATGAACCTCAACCATTCTCACAAGCCTCTCATTACCAAGTATCTTCCTATGATCCATATCCACCATATGACCAATCACCCATACCATATTCTTATGACCATTATGAGCAAGAACCTTTTGAACCACCACAACCTTATCATGACTACTATGAAGAACCACCTCAATGCACACCATCTCCATACCCTTACCAAGAAGAACCACCTTTCTACTATGAACCCTCTCTCCAAAATGATGAACCCTCTTATCCACCCCAAGCCCCAATAGATGATTCTCTTACCTTGCTACTTCAAGAACAAGCGGATATGCAAAAGAACACCCTAGAGTTTGTGACTAACTTGACCAAGGTAGTGCATACTTTAGCCTACCAATGCTTGAACACTCAAGGTGCTTCCATAACCACACGTGAAGAATCAATTGAAGATCATAGCATGAAGGAGAGATTGGAAACTCCGGTGGAAAATGAGAGACGTTATTTTGTATTAGAGCAATTAGAGGAGCCTATGGCTATTGAAGAAAAGGAAGAAATGGTTGAAGATTCAGGAGATGTTGAAAGTCCATAGGAATGTAGCATCATGGAGCATTCCTCCAAGAAGTTTGATATTGATGTTGAGGAGGGTGCGCAACCTCCAAGGCATATCATAGTAGGAGACTTGAAAGAGGCTTATCAAGAGATGGATTCCATCATGGATGAATTTCTCTCTACAATGGAACCCTCTCCCATTGGACATGAAGTTGAAATTAGAGAAGAACCTGCACAACCTTCCATACCCTTGGTGAGCAATGGGAAAGAGAGCAAATCGGAAGAAAGCTACCAAAGGGAAAAAGTTGAATTGGTGTATATCGAAATTGAAAAATATGAAGAGGTTGATCAAGAGATGAATTCATTCATCAATGAATTCCTATCCAAAATTGAATCACCTCTCGTGGAGCAAGAAATTGAAGTTCGTGAAGACAACACCAAGCCAATTGATAAAAAGGAAAAGGTTAAAATTGAAGAAGTTTGCAAAGAGGTGGAAACAACTAAAGAATAGCCTAAAGAAGTAGACCTTGCCCTATCTAAGGGTGGGGAGGTCTCCCTCCCCAAGTCACCATCCAACACAACATTCAAGTGGGTAAAATTCTTATCCCAAAGCTTTACTTTCTCACTTGAATATGGTTTGATTGAAAATGATGATCAACTTAGAGCTCTTTGTGGAGTTAAGAGTCGGAAAGAGTTGTGCAGTGGTTGGAAGTTTGGAATTAGGCTCATTGAGGTCAAAGATTCAAAATATGGGAACTATGATTGGAAGCATGCTACTTTATATTGGTCTAGGAAGAAGTCTTGCTATGCTATAGAGAATTCTTCTTGTTCTACTCATCAACCACCCGGATGGAAGAATCATGACAATCAACTAGAAGATGGGTGTGAGAATAAGATATGGGATCCCGGATCGAAGCATGAAGACCAACTAAATAAGCTCATATCTTGGGTGGAACTTCATCCAAACTTGGTGAAGAAGGTTGGGATTTCTGTCAACCATTTGAGGCGCATAAATCCTTGGAAAATTAAGGATGAGTACAAGCATAAGCCACATGACAAGAGCTTCCCAAAAGTCCAACCTAAGGACTTAAACTAAAAGTGCTAGGTGGGAAACACCCCACCATGGTAAACTCTTTCCACTCTCTTGTAGATTTGATTAATAAGTGATTTGAGTTGCCATTGTAGGTAGTTTCTCCTCTTCATGAAGTTTTATCTTACTTTCTTGGTTGTTAGTTGCTTAAAGTGCAATTTATGTTTGTTTGCACTTGAAATTTTTGTTCAATTTGCATTTTAGTTGATCTTGTGTTGTAGGTAGTGTTGGGAAGATTTTTGGCTGTTTGTGGTATTTCTGAAAAAAAAAGGGGGGTGAAGGACGCTCGTGCACGCTGTACGCGCACGCGTCCATGAGGAGATGCTGCCCATAGATTTTCCAGAGAGTTGGGCCTCCCTTGTGCGAACGTTGAGCTTTTAGCCCAACTCGACCCACGCAGACGCACACAGTACGCGTGCGCGTCCATGCAGCGCTGAGGGAAGACACGCGAGCGCGCACATCGCGCTTGCGCGCCCCTACACTAGATGGCCATGCACGCGGACACACGCATTACGCGTACGCATCCCTAAGCGGCTGGCACCAGCCCATACATTTATCCAGAGAGTTATACTGGCGCTGGGCCAGCACTAGGCCTTCAGCCCAACTCATAGCACGCGGACGCGTACAGTACGTGTGCGCGTCCTTACTAATTCTTCCAGTCATGCGTGAGCGCACTCTACGCTCCCGCGTCCATCCCAAAAAGTCTTCAAAGCACGCGGACGCGCACTGTGCACGCCTGCGTCGATTCTAAAGCTGGGATAACCCTAAGGTGCGACAAACAATCGCACAGACGCACCAACCCCAACCCTCTTCTCTTCTCCAGACCCTCGTTCTCCCCCAACCACCTCTCCAACTGCCGCGCCGACCGCCCTGCCGCCGTCGCCGCTCTCTTCTCTCACCCTCACCCCCGTTCTCTCTCTCTTCCTCACTCATTCCCTCTTCTCTCACTTCCTCACCCTCTCTGTCTTCCCTCAACCGCCACCGCGCCGGCCCCTGCTGCGCCGCCGTGGGGTCACTGCCGCCATCATCTGAGGCGCCCACCGCATTTCTACCCCGCCTCATCCCTACTTCCTTCCCAACCCCATTCTACTCTGCTCCCAGGTTTCTCTTCACTGCCTCTGCTCTGTTTCCTTTCATTCTCTTTTCTTACCTTACTATTAGTCCATAGTAATTAGTTAGTTAGAATGTGATTATGATTGTTAGGATAGATAGAAATTTCTGCTGTTAGGTAGTTAGGTTCTGGATAGAGGATTCTAGGCCTGATAATTACGCCATAATTGTTTACCTATTTGAGCACCTCTTGATTGACTGCTGAGTGGTATGATCATAGTATGCCCTGTTTGATGTTGCCTACTGCATTTTGACTCTGTACTTGTGTTGCTACTGCCGGGATATGTAACTATTACTTGGTTGTTGCTTTGTGGATTCATATAACTCTCCTGTTGTTTTCTGCCTATCTGGGAACATCCAATACTATGCCAGAATGCTGTCCGATTTTTCCAAAACTGTTTTTAACTTCACATTCCCACTTCGGATTGAACTTGGCATTTTCAAATTGATTTTTGCCAAACCCACACCAAATTCAACCCCCGGGACTTTTGGGCCAGCCTCCTATTTTCATTTTGGTTCCCATGATTAGTAGTGACTAAAGGAACTCCAGGAAATGCTTAAATGTTGCATTGAACCAAAATTTGCAATTTCCTTTTACACTGTTCATTCTTTCACAATAATTTCACTCTATTTGGTTTTCACCCCTTCACAATTACACCAATGCACTCTATTGCTTACAACATCAATTATTGCACACGCAATGGCCAAAGAATTGACTGATGACTTGTTTCTAATTAATTGCTTTTCTTGCAATTTCATATTTCATCATCAATGACTGCACTTCCCTCATGTATGTGAACATGCTTGTTGCACCCATTCTGCAATTCTTTGTTAATTAGGCTATTCTCCATCATACCACTAACTTGCAATTTCAATTTTTTTTCTAACTCACTAACTTGTCTAACCTACTAACTTCACTTTTCAGTTCACCTAACTCTCTAACTATTCTTTTGAGGTGTGATGATGAATATGCCTAATGCATGAGTTTTTATGTTACATTAGTTGAAATGTTGAATTCTTGGTTTATGGCTATGTTTTCTGTGCTTACTTGCATTCCAAGTTTTCAATTTTGGTTCACAACATGATTAACTGCCATTTACCTTGCATCCTGAACATGTTTTCCCCTTGCTTCTTGCTACTTGCATACTTGCTTATTCTCTATCATACTCTATTTTCAGGATGTCGGCTAAAGGGAAAGGCAAGGCCAGCTCCAGAAAGAGGAAAAGGGCCCCAGATTCCACTTTCTCTCCCTATGTGGATTATTCAAAAAATCCTATTGATGATGTGGAGAGGGCAAACCAATCCCTACCTGCCCAGGATTCAGTCAAGTTCCTGAATCTCAACTGTGAGCTTCGGTTCCCAAGCTATAACTCAAAGAACTTGAACATCGAAAAGAAGTTGGCCCTTCCATCTGACCTGAGGCAAATAATTAATAACTGCATTGAGAGGATGGATTTGGACTTTGTGGATCGAGAGCTCAGCCGGGTGAACCGGTCTTGGGTGCAGGAATTTTATTGCAACTTCTTCCGCCACACCCTTGACTCGATTCTGGTTAGAGGTATTCAGGTGCCCATCACTGAGCAGGCTATTGAGGATGCCCTTACTTGTAGGCCCAAGGCGAGTGATACTGATGCCTTTGAGCAGGCCGAGGTGGAGCTCCACTGCATGACCTTCAATTTTGATGCTTTGAGGGTAGTGGTAGCTACTCCGGAGGCTCCCTGGGTCATGGATGCGGAAAACAAGGCACCCAAGGGGTTGCGCTTTATCTATCTGAGCAAGGAGGCCAGAATATGGCAGTAGATTTTCGCCCACTACCTCATGCCGATCACCCACTTCTCAGAGATCCCTGTGGCTATGTTGATCCTGATCAGCTGTGTGCTGGAAGGGAAGGAGGTCTATTTCCCCCAGCTGATCAGGCGGTTCATGTGGCGGGCCCACATCAGAGGTATCTTTCCATTTCCCGTCCTGATCACACAGATGCTTCAGCGGGCCGGTGTCCAGTGGCTACCGGAGGACGTATGGTGTGGTAATTTACAACCACACTTACTTACCGGCAAGTGCACCGGGTCGTACCAAGTAATACCTTATGTGAGTAAGGGTCGATCCCACGAGGATTGATGGATTAAGCAACAATAGCGTTTGATAGGATTAGTTAGACAAAGAGAAAATAATGTTTGGGAGTTCAAAAGACATTAAACAATATTAAAAATATTAAAGACAGGCAGATAAATAAATTGGGAATAAAATATGGAGAAAAAAGTTAAGGTTTCAGAGTTATCTACTTTTCTGGATTAACTTTTCTTACTAACTAATTTAATCATGTAGGATTTAATTTATGGCAAACTATATGTTACTAGACCCTAATTCCTTAGACCTTCCCAGTCTCCTCTAAAATTCATCAACAGCCAATTCCTTGGTCAATTAATTCCAATTAGAGGGTGATAATCAAATTCCAGTTTATATGCCACAAAACTCTAATTACCCAAAAATAAAAGGATTATATGTCACGTATCCCGTTAAGTCCAAATAATTAAAATTTAGGAGAAAATATTTTCAAGCTGTTGTTCAAGTAAAGAGCTTTTCCAAGTTTTACAGGAACTCAAATAGAAAGAGGGTCATACTTCCGTTCCACCCAAATTCATAAAATAAAGAGCGAAAATAATTCTTAAATTATAAATCCATACATAAATTAAAATAGAAAAAGCAATAAAATCAATCCATAGAAATAGACAGAGCTCCTAACCTTAACAGTGGAGGTTTAGTTGCTCATAGAAAAGAGAGAAAATTAGAATTGTCAATTATGTTCCCCTGATGGGATCAGGTGGAATGTTCCCAGGACCTCCACAAAAGAAGGAAAGCTTCCTCTTTTTATAACTAATCCTAATAAATTTTAAAAATCTAATATCTAAAACTAAAAATTAAAATAATATCTTTTCCTAGAATTAAAATTTGAATTTAAATTTGAATTAATTAACAGATCTTCAGTTGATGGGTGGGGTCCACTTGTTCTGTCCATTCTGCAACTTCTAATCTGTGTTTTCTGGGCTGAAAATTGAATTAAAACAGCCCAGAAATCGTCCCCAGGATTTTTCTGCATTTTCTGCACGTGGCGCATGTGACGCGTCTGCGTCGTCCACGCGGTCGCGTCATTTGTGCAGATTCCAGTCCACGCGATCGCGTCAGGCACGCGATCGCGTCATTGTGATTTCCTCCATTCCGCGCGGTCGCGTGATCCATGCGTCCGCGTCGGTATTTGCTGGTCATCTCCTTGGCTTCTTCTCTTTCTTTGCAGAAACTTCATCAAATCCATCCGAATGCTACCTAAAATAAATAAAATTGCACAAAACTCAAAATAGCATCCATAGGGGCTAAAATATAATTAATTCTTAATTAAACTCAACAAATTACATACAAATTCACTAGGAAAAGATAGGAAAGATGCTCATGCATCAACGTATCACCACCCCCACCGCTCCCTGAGAAGGAGCCGGAGACCATTCCATGGGGGCCCTGGGTGACCAAAAAGCCTCCTTCCCGGTGCAGATCTCGGGCTAGAGCAGCAGAGGAGGGAGCTGGACCCTCTTCGTCATCAGCCCCAGCAGGGGCCTCTACATCAGCAGCTGCAGTAGCACTTCCTTTACCACCACCACCACCAGCACCTCAGCCGACTTACTTACTGGTTCAGCGTCTTTTCCTGTTCATGGAGCGCAGCAACCGTCAGATCATGCGTCGCCTGGATCAGATTGATCAGATGTTTGTGGCCCAGGGCCTTGAGCTGCCCCCTCTTCTAGAGTTTTCCGGTTCAGATGAGGAGACCCACGGGGAGGAGCATGCAAATTTACATGATGAGGATACTTATGAGGAGGAGCCAGTTCACGTGGGGACAGCACCACCCCCACAGACCCAGGCCACTCAGGAGACACCTCACCCACAGCCCCAGCCAGAGCCAGAGCCGACCGGTGTACCTCTCCCTGAGCCCGAGGATTAGCATCGAGGACGATGCTTGATCTTAAGTGTGGGGAGGTTGCCATTGGCACCATTGGTGGATCGGTGAACATTTTGGCATATTTCCTAGTTATATTCTCCTAGTTATCTTGTTTTGCACACTGTTGTATATATTGGTTGTTTTGGATTACTTTAGATACTTTTACCTTAGTTGTTGCACACTTTGTCATTTTGGATGTTAGGTATTTTTCATGCTAGATTTCATACTATAGTTGGATTTTTCTTATATAGTTATCTTTTAGCTTGTGGTTGTGATTAAAAATTATTTTGGAATTCTTAAGACCTAGTTAATTAAACCCTTTTGCATGTAAACTTGTTTTGATTGGAAAAGGAAAGGGTAAACTAAGGAATCTTTGAACCTTTCCAATCACAACAATGCTTAGTCAAAATGATAAAATTTTTCCAAGGAATCCATCTAGAGAGCACAACCCAATTGATTGAAAACTCTTGAAACTTGCTTGAATTCATATTTTGTGAAACATGTATTGAGCTAAGAACACAAGCATATGAGATTTGAGCCTATTGATGTGGTTACATTTTATAACCACCTATTTTCCATTCTTGTGTGCAATTGTCTCTTCTTATGATTATGATCCTTGGTTTGCTTGATTCTATATGTCCATTTATTCCTTGTATTCATACATTTATATGATTGAGGCCATCATTTCAATTAGCTCACTTACCCAAATAGCCTACCTTCTATCCTCCATTGTCAACCAATTTTGAGCCTACGCTTAACCCACTTGTTCTTATTTTAGCACATTACAAGCCTAAAGCGGAAAACAATAAAGTCCCTTGTTTGGATCTTTGATTAGCTTAGGCTAGTGAGAGTGTCTTATATCCAAGTTTAGGGAGATTAGGAACATTGGTTGGGATAAAAGAGTGTTTTGTATTTGTATTTGGGAAATTGGGTGCATACTCATGTATTGATTAAATGTATAGACCTTATGCATTGAAAAAAAAGAGAAAAAGAAACAAAAAGAAGAGCACGGAAAAGAAAAGAAAAGAAAAGAAAAGAAAAGAAAAGAAAAGAAAAGAAAAGAAAATAGAAAAAGAAAGAAAAAAAAGAAAAGAAAATGAAAAAAAAAGGGACAAAATGCCCCAAAACAAAGCTCAATAAGGGTCAATGCATAAGTGTTGTGAAATGAAAAGGAATACATGAATATGCAAAAAAGTGAGAGAAATGGGTAGTTAGGTTAGCTTTGAAATTGTATAGGATGTCATAGGTTAGGTGGGAAGTTTAAGCTTATCAAAGATTCAAATTTCAAGAACTTAACCATATATGCATCCTACCTTGATCTTAACCCCATTACAACCTATGCAAAAGACCTCGTGATGAATGAATGCATACATTGAATGATTGTTGATTGTTAGATAAAGAACAAATTTTGGAAAAACGTGATTAGGAGAGAATTGAGTGAATAAACCCCTAAACACTTGAGTGAATAGAGCGGATACACATCCGATGAGGGTTCAATAGCTCAATTACATGTATTCACCCCTATTATCTATATTCTTGCAAGTTTGAAATTCTTTTGATAATTCAATACAATTGTGGTTTGAACTTGATCCCTATTACTCTAGCTCTTATGCTCATATATATATTCTCTTGGAAGTTGAATTGTTTTGACCAAGTATTTGCATTCACCATAGGTAGTTGCATTAGATAGGATTCATGTAGTTTAGTTGCATTAAATAAAGATCATACCCCTTGTTTCCCTTTTAATTTAGCACGAGGACATGCTAAGGTTTAAGTGTGGGGAGGTTGATAAATCTCGTTTTCAGGGTTTATCTTGTGTTGGATTTAGAGTATGTTGCTAACCTTTTCTCACATTTAGCCAATAATTTAGCATGATTGTGTGATCTCTCTCTTATTTGTGCCTAAGTGTAAAAAGCATGCTTTTTGGTATTTGATTAGATAACTTTAACTTCTCCTTGATTCCATAAGATGCCTTGATGTGTTTGTTAGCAATCTCAGATTGAAAAAGGCTAGGAATGAATCAAGGGAGCAAGAAAGGAAGCATGAAAGTGGAGAAGATCATGAAAAGCCAAAGAGTTGAACTCGGCCATGGACGCGCGCGTGCACCAGGCGCTTACGCGCACATTGCGAACTTACCCATGGACGCGTACGCGTGCTGTGCGCGTACGCGTCGGTGCTGATTTATGATTTTTTTTTTTTTTAATAAAAACGTGGCCAGCAAATTCTCAAAGCCTGTGGGGCCCAATTCAAACCAACTTTGGCACCAAAACACTCAAAAGGACCAAGGATTGAAGGAGGATGATCATCTTGAATCATAACACACATTAGGATTAGTTTTAGTCTTAGCTTTAGAGACTTCTCTCTAGGATTAGAATTAGGATTAGGTTTAGTTCAATAATCTAGATCTAGGTTTCAATTCATGCTTTCTTCTTCTTCTACCTCTCAATTCTATGTTGTTACATTCATCACTTTTCTATTGTTGTTATTATTTTCTTCTATTTTGTTTGTAGATCTACTCTTGTTCATCCTATTTTCTTTTAATGCAATTTGAGGTAATTCATAATAATTTTGTTTCTTTTGATTGTTGTTATTAATTCCTTGCAATAAGTAGTTGTTAGATTTCATTGTTGCTATCAATTTACCTTGCTTTCCTTCTATGCCTTCCAAGTATTTGATGAAATGCTTGGTTAGACTTTAGTGTAGATTTTGTACCTCTTGGCTTTGGTAGAGTAATTAGTGACACTTGAGTTATCTAATTCATTTGATGATAATTAGAAGTTTCTAATTGATTTGGATACCACTAAAGTTAGTCTTTCCCTTGGAAGTTGGCTAGGACTTGTGGAATCAAGTTGATTCATCCACTTGACTTTCCTCCAGGATTAGAGGTTAACTAAGTGGTAGCAATGGACAATTTATGATCACAATTGAGGAGGATAACTAGGATAGGACTTCTAATTCTCATAACCTTACCAAGAGCTTTCTTAGTTATTAGTTTACTTTCATTGCCATTTACACTTCTTGTCTAAAATCTCAAAAACCCCAAATATAACTCATAACCAATAACAAGACACTTCATTGCAATTCCAAGGGAGAACGATCCGAGGTTCAATACTTCGGTTTATAAATTTAGGGGTTTGTACTAGTGACAAACAAATTTTTGTATGAAAGGATTATTGTTTGGTTTAGAAACTATACTTGCAACGAGAATTCATTTGTGAATTCTAAACCACACAAAAGCCTAATCATCAATCACCATATGTGAATAGGTATCCTATTTTGAGATCTTTCTTTTATGGATCAGACAAGTATCCTGCATCTGCATAACCAACTAATTGTGACTTAGTTTTATATCGATAAAACAAACCCATATCATCTATTCCATGAAGATATGAAAAAATCTGTTTGATTGCATTCCAATGTCTTCTGGTTGGAGAGAAACTATACCTTGCTAGTAAATTCGTAGCAAATGATATGTCAGTCTGTGTATTATTAGCAAGATATATTAATGCTCCAATAACATTGAGATATGGTACTTCATAACCAAGGATATCTTTATTTTCTTCTTTAGGATGGAATTGATTATTTTCCACATCCAAAGATCTTATGCTCATTGAGGTACTTAATGGATGTGACTTATCCATATAAAATCTCTTCAAAATCTTTTTTGTGTATGTTATTTGATGAATAAAGATCCTATTGTTTGTATGATCGATCTGTAGGCCAAAACAAAATTTAGTCTTTCCAAGATCTTTCATCTCAAACTCTTCTTTTAAAGCTTTTATAATTGTTGAAATCTTTTTAGGGGTTCCAATGATATTTAAATCATCAATGTACACAGCAATTATAATGAATCCAGACGCAGATTTCCTTATGAAAATACATGGGCAGATATCATCATTCTTGAATCCATTTTTGGTCAGATACTCAGTAAGATGGTTATACAACATTCGTCCAGAATGCTTTAGACGATATAAAGATCTTTACAATTTGACTGAGTATAACCCCTGCGAATATTCATTAGATGGTTTAGATATCTTTAGTCCTTCATGAATTTTCATATAGATATCACGATCTAATGATCCGTATAAATAAGTTGTCACCATATCCATTAGATGTATATGTAGTTTATGGTATGCAGATAAACTGATCAAATAACGTTATGTTATTGAATCTACTACAAGAGAATATATTTCTTCATAATCTATATCAGACCTTTGTGAAAAACCTTGTGTCACAAGTCGAGTTTTGTAGCGTACAACTTCATTTTTCTCATTTTGTTTTCTCAAAAATACCCATTTGTATCTAACAGGTTTTACATCTTTTGGTGTACGGACTACAAGTCCAAAGACTTCACATTTTGCAAGTGAGTTTAACTCAACCTTTATAACTTCTTTCCATTTTGGACAATTATTCCTTTGTCAATATTCTTCGACTGTTCTGGACTCAAGATCCTTATTTTCATGCATGATGTGTAATGTCACATTATATACAAATATTTCATTGACAATTATTTTATTTCGATTCTATTTTTCTCTTGTAAAGACATAATTTATCGAATTTTCAAAATTTTCAGATACCTGAATGTCTTCTAGCGTCAACACTATTTCAGACTTTTGGACATTTATTGGTGTCTTTTCTATGTCTTTATCTTTTTCAACAGGAGTACCATTTGTCTTGGTAATATCAAATGCCTCTCTTCTTTTTCGATGATTTTTATTTTTGGAACCAATTGATCTACCACGCTTCTGGCATGTACTCGTTTCAGTAGCTATTTGTCCAACTGGAACGTCAATTTAAATTGGGACATTTTCAGCTGGTATATAGAATTTAGTTATCATTTTCGTATTAGAAAATACATCAAGCAATTTATTTGATATTCTTTACAAATGTATAATCTTTTGAACTTCTAGTTCACATTACCCTGATCGAGGGTCTAAAGGACGATGCATTCCAATTAAGTCCCTTTTCAATAAGCTTATTCTCTCTCCCAAATATTGAAAATTTTGATTTATCAAAATGATAATCTGCAAATCGAACTTTAAATACATCTCCAATTTGTATCTCAAGATACCTTACTATAAAGAAAGAATCATATCCAATATATATCTCCAATTTTTTTGGGATCCCATTTTGGTGCAATAGAGTGGGACAATTGGATTATATATCACATACCAAAATATTCTCAAATGAAAAATATTTGACTGCTGGCCAAAAGCTAATTGCAAATGAGAGAATTGATAGTTGTTGGCCTTAAGCGAATAAGTGCTGCAACATGTAAATGGCATGTCTCAAAGCAAAGGTTAGGAACTTTGTTCTCATAAGAATCTAGCAATCAATTGGAGTCATTTAATAAGTGACCTTACTAGTTCATTTTGTGTATGAACATAAGCTACTAGATATTCAATACTTATACCATTGGACATATAATTAGCATAAAAAGCTTGAGAGGTGAATTCACCAGTATTATCAAGATGAATTATTTTGATTGGATTTTCTGAAAACTATTCTTTTAATCGAATAATTTGAGCAAGTAATCTCGCAAATGCCAGGTTATAAGAAAGACGATAAGCACACATATGACCATCTCGAAGATGTATCTAATAGGACAATAAAATATCTAAAAGATCTACATTGTAGATGAATAGGTCCATATATATCGTCTTGAATCTTTTCTAGAAATTCAGGAGACTCAAATCCAATCTTTACTGGTGATGGCCTTAAAATTAGCTTTCCTTGAGAACATGCAGCACAACAAAATTCACTAGATTTAAGAATCTTCTGGTTCTTTAGTGAATGTCTATGAGAGTTCTCAATATTTCTCTGCATCATGGTTGTTTCAAGATGTCTCAATCGATCATGCCAAATTATGAATTTATTTAGGTTAGTAAACTTCTAGTTTACAATGGAATGTGATTCAATTGCACTGATTTTAGTATAATATAACTTAAAAGAAAGTGAGGGTAACTTTTCTAATATTACCTTTTATTTAAATGATGAGTTGTGATACATAAGTACTCATATATATATACGACAGTACCTGTATGCGTATGTATGGTCTATGCTATGTGTTGTGGTTATATATAATGCTGACTTGAGTATGTTTAATTAGCTGTCCTCGCAAATCTTTTTATAAAGTAAAAGTCCTTCCAAAAATCGATAGTACGCTAACCCGATTACAGGCTTAATAATAAATAGTAAAAATTTCAGGTGAACAAGTTGGTGACATTTGATTTCTAGTATGATCGTGACTTACCGGGAATTGGGTCGTTACAACTGATTTTTTTCATTTATCGTTTCAATATGTATCCATTTCGGTGAATATCTTTAAAACTCAACAAGTTCCTTAGAGACTTAGTAGACAATAGTGTATTATCTATTATGAATTTTGTTCATCTAGGCAACAAAATTATATCTCTTTCGGAGTCTTTTATCACATTACCTGAGTCAATAATTGTATTAACACATTCTTTTTTTGGTACAAGATGAGTAAAATATATATTACTTTTAAAAATTGTATGCAAACTTGCATTATCCACAAGACAAACAACTTTATTATATGTCCTTGCCATTTTTTTCAAAACAAATAATAATAATAATAATAATAATAATAATAATAATAATAATAATAATAATAATAATAATAATAAAATGAGTAAAAGTATAGGGTAAAAAACAAAAATAAGCCAAGGGAGAAAATAATTTACGTGAATAAGCCAAAACGAAAATTGCTTCGTGAATCCACCAATGCACGTTAATATGTAGTTCGAACCAGCTTGGTTCGAACTCCATTTCTACATAATTCGAACCAGCTTGGTTCGAATTACACACAAACACACCCACACACATAATTCGAACCAGCTTGGTTCGAATTACACACACAATAATTCATGGTATAATTCGAATTATGCTGTTAAAAAATTAATAATTTATTAAAAAAAATTTATTAAAAAATTAATAATTTAAAAATTAAAAAAATATATATTTTTATTTCATACGTTAAAAAAAAGCTAACAAAATATTTAATTACGAGAATTCTTTAAAATATTAATGAGCTATCAATTCGAATTCCATACAATACTTTTCTGTCTATTTTTAATAGTTCATGAATATTTTAATAATTTTTTTTAAATTATACTACAAAAAATATTTTATCCTATGCAAAACAATTTAAAAAAATGGCTTAAACAATGTTAGGAGTACTATAAAAATTTGTAATGTTATAATAACTTAGGTAAATACATGCATGTACTCAAATTTTAAATAAAATACTCTACATAGTCAATAATAATTTAGAAATGAAAGAAAATATTTTATTCCATACAAAATAATTAAAAAATATATTTTATTCTATACAAAATAATTTTAAAAAATGGCTTAAAAGATGTTATGAATACTATAAAAGTTTGTAATATTCTAGTGATTTAGGTAAATACATGATAAAAATATTTTTTCTTTAATTTCTAAATTATTAGTGACTATGTGGAGTATTTCTTTAATGTCCTAAGTCATTAGGACATTACAAATTTTTATAGTACTTCTAACATCTTTTAAGCCATTTTTTAAATTATTTTGCATAGAATAAAATATTTTTTATGGTATAATTTAAATAAATTTATTAAAAAATATTCATGATAATTTTTTAATAAATTTATTTAAATTATATGGTAAGATATTACATGATTCGAATTACACATAGGGAAGTTCGAATTACTCTGATTCAAATTATATGGTGAGCAATTTGAATTCTATACAATACTCTTCTGCCCATTCTTGATAGCTCATGAATATTTTTTAATAAATTTATTTAAATTATACCATAAAAAAATATTTTATTCTATGCAAAATAATTTAAAAAACGGCTTAAAAGATGTTAAAAGTATTATAAAAATTTGTAATGTCCTAATGACTTAGGACATTAAAGAAATACTCCACATAGTCACTAATAATTTAGAAATTAAAGAAAAAATATTTTTATCATGTATTTACCTAAATCACTAGAATATTACAAACTTTTATAGTACTCATAACATCTTTTAAGCCATTTTTTAAAATTATTTTGTATAGAATAAAATATATTTTTTAATTATTTTGTATGGAATAAAATATTTTCTTTTATTTCTAAATTATTATTGACTATGTAGAGTATTTTATTTAAAATTTGAATACATGCATGTATTTACCTAAGTTATTATAACATTACAAATTTTTATAGTACCCCTAACATTTTTTAAGCCATTTTTTTTAAATTGTTTTGCATAAGATAAAATATTTTTTGTAGTATAATTTAAAAAAAATTATTAAAAAAATTTATTAAAAAATATTCATGAACTATTAAAAATGGACAGAAAAGTATTGTATGAAATTCGAATTGATAGCTCGTTAATATTTTAAAGAAGTCTCGTAATTAAATATTTTGTTAGCTTTTTTTTTAACGTATGAAATAAAAATATATATTTTTTAATTTTTAAATTATTAATTTTTTAAATAAATTTTTTAATAAATTTTTTTTAATAAATTATTAATTTTTTAACAGCATAATTCGAATTATACCATGAATTATTGTGTGTGTAATTCGAACCAAGCTGGTTCGAATTATGTGTGTGCGTGTGTTTGTGTGTAATTCGAACCAAGCTGGTTCGAATTATGTGTAACCATGTGTTTGTGTGTAATTCGAACCAAGCTGGTTCGAATTATGTAGAAATGGAGTTCGAACCAAGCTGGTTCGAACTACATATAAACGTGCATTGGTGGATTCATGAAGCAATTTTCATTTTGGCTTATTAACGTAAATTATTTTCTCTCTTGGCTTATTTTTGTTTTTTACCCAAAAGTATATGCACAGTAAAATTATACTTTTAATTGAAATTATTTTTTTAAAAAGCATTGTACATAAAAATATATCATATACTAAATTTTATTTTATTATTATTATTATTATCATTATTATTATTATTATTATTATTATTATAGAATTTGATACATTTAATAATTTTAAAATTCTTAAACATAAACATTAATATTTTATTAAATATTATTTATATACATCATACGTAAAATTCACATATATAAAAGATAAAACTTAACAAAAAATTTCTTATATTATTTATTTATATAAGTACTTAACGAATTTAAGTATTGAACTTATTCATCATTGATTAAATGACCAATATTTTCTTTAAGATTTTCAAATAAATCAAATATTTTATAATGAGTGGTATAATTTTCAACAATATCTTTTGAAATAAAATTTGTCTCCTTTCCTTTGTCATCCTTTTTTAAGAATGCTTGATAAAGATCAACTAAGAACCTTGGGGTACAATGGGTACGTGACCAATGACCCTTTCTACCACAACGGAAATATCTATCATCTGTTAATTTATTTTGTCCATTATTTCTTTCTTTATCCCTCTTCTGGTGAGATCCTTTATTGTGAAAATAATTTTTTTCTTCCATAATTTTTTTTGTTACCAAAGCCTTACAATTTATCTCTTCTAGGGTTATAATTTGCCGCATTTGCTTCAGGAAATAGGACGGCGCCAGTTGGGTGCACTTCATGATTTGTTAAAAGTAATTCATTGTTACGTTCAACAACAAGAAGGCAAAAAATTAGCTCACAATATTTTTAAATTTTTTTCTTGATACTGTTGTTGCAGGAGCACATTCGAGGCATGGAAGGTCGAGAAAGTTTTCTCTAACATGTCATTATCAGTTATCTTTTTTCCACATGATTTCATTTGTGAGGTAATTCGGAGCATTGCTGAATTGTATTCATTTATGGATTTAAAATCCTGTAAACGCAAGTGTGTTCACTCATATCGAGTTTGAGGAAGTATCACTGTCTTTTGATGATTATACATTTTTTTAAGGTTTTTCCATAGATCTGCATAATCTTTTAGTGTGAGATATTCATTTTTCAATCCTTCGTCAAGATGACGACGAAGGAAGATTATGGCTTTGACTTTATCTTTCTAGGATACTTTATTTTCAGTTTTAATGGTATCTCTAAAATCTATTGAATCAAGATGAATTTTGGCATCTAATATGCATGATAAGTAGTTGTTTCTAGATATATCAAGAGCATTAAATTCAAGATGAAAGAACTTTGATATAATAAAAATTTATTATCTGAATCTTCTTAAATTTTTTATCAGAAACTCGTGCTGATAACGTATTATAAAATAAAAAGATATAAATAAATAACTTTAATATTAATATTTATCAATATTATTATCTCAATATAATAGAGATTAGTTATATATATTTACTAATTATATGAGTTGTAAAATAAAAAAATTATTTGTTGTGTATATATTATCTCAAACCATCCTCTTATTTATATACGAACTAAATTTTTATTTTTAAAATTTTATTAATTTAATTCATTTTAAAAACTTGATCCTTCTTATTCTTAAAAATCTGAACCGTCCACATCAAATAAACATTCATCTATATCACAACAAAATAAAGGTTTTAGTATGGAGGAGTTGTTATTATTTTTAGGTTTAATTATTGTTAAAAAACTAGGAGTTCATAGGAAGTGGACCTAAGGCTTTTCACTGAAGTTTTAGCCTTTGCTTGAGAGTAAAGCATTTTACGGCACTGTGTTTGGGGGATTTGATGTAGAGGCTATGGTGTGTTAAGTGGGGTCTATCTTTGACATGTGTCATGCAGAAGCCAGAACGATTGTGCTTTTGAAATTGCCCACAAATCATTTTCATATCTTGCTTTTCATTAATGGTAAAAGATCTCAATTCTATCTTGGAACTCACCGATAAGCGGTTCATGATTTTAAAAGTCATTGGAAATTACTTTTTGTTTTAAATAATATTTTCTTTAATTTTAAAAATGTTCTGTAAACATTAGAAATTACTTACAAATAATTTAGAAATTACTTACAAATAATTTAAAAGTATCATATGTATACGAAAAAATTAACCTTCAAATTAATTATTATATATTTTTATATAATATAAATATATATTATTTAATTTATTATAATATATATTTTATATAAATAATTAATTTAATAATTAAATTTTTTATATATATTTAATATAATTGAATAATTATAATATTTATCTGTTATTATCTGATAGGATTTATATGCCATCTAATAAAATAATAATTAAGAGGTGATATATACGAGATAATATGATGATAGTTACATAGATAACTAATTTATGCGAACTACCGTACACCATGATGTATATAGTTTAGGATAGTTTTGAGAACAATCTCGTTGTTTATATTTTTTATGATATGGATTTATTTATAAAATAAAATTTTTATTAAACATATAAAAAATTTAAGTTTTTAATATATTTATTTTATATTTTTTATAATTATTTTATTTTATATTTTTTATAATTATTTTATTTTATATTTATTAAATAAAAATATTTAAAAATATTTATTAATAATAAATTTATTATGTATTCTTAAAATATATGTTAGTTAAATTTTTATGATAAATACTATTTTGTTATTAATATTTTTTAATGATCGAATACATCTTTTTTAATTAAAAAATAATTGAAATATATAATTAATTAATAATAACTATATGTTTATAAAAAAATCAATCGTATTTGATGTATGAATAATAATTTTTTTTTTAAAATAGATCATAATATGTAATTTTAAAATTGATGAATTATATGATTAAATTATTTTAATAATTAAATTTAATTAAAGTGATCTAATAAATTAATAATTGATAACAAAAATTACTTGTTCACCAGTTATTTTTCTTCTAAATCATACGAGTAATAATTACACATTAGTTGTTAATGTAATATTTTAGATTATAATTATATTTTTTTTAAAAACATAAAATTCTTTGCAAAGCTTTGGTCCTCTTATTTGGAAAAATACTAGCGTCCCCGCGCAGGAATAAGATTACTCTGTCCACATCTTACACCATCGAAGATCTTATGAAAATGATTAGTACAAGTAATGAAATGAAAACCTGATTTGATGGAGTAAAAATGTAAAATATATATAGAAACAGAATTGATGTTCAGATATCTCCCTCTTTCTCAATCAGAAGGCACAGCGAGGGGCATGAAATAATGAAATGTAATGCACAACGCAAAGGACATGCATGGCAGCATAGCTAACTGCATCAGTGCTATCACTATCAGATCAGAGTATCAGCTATGTGCCTAATGCTAATGCAAATACGCCAATGCTACTTATTATTCACTTTTTAATTTAGATCTAGAAGGAGGAATAATGTAGGACGTAGTTATAGAGTGTAGAAGTGCTTTACGCAACTGTGGTGTTAGGAGCAAAAATCGGACCGTTTGATTTGTATACCCTAAATTTTTTTAATTTTTTAAACATAAATTGAAGGGTCCGATTTACCTTCGCCAAAATTTTAATTTTTTCTTGCACACTAATCGGATTGTGCGATTAGTAGGCTTAATTTTTTTTACAAAAAAATCGAATGGTCCGATTTTTTTATCCTTGTTTCAGAAAAAGTTGTCTCATTTTCATGTCTAACATCCACATTCTCCACAATATCTCACAACACACATGTTTCTCATATAAAAAAAAAATATTTTTTATGATAAATTTTAAATATTTAAAATAATTTATTTTTATATTTTTAAATTAAATATTATTTTTTTATTTTTTTAATAAGTTAAACACTATTTTTAAACATTATAACAATTATCATGCAAAGCTTTCTTCAATATGCTTTAGGAGACGCACCACGCGCGCGCGTAAAGGGTGACGGCTGAGGAGTTCGTTGTTGGTGAGGGAATTGGTGAGGCACTACGCCATATTTTCAGTTCTTCCTATATTCGTGCCTCCCATTTTCTCCTTTCTTTTCCTAAGCTTTTTATTTTTAAAAAGAATTATATTTTGAGTTTTTAAAGTAAAAACTTTTGATTAAGAAAATGTTAACGAGTATTTTTAAGAACACTAAATAATTTGTCTTTATTGAAAACAAAGCATTAGTTTGGTTTGTAGAAAAAAGTTGTTGGAGTTCTTAACTGATCAACTGATCTGCTTGTTTTCTTTTGTTATTATTATATGTATTTTTTGGGTCACTCACGCATACACCTCACTACACAAAGGGTTCTTTTCTCATGGAAAAAATGTTTTACTTGGTCCATTCTTAACCCAATAATACCTAATGTCAACTGCAGTTGAGGTCTTAGTTTAGATGCTACATTTGAATACTTAATTGAATAGTGCATTGGAATTCAACTCCCAGCTAAAGTTGGATGTAATTTAGAAACTCCGAAAATGTGTGTGAGTACTGAGTAGTGTATAATGACAAAAACAAAAAAACACACACACAACTGAGGCAAGCACTCCATCAAAACCTAAGAGAATGAATCATTTTGGACATAGAAAAATTCTAAAACTTTGAAACATGAAAAATTTTCATTTAAAATTGTCAATAAGTTCTTGGGGGAACAAATCATCTTAATTTATTCTCTTAATTGATTTTATAAAATGTGATCACACTATATACAACTATAATGGTATAAAAGTATATTTTAGAGCAATTCCAATATTAATTTCTATATAAATTTTATTTTGGATCCTTAAAATATCACATTAACATTTGTAGAACTATATGTTATATTTTATTTGAGATTTAAATATGAGATTTATTATTCTAATATTTAGTCTCAATTTAATTTTAATTTTATATTATTTTAATTATATCATCAAGATAATTATACAAATGACAAAATTTTATTAGTTTTCATTAATGATATCATTTTTCTAAGATAGGATTGGTTTTATTTTATCTATTAATTTTAATGCAAAGTTTAATTCTAAATTAGTTTATTTTTCGTACAAAAGTAATACTCCAAAAACATTCCATTAGAGTTGATCTATTATTTTTTTGAGAAAAGGACAAATAGGTTTATGATTTTTTGTCCTGCCGACATTTTCATCCATAGCTATTTGAAAATATTTTTAAGTTCCTGACTTTTTTTTAAATTGGATATATGTATCTAGATTCCGCAGACTTAACAGAAATGTGTGATGTGACTCCCATCGTATGACCGATGCACACTTTCAAAAAGGAGACTAATTTGTCCCATTTTAAATTCTCTTCTACTACATGTGGATTCGTAATGATTAGGTCGACACAACAAGAATCACATTACATATTTTTGTTAGGTCTAACGGATCTATACGAATTGAGTGATATTAATGTTCAACTTTTAAAGAGGTTAAGAACTTGAAAGTATTTTCAAATTGTTAAAGACAAAAATATCCACAAAACAAAGAATTAGAGACCTATTTTTTAAAAAAAAAAATTTTTGAGTATGTTTTCCGATAAATAATTGAATTTGTGTTTACAAAACTTCTATGAAGAAAAAAAATAGAATGATTTAGAATTTAGATTCTAAATCAGAGATTCAGAATTTGTGATAAAGAATATTTTTCTACCTTTGATCGAAGTGTCAAAGTCAAATTTGGAGGAAGAATGTAAACTCTTCCAAAGAATGTGCAGGAGCATGAATGAGGGGTACCTAAAGGAAAACACATGCAATTTACACATTGAATGGTATGCGTATTACGCATGACATAAGCCAGATTCTAATGTGATTGATCTGTTTCTCAAACAGTGCTTTGGCTTCTGCTGCTGCTGCTGTTTTTTTTTTTTTTTTTTTTTTTTGCGTTGTTTCTTTTTTAATGCAATTATTTGTTGTAGGAAATAAGATCATTAAGGTGGTGCCCCTTACGAAATTGAAGCATCGGATTCCATTCTACAGTTTTGTTATTCTTACAATCTATTCTGACAATATATTACACGACCACTGTTGTGATCATTTGCACAGAAATGTGAAACTAAAATATTCGCTGTGTGATGAGTTATAGAAAACATCATTTTCATTCATTTTATTTCTATCAATTTTTGAAATATTATTGAGTGTGATGTTTTTTTTTCTTTTTCTACTAACAAAAATACTATTTACACATCAAAATCAGTTATTATATATTTATATATAAATATATATAGCTTAATTTATTTTTAATATATATTTTATATTTTTATATGTATTCTATACTTATTATTGATTTTAGTGTACACTTAACATGGTTGTTCTATCAAATATAGAACTTTTATTTTTGTATATTGGATTATGAGTGGTGAAGTCTTTAAAAGTGATCTAAATTAGGTGTTAAACGTTATTGTGGGTGTTTACAAAACGTCAGTGACGTTTTCACTTTATATAATTAAAATAATATTTTTTTTACAAAACGTCAATGACGTTTTCTCATTTTATAATTAAAAAATATTTTTTTACAAAACGTTGGTGACGTTTTGTTTTTTTATATTTAAAAAAATATTTGTTTTACAAAATGTTAGTGACGTTTTGTACTACCATCATAGCATTGTAAAATACCAAAATGAACAAATATTGTCGTATTTCACATTAAAATTATCCATATCTAAAAATTTTAGCCTCAAATATACATATACTCCATAATTTGTTTTAATATTCTCTTAAATCTCTTAACTTTTCTGCTCAATATAGTTTTAAACAATATCATAAGACATCATAACTTAAGTGTATTGTAATTGGATGATATAGTTTGTCGCCTTTTGTATGCCATCCTCTCAATAAAAATATTAATGACGTGAACTGAATATCAAAGAACTCATCCCAAAAGGTTAGTTTATTGGTGAAAAACCCTTAAATTGCACTTGAACTAAAATCAATAATAATCTTCGTCTATAAATAACAAACAACTAACCGATAAAAACACCATATTTCTTTCTGTTCAGAAGTGGTAAGACTCACTAAAATGAATCTGTAAGGTGTATTACATGGATATGGATCATGCCTTTTTATAGATTGCAAAAAATAACTTTATTTGACATTAGAGGCATTCGCAGAGTACCAAAAACAACCCATTACACATATCATCTACCTTAGATTTTTGTAGGTTGCCAAAAACAATTTATGTTATCTTTTTGGCAAATTCTGGAAGCAATAGGTGTTTTCTTTTGCAACACGTAACAAACCAGTTCATAGCCGCAGAGCGTTAGCTCAAGTGGCATTTCACCCTCTCCCATAGTTATCAGAATCGAACCGGTGATCGAATCGGTCAGATTATTGGGTCACTAGATCATTGGTTCAACCGGTAGGTCACTGGTCGAACCGGTTAACTCGGTATATATATATTTATTTTATTCTTATATTATTATAGGCAAAAACTCACATACAATTGTTTTCATGTGAAGTTGATATTTAAAAACCGTTAGATGATTTGACAAGTTTAACTAAATATCATTTAAGGATTTTCAACTATCAACTTCATATGAAGACAACTGCATGTGAGTCTTTACCTATTATTATATACTAAAAGTATTTATTAAAAAAATAATATTAATAGATATCATATAATCATGAAAAAAATAAATTGTGATTAATAAAATTTTTTGTTTATATTTTTAATTTGTATATATTTAATAAAATTTATAGTTAAATAAAATATAATTGATTTAAAAATGAGTGACTTTAAAATTAAAATAAATTGAATATAAATAAAATAAAAACTTGGTATATGTATTATAATATGTATATATATTAGTAAGAAGTGTGTCAGCTTGTTGGTACAATCTTCCTCCTTACATCTTTTGAATGAAGGAGCTTGAACCTTGGGTTAGTCATTTTGAAAAATTTTCCAAAAATTCACAAGGTTTGAGACATGGAAACTAAAATCATGGTACATTTATTCAAAGCAAGAAAATAAAAATTGTGAATCAAACCCACACTAAAACCGATCAGAATTCAAAGTGCCACTATTTCTCATGGGATTTAATATTTGCATGTATTAGATAAATCTCATCTTCGTCATTATAAATCCCTCGTAATTTTACACACAAAAAAAGGAAAATAAATACTTGAATGCACACCTAGGAAACCTCACATTGCCCTAATTATTTCTCTGAAATTTCCACCAACGAGAGGCTGTCAAGAACCCAAACAAGCAGCTTCAAATTTTCTCACAAAAGGGAAATACCAATCTTAACAGCCAGCAAAATAGAGAAATGATGAAGTTGAGAAGGCAAAAATTGTCAACTTCAGAAGCCACTATTGGATGAAGAAGCTGCAGCTCTGAGATCAGAAGTGGATCCATTACTTGTTTTGCTGATGATCCCTTTCCCGAAATATTCGGCAATGACAGAAAACCCATCTTTGGAGTTCTTGATTTGATGGAAAAACCTATCCTGGTCCTTAGAATTTTGCTCCAGATTTCTTTTCATTTCTAAGACAGATCTGTATTCAGGAGCACACTCAGGGCATTCTTTTTCGTTGTCACCGAGGCAGCGCAGATGAAATGAGTGCATGCACATGAAGTGCACAGCAGGGAGATCAAGGGTAAAAGTGCATGTAGTGCACTTGCTAAGCTGGAAAATTCGAGCATTTGTCCGAAGATCCTGAATCTCTTTTCTCATTGCTAGTGTATCTTCCTGTAGAGAAATAATTTATTAATCTTCGCCAAACAGAGAAGGAATATCCATTAACTAAGACTACCACCACTGATTAACATCAGGTGGAATTTTCATCTGCGAAACTCAACTGAAAATTTTCTCATATTATCTCTCCTTATCCAAAATAATATTTGTATGCCTACCAAATTTAGCATTACAGTGCACAAATCTGCCAATGCAGCAAGAACTAGGGATTTCTAATTAATGAAAATTCAATTCATAATACCAAGAGACATACAGCATGCACTACAACTTGGAGATGTTTACTTCAAATAAATAATTACACGGTAAAGCACTAGTCTTACAACAGAGAACAGATTCTTCGCATTATATAATCAAGATCACCCAGCTCCAATTCCACATATATATATATATATATATATTCCACATATATATATATATATATATATATATATATATATATATATATTTTTTTTTCACAGGTGTTCACAGATAAGAGAGAACCAATTCAAATATCTCCATTTTCTGTTCAATCATCTATATTACTGCTTCTTTTATGCAGTCAGTATTCATAATTTAAAGAATGAGTAGGGAATGGTTCAGGAGTTATTGATACTAAAGGGAACAGAGGGAAGTGAGGCAGGATTTTAAAACCATACACTGATAAATGTTTGAAGGTAATAGACTAATAGCCATAAAATTTTAGATAACTAGTATCAGTCAAATCAATTTCCTATTCATAATTCTTCAGAGTCATAACTTTCTCTCAATAGAAAAATTTATTCTGGAGTTTGGACACCATCAGAGTAATGAGGAAATACAGAAAGCATATTATGTTTCACTAATTAGTCATGCCATTAGGAAATTAAACATATACTAGTTATATGGATATAAACTACCAGATAAAATTAGGACCCAACCTGATATTTCTCAATAGCTTGTCGATCCTCCTCAATCATCTTTGATTCCTGCTCAAGCTTTCGAGCAATGTAGTCTTTGATTACGGAAAGTGTGAGGCATGGATTTCTTGAAAGAGTTTGAAGGACAATTATGGGGGGCAAAATATCATCCCTCTCAATATAGGTCAAAACTTCTTTTACTTCTTTGGAGCAATCTTCTCCGAGCTCACCAAAATATTTAAGTAAATCTGCCCAGAGAGTTGGATCCCCTCCTTTAACTGAATCCCCCAGCTTTTTGCAGCATGCAATTAACCCCTCATGATCGTGCGCCTGCATATAGCAAGCAATCACTTCTTTATAAAGTTTCATCTTTTCATACAAATATAGAAGTCCGTCTTTGAATGCATTCATTTCACATAATATAATTGCTAAATCAACATCATAAAGTGGATGTTCTGCCTCTGCAGGCCATGCACTCTTAAGCAAGCGTAGACCCTTCTCACGCCTTACAAGACGGTCCTTCTCCTCCTTTGAACCCTTTTTACCAGCAGTGGTTCCATTGGATTCGGCATTTAAAGTCGCAGCTTTTGCCGATGCTCCATTAAGGTAATCTCCACCCCCATTAACTTGTGACATTGAAGGAAAGTTCAACTCATTGGCTATATACAATTCTAAGAGGGTATTGTGAATCTCCACTTGAGCAGGTGAATCCTTGACCTTATTGGTATATTTCTCGAGAAATTCCATAAGGGACTGAGGATGATGAATGAAGATGCTGAGAAAATCAACCGGAGATGGCAACATAGATACATAGAGACCATTCGAGTCTCCTCTTTTGTCTCCATCCTCTGTACAGAGCCTTATGAGAATCTCAATTGTCTCCACTGGTTTGTGCTCTATTAGAATTTTACCATACTCCTTTATTGTCATCCCTGCTTGACTTGCTTCAAGACTTGAAATATATTCCAAAGCCTCTTCATATCTATCAAGATCTTCAAGCAAAATTTTCAAGTACCACTCATGTCTCCCCGCTTTCTTTGCAACATACATTGCATGCTCATGATAATTGGCAGCACGACAAACCCTGATTGCTGTCTCCACATCAAACTTAAGTTCCCCAACACTGTCATCACTTTTAATAAACAGATTTAGCTTTTCAACATCCTTAAGTTTGGTGTAACAGTTCAATAGAAGAGTGGTGTGATCTTTAGAAGCAAGACCCTTCTCATGTAGTTTTTCCAAATAATTTGTCAGGTTGTAGATTCTTTGAGCATCCAAAAACTTCTGTATTACATAAGACGGTTCAAGGTGACCAATAGTATGAATGTATTGAGCCATTGCCTCATCATAGTCTTGCTTGCTATACAGATGATCTCCATATTTTCTTAGCACCTCAGCTGTGGCAGCAGCATCAGCTTGCTGAGTTTGAACAAGATTAATTGCTACCGTATATAGGTTCTTCTTAAATAACATGTCTAACTTGCTTTCCATGTCTTTTTCCCCTATACATAAAGCTGACTTGTCACTCATTATGAGTATGATGTTACCCCATTCATACAGCATGTGAGAAACCTCTTTAACCGACGCACTATGGGCTATTAAACGATTCTTCAGGTCATAAATGTTGAAAGTGTGCTTTCGTGTTCTTTGATCAGCAATGACACACAAAAGGTACCCTCGAAACCATCCTAGCAATTTCTTCTCTCCCTCAAAAGCCCAACATGGACCACGCCCATCAACTTCATAAAAATATACTGCCTCAGGTCGCCCAATCATCAGCTCCTGCCAATATTACAAACATGAAAATATTTAATATTCAGAGATAATATAAACATGAGAATATGCTAAAACTTATTATGAAGGAACAAAGACTGCATACAGAGCGGTCACTCATTGCAACACTGTGTCCATCACATCCAATCTGATCAAGGGTCTGCCTTCTTGGTGGTTGATCATGCAATGAGAACAAGCTCACTGAACTTGGAGTTACAGCAAACAGTTGTAGAGATCGACCATCTACCCTAAATCCAAGACCATTTATGGAGGACAGGGTTTTGTCTGAATAGCTTTCCACCTGAAGCTTGAATCGGCTGATACGTTCCCTTGCAATATCTCCTTTGATGCAGTAAATAGAACCATTGTCTAAGCCAATAGCTATGAGTAGTATAGGAGGCACTTCTTCTAAGACTAAAAAAGAAGTAATCTGCAGTGCAACAAATTTCCCGCATTGTAAGAAACTAAGAATAAGCAACTGAAATAGTCAATATACATTATTTTCAGCTTCTATATTCAGTATGCATAAAAGTCTCATTACCTGTGCCTCAGGAAACTGATTGGTGAATATACGCAATATCCCAACACAATCAGGACTCGTCATGCTTGAACTCTCTGGTTGCATCTTATCAAGGTCAAAAACCTTCAGGCACAAAGGTGATTGCTGGGGAGAAAGTTGTTCATCTTCCCCAATAGTTACTAAGAAGTTGCGTTGCTGGTTAATCAACATACAAAAGAAAACTCCGTTGTTAAATTCAATTCAGAACCCCAGCAATATTCATCAACTACTCATACAAACATTTAATCACAGAAGTCTTTCACCAATCTTGAGGGGGGGAAAATATTACCAACCCTTTAAGTCTTTCATCAATTCGATATTAACACAGTAGACACTAGACAGTACAAAATGTTCAGAAATCCCAACAATGAGAAAATAGCAACCCTTAGCAGCAAGGAGCAAATAGCAATGAGAAAAAAGGAACTCTTGCTAAAGAGTTACATACCTATTTAATCCAAAACAACAATTCCAACATTGAAGCACCTAAGTTTTATTATCTCCCTTATTTTTCCCAGTTTATATACTCCCTCATCTCTCTCAAACCCAACTATTTATCATCAAAAGTTGCTCGATGGTACCATCAACCAGCAATCAAACACAAAATAAACAAAATCTTAATGCAAATAAGTGAATAATTCAAATAAATGCAAGGTGAATTGCATACACATGTTACAGATTAATAATCTCCACACCTAAACAACTATCTCCAATCCAAATAACATTTCTATTTCACGGAGGCATCTACAGAGTGAAATCAATTGATTACCTTGAGCTGTTGAAGAAAGAGGACACTGGAAGCGTGAGGCTTGAAGGCGTAATTGAACTTGAGACCTCGATCAAACAAGCAAACGTTACCATCATCAAAACCAGTCACCACCTTTCCCCTGCCACTGGAACAGCAAGTGATCTTCTTCGTGGCGAGATCATCGTCTTCCTCGCCATCCGGAACCACGCATTTCGCCGCATACTTCTCCTCGAAGAACTCAAACTTCCTCCATTGATACATCGATCCGGCTTCACCAAAATGCTCCCTTCTTCTTTGAATCACTTCCCTTCTTTAGAGAAGGGTACCATCACCATGATTCTATCTACTCTCAGATACCTAGGCTTAGAGGTATAGAATACACGGAATTGCAATTTTTTTTAGAAAAACAGAATAATAATAAAAATCAGAACATATTCAAGATGTAGAACAAATAGCTGAATGAAAAAAATTTGTAATTGGGGATCTAGTGACGTGGAAGGAGAGAAGCGAAGGAAAATTGAATCAAATTTAGAGAAGATGGAGAAGGAAAGGGGCACCAGTGCCTTTCTCGGTCCGTGAATGAGAGTGATCAATTGCGAACAGCGACGGTAGTTGTGAGACTCTCTCTGGCGGCGGCAGCGACGGTGGTGGTGGAGTAAGACGGGCAGTAGAGCGGCACGACGTGATGAGCTGGTAAAGAGATGAGCGGCGGTGGTATGGTGATCCTGAACTTATGTTGTTTCAACTTTCAACGTACGCAACGGACGGACGGAGTAAAAAAATTTGCTACTAATTTAGATTTTAATTTAATTTTTAGTCACCAATATTATGTACCAACAAAAAAAAATATAATAAAACTCTACAAACAAGTGATTTATCTAGCCAACTTCAACTAAATCATCTAGGTACAGGCACTCCTAATGTATATCAGACTTTTAACGAATTAAACCCTAAAATGGTCTTTCAGATTGGCGTCGTACACTAAAATCGTTCCTGAGATTTCAATTGCATCAATTATATCCCTGAAATTGAAAAAAGTGCACCATATTAGTCCCTGACCTATTTTTCATTAGCGATGTGATGACATGGCATGATGATATGGACTGTAAGTGACACATGTCACTTCATGATTTGGCCACGTGTAATGGTATGATGATGTGGTGACCAGTGACACGTGGCATGCTGACGTGGATGGTTGTGCCACGTGTCACAATGTTATTTGACCACGTGTCCATTTGTGCCACGTGTCGCAACCTTATTCGTCCACGTGTCATCCATCATGTCATCGTTGTATATACACCAAATTAGTCCCTCACTTTGCATTAAGTGATTCATTTTAGTCCCTGAAATTGAATGTCGTGCACCAAACTAGTCCATTCACCAGTTTTTTCTCATTTTTTCTATAAATTCAAAATTCTCAATATTTTTGAATGCATTAATTTTAATTCGATTTTTTCACATGTTCTTCAAATAAAAGTGTTTTTATAAAATATTTTTTCTCTTGCGAATACCCTAACCGCCAACTTAGAATTGACGTGAAGGGTTTTCAAGTACCTTCACTACCATCTCCGACCTCTTTCAGTACTTTTATAAAATATTTTTTTTCTTGCGGATACCCCTAATAACCGCCGTCTTGGAGTTGACGTGAAGGCATTTCAAGCTTCTCTCATTACCATCTCCGACCTCTTTCGTCTAGATTGCAGAGGTCAAAGATGGTAGTGAAGGTGCTTGAAGTGCCTTCAATCTAGTTCATTTACACATAACGAAAACGTGTATTTCATAAGAAAAAAATATTTATTTTAATTATTAATTTATTGTTAAAAACACATATTTTTTATGAAAAAAATGTGTCTAATCAATCATATAATTATTTTTTTATAATAACATACTTATATATTATAAAATTTACTAGTGTTAAATTATTAAAAAAATTATATAATTAAAACTAAAAAGTAAAATCTTAAAAAATTTTATGAAAGCACTTGTATTTAAACGATATATGAAAAAATAGAATTGAAATTAGTGTATCCAAGATATTAAAATTTTAAATTAAAAAAAATGAGAAACAATTGGTGAAGGGACTAGTTTGGTGCACGACATTCAATTTCAAGGACTAAAATGAGTCACTTAATGCAAAGTGAGGGACTAATTTAGTGCATATACAACGATGACATAATGGATGACACGTGGATGAATACTGTTGCGACACGTGACACAAACAGACACGTGGCCAAATAACATTGTGACACGTGGCACAACCATCCACGTCAGCATGCCACGTGTCACTGGTCACCACATCATCATACCATTACACGTGGCCAAATCATGAAGTGACACGTGTCACTTACAGTCCACGTCATCATGCCATGTCATCACGTCGTTAATGGAAAATAGGTCAGGGACTAATATGGTGCATTTTTTTCAATCTCAGGGACGTAATTGGTGCAATTGGAATCTCAGGGACGATTTTAGTGTATGACGTCAATCTCAGGGACCATTTTGGGGTTTAACTCATAGCATAAATGGTTTTTTTCTCTACATTTTTTTACAGATTTCATTTGTTATCTCTGACTTGTCTACGTTGAGATGAAATCCATTTCGTGCCCCACATTTGTCCTTGTCGATAGTTCCGTTAACGGAACGCTGATGTGGCACGTTAAGTCGCCAGCGTGTGTATCCATGTGTCACGCAGCTTGCCAGGGTGGATTCTTGATGAGTGAATGATGTGGCAAAATTTGAATCAACTCAATTTAACCCCTCCATAGATGATAAAACCCTAATTTGCAGCCCTCTTTTCCGAATACGGTGAAGACTGTGCTGGAGAAATGATGAGTTCAGGAAGCCTACCTGCAGTGAGTTCTGCACGATCACGTTCTCATGGGGCTTCCCTGAAGAACCTTAATGGTGGGAGGTTGGAGAAGATTCCTGACTGGTGTGGTTGTGGAATGCGTCCAATACTTCGCTAGTCTGGAACAAATGTCAATCTTGATAGACCCTTTTATGGGTGTCCAAATTATAATGTAAGTTCTCAATGTCGTCTTCTTCTTCCTCAATGTGTTGCTACTGGTATTTGTGTTTGATGAGTAATCTTAAGATTTTTTCTTTTTGTTGGTTGTTGCAAAATTGGCAGAGTTCTGGGAGAATATGGTGTGGTTTCTTTATGTGGGCAGACGGTGAAGAATAATAGAGTTTAGTGGGTAAAACACAACCTACAAGCAGTGATGATAGTTGGAAGATGAATTTAGCATGGAGAATTACTTCAATAGAAGTTGAAATTAGGTGTTTGAAAATATGGATTAATATTTTAAGTTTGGTTATTTGTTTAGTTATGTTTCTGATTGTTATGTATAGTGTAAGTATGATTAAATTTTGATTAAAAGTGTGGACCTGAAGGTGTGTACTCTGAGGGTGAATGAAAGCATTGTATTCAGATTTGCATGAAAAAGAAGCATGGTTTTAGCTCCTCTGGTACATATATCATATTGCAATAGTGAGAAAGGAAAGCTACATATTAAACATATTGGTACCATTCATAAACCTGAAATAAAGTGTCTACATTTAGTGAATATCCAAAAGCATTGCTTGCCAACAACTGAACAAATATCCAGAAAGTCATTAACAAAATACATCCAGAAATTCTTTAATAAAATAGCCAAGTATTTGGACACACACATAACCATGTTCTAGTGACACAAGATAAATATAATTAAGAAAATAACTACCCTAACTATAATAGTCTATCACAACTAAACATCATTCATTTCTTCCTAGGAGGTTTGAATGCTGGCTTTACTCCTGGTGTTGGGACAAATTTCATGAATTCAGCCATCCTTAAAGATGTTCCAGCATTTGCTCCTTGCAATGGGTCAACACTTGATGATCCTGGGGCTGGAGATGCTTTCCTCTTAGGTTGTAATTTGTTGGGCCTCGTTGCAGAAGTTACCTATGGTTGCATGAGTAGAATACAAGTCCCCGTCAGTCAAGTCAAAAAATTAAATTAAACAGATATTTTTTAAATAATCATTAAAAACACAAATAATAAGACATATTGGATTTCTACTTGTTCCTGATCTCCATTATCTGGTTGTGAAAAAGGGGTCTGTGAAAGCACAATCTCTGAAGGAGAATTTGTTGGGGCTGCAGAAGTGGCAACATTAGTTGCTGCATTAGCACCCTTTTCTTTCTCCTTAGCTATTACAACTGCTGCAGCAGCAGCAAGGGCAGCTGCAACGTCATCAACTTTTTTGTAGGAGCAGCTTCTCTTCGTGTGACCTTTTGTCCCACAGTAAGCACAAGAAAACTCCTTGTACTTTCTAGGTAGCTTTGTTGCATCTGTCTTACTCTTCTTACTTCCTGAAGACTCTTCATCTGCATCCTTTCGTCGTTTCTACTTCAAAGGACCTGGCTTTCTCCGAATCTTGGAAGCCTAGGGCCTACTATACTGAGACTTCTCTCACATTGCTTGTCCAGGGATGGGATTCAAGGAATGCTTATATGTTTCTTTATATGAGTCCATTGTCAACCACTTGTGACAATAATCTTCAAGATTCCCATTGAGTCTAGCTATTGCAGCACATGCGTGGACACATAGCATGCCTGAAATCCAGATTATATTCAATCAGAGAGGAGGTTCAGTCACAAACAGTTTATATTCATTCACGTCACAAACAGTTTATATTTCAATCAACGTTACAATTCCTACAAAAGTTGCCAATGAGACCTCATATGTACTTCTGAAACATTTTATAACTACTACCAAGTAAGAAAAAAAAGAATCTTATACCTGTGATCTGTCAGAATCTTCATGTGCATATATGCTTTTCCAAGTCAACAGCCATGTTTATTGGAAACCCATGAATCTCAAATCTATGATAGCCATCATCACCACACCACACCGGACGCCATTTTTGTGACTCCTTCCTTATCTTCTCTAGTCTGCTCCTCTGAATAGGAGGAAACCTGCCAATGTGGTATTGTAGCTTCACTTTTTTTTTTGCAATTGTTCTCATCACGAACATGCGTACTTCCTCTAGTAGAGTGAGTATAGGCTTTTTCCTATACTCCTTTATCCTTGCATTGAAGACCTTGCACGCGTTATTACAAATGTTATCCAGCTTTGGATCATGGCTAAAGTATGCCTTCGTCCAACTTTTCTTTGGCCATTTGTTCAAGTAGGCCCAGGCATCCTCATTCTTTCTCTTTACTTTCTCCATTTTCTGTTCAAATCCATGCCTCGTTGTCTCTCTTGCACATTCCCATAACATAGTTTTTAACTCTTGCTCTTTCCATTGCTTGTTAAAGTTCTTCCACAGGTGCCACACACAAAACCTATGGTGCACTCCAGGCATCAATTCACAGACTGCTGGAATTAACCCCTGACATCATATGCAGCACTATTAGCAATTACTGTTATCGAGCCCCAATTGAGCCCACCAAATAAACAGTTATGACTCTATCTGAACCCTTAAATTTAAATTATGTCCCAACAGAGTCCTCGATAGTTGCAGTCAAATTTTTTAAAGCTTAAATGTTACCTTTTGCATGTCAGACATGAAGCACCATTTGTTAGAGGCTACATCACCCAGATCATCTAACAGAAGCTCCAGAAACCATCGCCAATTTTCCTTGTTCTCAACCTCTACAATGGCCCAAGCGATGACATATATATGGTTGTTGGCGTCTTGTCCAACTGCGGCTAGTATTTGTCCTCCAAAGTGTGTCTTCAAAAAGGCTCCATCTAGCCCAATTAGAGGCCGACACCCAGCCTTGAATCCTTTCTTGCATCCATCGAGGCACATGTACATTTTTTCGAAAGTTGGTTCTCCTTCAGGTTGCGGCTTCACTCCTATTTTAATAGTTGATCCAAGGTTACTTTTCAATAGCATAGTTGTCAGAACCGAACCGGTGATCGAACTGGTCAGGCTACTGGATCATTGGGTCACTGGTTCAACCAGTGGGTTACTGGTTGAACCGGTTAACCCGGTCCTATGTAAATAAAAAATAAAATATAGTACAAAAATTAGAATTAAAAATTTAAAATACATATTTTTACTAATATTTTAAAAATATCTAGCTATTCTAAACAATATGGAACAGAAACAATAAGTATTTTGTTAATTTTACTCTATCATAAATATTTTTATTTTGTTTTTATATTAAAATAAGTATTATTTTCGAATTTTAATAATTTATTAATTAGTTTATATCTATTATACTATTATATACTACAAGTATTTATTAAAAAATAATATTAATAGATATTATATAATTATGAAAAAAATAATAAGTGAGTTTATAATTACTGTTAAATAAAAATATAATTAATTTAAAAATGAGTGAGCTTATAATTAAAATTAAAATAAATTAAATAAAAGTAAATTATTTACCGAAAGGTATTAATATATATTTTAATTTGTATCCATATTAGTGAAAGACAAGGTAGCCTGGTGGACATAGGTACCTTTTATTTCCTGGAGGGATGGGGTTCGAACCTCAACTGCTTCATTTTGAGGAAATTTTAAACTGTTCCGGTTCGGTCGGACCGGTTTCTACCGGTTCTTTGCGGGTTTGACCGGTTCTTAACCTTGTACGGTCCAATCATCGGACCGGACCGGTATAGGATCCGGTTCACTGGTTTTTCGGTCGAACCGGCCGGTCCGATCCGGTTCTGCTAACATTGTTCAATAATGTCTCTGCATAGTCTCTCAGAAGTGTGTCTGCCGCATCTCCATATACAATGTTCCTTGCATCACTTAAGGCTCTAGTCAGAGAGGACTTATTGAGGTCAAGATCACACTTCCTCTTGAAGTAATCAGACGCTTCTCCATGTTTCAGGTTAGGATATTTTTTTATTTTCTTTACCAGCTTTGAGGCTAACCACTTCCTATTTGCTGCCCTATTTTTAGTTCTCCTTGCACATATGTGGTTGTTGTTTAAAGTTTTCATCTGCCAGCAAGTCTCTTCATGATCCATAGAGGCATATGCAACCCGCTTACAACCCTCCTTCTTGTACTTACAAACAGCTCTCACCCTATAACTCTCATTTCTTCTGAAATTGATTTTCCTCCCCTCTTGTATGGTGAACTCTCTCACTGCCTCAATAAAATCATGTTTGCTATTGAACTTCATCCCGATCTCCAACTTTAGCTCATCAAATCTTGCTCCCTCCATGAACATTGGAAAAGCATCGTCCTCATCCGCATCAGATTCTTCATCCGAATTAGGTGGGGTCTTTATTTCCTCAGATTTCCATGAGTCATTTCCATCAGAATCATCGTGGTATGCATCAAAGGCGTCATATGGTGGCTGGACCTCAGGGGCTTTTCCAATCACTTGGCCCAGATCAACTTCCTCATTAGAATTCTGAACTATCAGCTCATTTTCTTCACACAAGTTTTCGAGACATATCTTACCTTTTGCCTTATTCTTTTTCATTTTCAACTCCCTGGGTCTTGCTGTAGCAACTTCAGAATCAGATTCATCATTACTTGAACTCTCAAAAGCCTCGGGTCCAGGCCTATAAAGTTCATCTTCCGCACTCTCATACGAGTCACTACTGTCACTGCTTAATGTCACGGATGGGACCTCACCAACAACCTTCTTCCCTCTGGGTGCAAATCTTGAAGCTGATCGTGTCACTCGTTTTGGTGGTGGTATCGGTACCTTCTTGACAGCACCTTTCTTTGGGGTAGACTTTGAATTTTTTTTACACTTGTTTTAAAATTCTTTGTAGTGGTGGGTGGAATAGACTTCTCAGATTTATTATTTTTTGATTTAGAAGAACATGGATTAGAAATAGGCATTGGTTTAGGCTGGGATAGAGGTGTGGAGGTGGGCTGGGCTGGAAGTGTGGATGTGGCTGGGCTGCAAGTGAACAGTTGGGTTGGACTGCAGGCTTTGACTTGGGCTGGGCTGCAGGTTCAAAGGTGGGTTGGGCTGGATAATTTGAGGTGGGTTTGGTTTGAGGTTTAGAGTGGGGCTGACTTGGAGGAACAGAGTTCAGTTGGCCTAGGGGTGCAGAGTTTGCTTCAGGGAATGTGATTGTATCTTGTTCAAGGGGTGTGTTTGGAATACATGAGGATGGATTTGAGGTGTGTCAGATACCATGATTTTTGGACTGGGGGTCATAGGGACCAGTTGTGGAACCTCATCACCTTCATGTTCAGAATTTCCATGCTCAAGGTACACATACACTACACCTTCATTATTCTTTGCGTGAAAGCACATCTCTAGCTAAGAGCTCGGTCATGTGACAGTGCTCTCAATCCAGTCTTCAAAGGCCTCCCAGGAGCTAGCCACCAGCACTTCTTCAAGTTGTCATATCCTAGAACCTTCTAATAATTTCTTATTGAGAACACGTCCAATGTATCTTCCTCTAGTCCAAATAACTGTTCAATTTGGTCTCCGACATACACAACTTCTCCATCTTCTTTTGTCTCAAAACTTCCTCCATGGTGGATAACAATTGTTATATCATCATCCATCTACATTGCAAAATAACAAAAATCTCAACAATAATTTTAAAAAATAAAGCATACTGACTTAACTGACTTCAAACTTCAAACAGGACAATAGATCATCATTCATTTTAAAACAACAGATTTTTTAAACATAAGCAATAACACACACATGATAACATTTTTTCACAGACAGCAAAAGATAAAATCGACATTCTCTTCTTCATCAAGGAAAAAAAAACCTAGCATTATTCACATGCAACAATTTTCAATGCCCTAAATATAACCAGCACCTTGCTTCGACAATAACAATGCAATACAAAAACCCAAACAAAAGCCAAAAACAGAGTATTAAGAAATTTGTGAAAAAAAAATAAAACTTCACTTCCTAACCTGATCTTCTTCGTTTCTTTTTTGCGCCCATGTTAGTTCGTCAGCAACCTCACCCAGCAGTCCAATACACCACCAATGTTACTCTGATTCTTCTTTTTCATAGTCAAGCATGCGAGAAGAACAACAACGTGGAGAAGAAGAATAGAAGACAAAGAGAAGGAAGAAGAAGGGTTAAGCTACGTCTGTGTCTTCATCTACACGTTGGCCCAACTTTTTTAACCCAATGAAGCCCTTAAACGACGTCACATTGAGTTAAAACTGGGAGGGAACATAAAACGACATCATTTTAGGCTTTCCTATGTGTCAATTTAACATGCCACATCAGATCTCCGTTAACGGAGATAGCTACGGGGCAAACGTGGGTCACGATTCAATATTTGAGGGTTTTAATTGGGCAACTATAAATTTTGGGGTCCAAATTGAGGCTACTCAAAAATTTTAGGGGCCAAAATAAGTATTAACTCTGTCTACGTTCTTTACAAATTTTTTTCTCTTTCTCTATAGATTTTTGCTTTTATTATGAATGCTATTTGATTTGAATTTGTTTTCGATCAAACAGTGAAATCAACTAGTGAAATTAAATTCGTATAAGTTTTTTGTGTTCGAAAACAATGAATAATGCAAGTTTAGATCAGTTAAACTAGGGCGAATTGGATTATTGTTCTAAATCGAATCAAGAGGACAATGTTTGCTTTGTTTCTAGTTAATGTAGCTCGTTAGTAGTTGATGTTCGTGTAGTTGTTTTGTCTACAAGTTGAATAATTTCGTTAGCAAGAATTGTGTCAAAAGCATCCAATTTTATGACTCCTTTTCTCACAGATGTTCTCTCAGAAGAATACTAATATTGGTTATTAGCAACCATCTCAATCAAATCTAGAGCCTCCTCAGGATCTTTTTCATGTAAAGAGATCCGCCTATAGAATTATCCAAAGACATTTTGGCAACCTCAATAACTCCATCATAGAAAATCTGTAACTGAATCCAGTACGAAAACATGTAAGGAGGACATTTTCTGAGCATCAACTTATACCTCTCCCAAACTTCATAGAGAGATTCACCCTCTTTCTGCCTGAAAGTCTGAACATCTATTCTCAGCTTACTTAGCTTCTGAGGTAAAAAGAATTTGATTAAAAATCTATTGACCAACTTGTCTCATGTATCCAAGCTCTCCTTGAGTTGTGTGTCAAGTCACTGCTTGGCTCTGTCCCACATAGCAAACGGAAAGAGCAACAACCTATAGACATCAGGATGAACGCCATTGGTCTTCATCGTGTCACAGATTTGTAGAAAATTAGAGATGAATAAGTTTGGGTCTTCCTGTGGGAGTTTATGAAACTGAGAATTTTGTTGCACCAGAAAAATAAGTTGAGGCTTCAGCTCAAAGTTATTAGCACCCACAGGAGGTACAACAATATTGTTACCATAGAAGTTAGGACTAGGAGAAGTGTGTGAGTCAAGTGTCTTTCTAGGATGCTCAAGTACATTAGGAGCATAAGGAGCATTAGGAATAGCAACAATGTTGTTGTTCAGCTCTATAGTTAATTTTTCAGATTCCTTCTTAAGATTATCCTTGAGATTCTCAGCAGCTTTGTAAATTCTAGCCTGCTGTAAACTCCTTCTCAAAGTCCTCTCAATCTCAGGATCAAAGTCAAGAAGAGGTTTCTTGTCTCTGTTCCTACTCATAAACAAACAGAAAATAAAAAAAAGTGAGAATCTCTACGTCAGAATGAAAAGAATTTTCCGTGAGGTAACCTAAGTAAAAGAAATAAAACTAAATAAATGGAGCTAAAAATTTCGAAAACATATAAGAAAAAGGGAACAAAAATTTTCAAAAATATAAAGAAAAGAAATAAGAAAATAAAATAAATAAACTAAGAAACACCAAACTTAATTTCGAAATTCAGGGAAAAATTGCAAACAAATTAAAGCAAATAACGTCTAATCTAAGCAATTAAACAACGGGTAATTATCAATTATAGTCAATCCCCGGTAACGGCGCCAAAAAATTGGTGCGGATTTTATAAACCACAAACTAACCGGCAAGTGCACTGGGTCGTACTAAGTAAACCTCAGGTGAGTGAGGGTCGATCCCACGAGGATTGATGGATCAAGCAACAATAATTGAGTGATCAACTTAGTCAGACAAAAGAAAAGGAGTGTTTTGAGTTCAAATTGCACCAAACAGTGATTCAAAAAAGTGAAGAAAGCAAATAGTAAATTGGTTGGGAGCAATAATGTAAGAAAACAGTTAAGGTTCTAGAGATGTTCAGATTTCTGGATTAACAATTCTTATTAGCTACCTTGATTATAAAAAGATTCAATTCACAGTAAACTTTAAGTGATTAGACTCCAATTTCTTGGTAATTTAATCCTCTTCTAACTCAATTAACCGCCAATTCCTTGGTCACTTAATTTAATTAGAGGGTTTAAGTTCAAATCCTAGTTTATAAGCCACACAAAATCCTAAAAATTCAAAGATGATATGATTATATGCCACGTATCACATTAAATCTTGATAATTAGAGAGTCATGAGAATTCAGTTTCAAGCTATTATTCAGGTGAGATAACTTTTCCAAGATTCAACAAGAATTCAATTTAGAAAAGAGTTATTTTTAATATACTCTAATCCGTAGGATGAAGAACGAAATAGATTCTTGAATGTAAATTAGTGCATAAATCAGAAGTAGAAAACAATAGTTATTAATCCATCCAAATAAACAGAGCTCCTAACCTTAACAATGGATGTTTAGTTGCTCATGGTGCAGAAAAACTCAAGAAGTTGTAAAATTAAAAAGTGCAGTCGAAGAGAAGCGAGCCTGCAGGGCTGAGATATCTTCTCTTTTATATTTAACCTAATTGATTTGAAAATTAAATTCCAAAACTTAATTAATATCTTTTTTCTAATTAAAAATAAATTAAAATATAAATCAAATATACGGGATTGCGTTGCAGGATTCGTTTGGGCGCAGGTATTGGCGCCATACTTGGAAGGAGTGGCGCCTGACTTGAGGAGTAGGTGTGGCGCCATACTTGGTAATCCAGGCGTTTGGCTTGAGGGCTTGTGATGTATGGCATTCAACATGGCACCAAACGCCGTGATGTAGTGTTTGGCACCACTTTTTGCTCTAAATCCAGCAAGTAACAATAAACTATTATATATTGTTAGAAATCTTTGAAAGTTGGCTTTCCAATACTGCTGAAAATGCATCAATTGGACTTTTGTAGATCAAGTTATGCTCGTTGTAGTGTGAGGAGGTCAGGATCGATAGCATTCACAAATTCTCTTTGCACTTTGCCAAACTCGCCCGAATGCCACCTGTAATAAATCAAATTGTAAAACATCTCAAAGTAGCATTCATAGTGGTTTAAAACACCTAAATTTCAGAACAATATAGCAAATCCACATGCAAATTACTAAGAAAAGACAAGAAAGATGCTCACGCATCAGCGGCCCGTTGTACTTTCAGACTTTCTAGTAGCTTTTTCTCTGCCACATAGTCACACGTATCAGCCAATTACACCCATTTTCAAACTGCATACACTTTCCATGATGCTTCAACTAATTGGACTCAAACACCTTATACTCTACACTCGACGAATATTATAACTCTTCACTGTCAACACAACTTCCTCCTTATTTTGGAACCGTTGCCCGATTTAAAACTCCTCTGTGCCAAGTATACCATGCCCGTCTCCGTGAATAGCAGACAGTTGTTGACCTAGAAATGCTGGTTAATTCATCGCGTTAAGATCCAAAGTAGAGAAGAGTGGAGGGTACTGTTGTGTCTGAGAGCTTGATTGCCCTTGTAATCTCCCAACTCATGTTGTGTCTTCCTCACCGTCTGTATCATTACCAATAATGGGTGGTTCCGAATCTGACTCATCATCGCCCATGGCCTCAACAAGTGGATCCCTATCTCTGACCTCTATGAATGCTGGTGTACCATTCAATAACGGTGCTACTCTAATTGCAGCTGCAAGCTCCCCAAAGGTACGCACATCACCTAAGTCGACTACATTATCGGCCTAAACGGGCAAATCTGCTGCAAATGATGGAGATGAAATATGGACGATGACATCGTGATCGGTTGGAATGGCACTAGAACCATATTCTAGCCCGACGGTTGGCAGATTCGGAGTAGTTCCACCTGAGCTACCCTCCACACCAACCATTCTCGCAAACAACTCCATAGCCCCCAAATCTAAAAATCTAGATTGACTGTAAAATATAACACAAATGTCGTTATCGCCTAACATCACATACTTTCCAAACTTCACATAACCTTGCCTGAGTGAGATAGGAATCCGAAAAAATAATTACTTAACACTTTTTTACCGCACTGTCCTAACTTCTATAATATACTATTTCGTAAATCCTCTAAACTCGTTGAAAGATTTACGAACACTCTGACCTGCTTTTTACTAGTGAACGTTACACCCTCACTTGTGTTTTTATCAATTTTTCTCAGTAATGAACTAGCAAAAATACACTCTCAGCCATCTTCCAAAATCCTCAATTTAACTATGGCTCGATATACGTCATGTTTGTTTATTTATAGCCTCTTTAAGTACATAAATCGTTCCATGGTCAAGAGCTTTATGTTTTTCAACGTAAATTATCACAGCCTAATGTGCTTTAAGATATTTGCATATAAATCGTGCTAAGGTGCTGGGAGTTGAATAGCTGCACGTAAATCGTGCTAGAGTTATGAGCTTTAGGTTAAAAAGCATTATACATACTGAGGTGGGACGATTTATATACATCTTGCGAAGCATAATAGCCTGGGATAATTTATGTATATTTATCCAATACATTTCAAGCACAAATCATCCTAGAGTAACATGTTTCATGCATTATATAACACATATCACCCTAAAACGATTTATATATTATATGGTTTAAAAAATTTACGTTGTCAAATTTCATTTAGAAGATTTAAGTAATTTTGATCTTCTATTATTTTATTTAAATAAAAAATTTAAAAAATACTAGTAATTTTTTATTTATAGAAATTAAACGGAGTATATATTTTTTAATTTTTTATTATTGTTGTTTTAAAAATTGGTTAAAATACTATATTATTAAAATTATGTTAAGTTTTAGATATATTGAATTTAAATTAACTATTATAATTCACAAAAAAATCATCATCATCATTATCATTATCATTATCATTATCATTATCATTATTATTATTATTATTATTATTATTATTATTATTATTATTATTAGAAGTATATATTTTATTTTATAATAGATAACAAAAAATAATATAATATTTTATTTAAAATAGATGCAACAAATAAGAATCTTTATGTTAATTAATTATGTAGATATAATATAATATTAAAAATTTAAATTTTAATATTTTAAAATAACTAATAACAAATAAATAAAATTGATAACAATAATTAGTAATATTTTTTTATTAATATGTATTTTTTTTATTCAATTTTTATAAGAGAAAAAATTTTAAATCACTAATATTTCTTAATTTTTATACAATAAATTTAGTCAATATATATAAATAAAAGTACTGAAAAATAAAAAATTTTTTAAAAAATTCGAATAATTATTTTAAAAAAGACAACAAAATTTTTAATAAAAAAAATTCGTCAACCTTAATTGGTATTTAATTAAGTGCCATATAGACACATTTCATTAACTCAAAAAAAATCATTAATAGAGAAAATAACTAAGCTTACAGAATTAAAAATCAAAAGTGAAAAAAAATAATTTTTTTTGTTAAAATCTCGTAACAAAAAAATTATTAGAAGTGGAGATAGATATTCACTTTTAAAAGAATGTAGCGATTTTAAGAGGTTGATTTTAATATATATGAATATTATTTAAAATAAAAAATAAAATTATATTTAAATTAAATTTGATTTGATAATATTTTTTTTAATAGATTACTTGCCAATAAAATTATATTAATAGATTACTTACCAATAAAATAAATAAACTATAATTGAGAGGACATAATTTTTCTATACTTATTTTAAAGATTGTAAATTCCAGTGTCGCTCCTAATTTAAAAAAAAAAAATAGATTACTTATATTAGATTTCCTGGAATGCTTGAATAGCATTTTTCTACATCGACATGGTGATTTACTTAACCAAACACAATTTCACACATACACACATCTCAATTATTGAACTTTCCCAAACATAACGAACATAAAATAAAAAACAACTGAAAATCCAAAAACACAATCATGCATCATCATCATCATCCAAATCAAAACATCATTACAACTCAGCCAGAGATCTCAATGGTTTTGACCTCAGGCTTCTTCTCCGGCAACTTAGGAACCGTAACAGTGAGCACACCATTCTCCATTGAAGCCTTAACCTCATCAACCTTTGCATTCTCCGGAAGCCAGAACTTCCTCAAGAACTTTCCACGTCCCCTCTCCACTCTATGCCATTTCTCATCCTCCTTCTTCTCCTCCTTCTCCACGCGCCTCTCCCCGCTTATCTGCAGCACGCGCCCTTCTTCCACTTCTACTTTCACTTCTTCTTTCTTCAGCCCCGGCAAGTCCGCTTTGAACACGTGCGCTTCCGGCGTCTCCTTCCAATCCACACGTGCGTTTGTGAAGCTCGAAACCTCGTTGTTGGAGCCGAATGGTGCCCATATGTCTGAGGAGAATGGGTCCAGCAAGGTGCTCCTGTTGCTTAGCAATGAAGGAATCAGAGACATGTTTCTTGATGAGCTTTGTTTTTTGTCTTGTGTAAAAAAGAGGAGAATTGAGCTTTGAAGGAATTAAATCTTCGATGATTATTCTAGTGATGATGAAATTGAAGGAAGATGAGTGGCTTATTTATAATAATAATTCAAGTGCCGATGATGGGTTATCGTGAAGTTTCGGGCTTGTTCGATGGTTGTGATGATTGAGTTATCGATGTGTCTCCACAATGTTCTACTAATTTCTTTTACTATTTCTCAATGGCTTTTCTGATAGGTTTAATTTCCTTTATCATGATTTGATTTGGATATGAAGCAGAAGAGAAGAGAAGGGAAGAGAACCTTCTTCTCATTTCCTTAGCTTTAAGTATTTTCCTTACTTCTTTAGAAAAAAAAAAGTATTTTAAACATTTTTTTTTCAAGCTTAAATAAGGCCACCATTGGTATAAAGACATAAAAACAACGTTTTCTAAAATTGTTTATTTATTTTAAATTTTTTATTTTATAATAAATTTTAGATTTATCCTATTAGTCTTTATAATTTCACTAAATTTTAATTAGATTTTTATATTTTTTTAATTGGATTCTTACACTGCTTTAATTTTGTAATTAAGTCCTTTCTAGTGTAAAAAATATTAGAATTAATTGAATATTTTTTTACAAATTGAAGGTATTTATGATTAAAAACTTAATTAAATCTTTGACCACATATATTTTAGTAAAAATATTATGTTAATTTTAATATTTTTAACATGAAAAGGACATAATTACAAAATTAAAAGCAGTGTAGGGACCTAATTGAAAGAAAAAAAAGAATAAGAACCTAATTAAAAATTTGATAAAACTATAGAGACCAATAGAGTAATTAAACCTAAATTTTATTCAAAAAAATTAAAAATGAATAAGAATGATTAGATTAAAAATATAATAATTAGCAATAAAAATTAGACAATTTAATAAATTAAAATATAGATCTTTAAAAAGTGAAAAAAAATATTAAAAGAATTATAAATAAAATTTAATTCAAAATAAATTATTAAATTCACAAAAAATAAAATATATCAAAATGATAATAAAATAAAAGTAAAAAATAATATTATAAAATTTACAAAAAATAATTAAAAATAAAATAATCTTTTATTAATTTTTTGTTAAAAATTTAAATTTTAAACAAATTCAAGAATATAACAATCTAATCAATAGACAAGATCAAACGTTCCTATTTAAACGCATTTTGTTATAAAATAACTAAATAAATAAATAAGGAAGATGTAATAAATATAAAATAAAAAAATATAATTAGATAGTTCTAGTAGTAATGTTCACTAGAATTACTATATCAATATAATAGATATAATTATGTATTGAACAATATTAAAATAAAATATATAAGAGAGAGAATAGTATGAAAGAGAGAGAGTGAAGAATGTTATATTCTTATTGTTGTTGTATATGTTACGTGAGGATATGCCCTCTATTTATACATACAAAATTCAAACATTCAACCTTCATTAATTCTCAATTTGTATTGAGAAGTTAAGTTTTGAAAAGCTCAGCCGCCCAATTGATAAATGGGCATTCATTCCATCTTTATCACAATACTCCCCCTTAGATGCCCATTTAGGATTATTGCCTCGTTAAAACCTTACTAAAGAAAAATTCAGTGGGAAAAAAAAAACCTTAGTGAAGGAAAAAGGGTACAATATCCTTTGTGATGGGGGCTGCCTCATTAAAAACCTTGTCAAGAAAAACCCAATGGGAAAAAAACCTGACCAAGAAAAAAAAAAGTACAGTCTCCCCCTCTTGCCGACATCATTTAATGTCTCGAAATCGGCTGATCCCAATCTCATGTACCAATCTTTCAAAGGAGGATTTTGGGAGTGACTTTGTGAATAAATCTGCCAGATTGTTACTTGAGCGGATCTGTTGGATATCAATTGTTCCTTGATTTTGAAGATCATGAGTGAAGAAGAATTTGGAAGAAATATGCTTTGTTCTATCACCTTTAATGTATCCACCTTTAAGTTGAGCAATGCATACTGTATTATCTTCAAACAGAACAGTTGGAGCTATCTTATGATCAATCAGTTCACATGATGACAGAATATATTGGATCAAACTCCTGAGCCAAAAACACTCGCGACTTGCTTCATGAATCACTAATATTTCGGCATAATTAGAGGATGTTGCAGCAATCGTCTGTTTCGTGGACCTCCATGATATAGCAGTACCATCATATGTGAACAGGTATCCTGTTTGAGATCTCCCTTTATGTGGATCAGACAAGTATCCAGCATCTACATAGCCAACTAATTGTGACTTGGATCCATAGGGATAAAACAATCCCATATCAACCGTTCCATGAAGATATCAAAATATTTGTTTGATTCCACTCCAATGTCTTCTGGTTGGAAAGGAACTATATCTTGCTAGTAGGTTCACAGCAAATGATATATCAGGTCGTGTATTATTAGCAAGATACATTAGCGCTCCAATGGCACTAAGATATGGTACTTCTGGACCAAGGATATCTTCATTTTCTTCTTTAGGACGGAATTGATCATTTTTCACATCCAAAGATCTTACGATCATTGGGGTACTCAAGGGATGTGACTTATCCATATAAAATCTTTTCAAGATCTTCTCTGTGTATGTTGTTTGATGAATAAAGATCCCATCTTTTGTATGCTCGATCTGCAGGCCGAGACAAAATTTAGTCTTTCCAAGATCTTTCATCTTAAACTCTTCCTTTAGAGTTTTTATAATTGTTGGAATCTCTTCAGGAGTTCCAATGATATTTAAATCATCAACGTACACAGCAATTATAATGAATCTAGATGCAGATTTCTTTATAAAAACACATAGACATATATCATCATTCTTGAATCCATTTTTGGCCAGATACTCAATAAGACGATTATACCACATTCATCCAGATTACTTTAGACCATATAAAGATCTTTGCAATTTAACTAAGTATAACCCCTGTGAATATTCATTGGATGGTTTAGATATCTTTAGCCCTTCAGGGACTTTCATATAGATATCCCGATCTAATGAGCCGTATAAATAGGCTGTTACCACATCCATTAAATGCATATGCAGATAAACTGACCAAATAACGCAATGTTATCGCATCCACTACAGGGGAATACGTTTCTTCATAATCTATACTGGGCCTTTGTGAAAAACCTTGTGCCACAAGTCGGGCTTTGTAGTGCACAACTTCATTTTTCTCATTTCGTTTTTCCACAAATACCCATCGGTATCCAACAGGTTTTACATCTTCAGATGTACGGACTACAGGTCCAAAAACTTCACGTTTTGCAAGTGAGTCTAATTCAGCCTTCATGGCTGCTTCCTATTTTAGCCAATCATTTCTTTATCGACATTCTTCGACTGATCTTGGCTCAAGATCCTTACTTTCATACATGATATTTAATGTCACATTATATATAAATATTTCATTGATAATTGTCTTATTTCGGTCCCATTTCTCTCCTGTAAAGACATAATTTATCGAGATCTCATCATTTTCACAATTTTCAGGTACCTAAACGTCTTCTGGCGTTAAAATTATATCAGAATTTTGGAAAACTAGAGGTGTCTTTACTGTGTCTTTTTCAACAGGAATAGTATTTACCTCTTTTCTCTTTCGAAGATTTTTATCTTTGGAATCGACAGGCCTGCCACGCTTCTGACGTGTATTTGCTTCAGTGGCTATTTGTCCTACTGGGACATCAATTCGAATTGGGACATTTTTTTCCCTGCCACGCTTCTGGCGTGAATTTGCTTCAGTGGCTACTTGTCCTACTGGGACATCAATTCGAATTGGAGCATTTTCCGCTGGTATATAAGATTTGGTTATCCTCTTTGTATCGGAAAATGCATCAGGCAATTCATTTGCTATTCTTTGCAAATGTATAATCTTTTAAACTTCTAGTTCACATTGCCCTGATCGAGGATCTAAATGCATCAAAGATGATGCATTCCAATTAAGTTCCTTTTCAGGAAGCTTATTCTCTCCCCCTAATATTGGAAATTTTGATTCATCAAAATGACAATCCGTAAACCGGGTTTTAAATACATCTCCGGTTTGTATCTCAAGATACCTCACTATAGAGAAAAAATCATATCCAACATATATCCCAATTTTCTTTGGAGTCCCATTTTGGTGCGATTAGGTGGTGCAATGGGAACATATATCGCACACTCAAATATTCTTAAATGGGAAACATTTGGTAACTCGTTGGCCTCAAACGAATAAGTGCTGCGGCATGTAAAATAGCATGCCCCAAACCGAGGTTGGGAGATTTATTCTTATAAGTAAGGGTCTAGCAATTAATTGGAGGCGTTTAATAGGTGATTCTACTAACTCATTTTGTGTGTGAACATAAGCTACTGGATGTTCAACACTTATTCTATTAGCAATACAATAAGCATCAAAAGCTTAGGAAGTAAATTCACTAGCATTATCAAGACGAATTGCTTTGATTGGATTTTCTGGAAATTGTGCTTTTAATCGAATAATTTGAGCCAGTAATCTCGCAAACGTCAGGTTGCGAGAAGATAATAAGCACACGTGTGACTATCTCGAAGATGCGTCTATTAGGACCATAAAATATCTAAAAGATCCACATGGTGGATGAATAGGTCCACATATATCACGTTGAATCCTTTCTAGGAATTCAGGAGACTCAAATCCAATCTTTACTGGTGATGGCCTTAAAATTAACTTCCCTTGAGAACATGCAACACAACAAAATTCACTAGTTTTAAGAATCTTCTGATTCTTTAGTGAATGTCCATGGGAGTTTTCAATAATTCTCCTCATCATGGTTATTCCCGGATGACCCAATCTATCATGCCAAGTTATGAATTCATTTGGGCTAGTAAACTTCTGGTTTACAATGGCATGCGATTCAATTGCACTAATCTTGGTATAATATAACCCAAATGAAAGTGAGGGTAATTTTTCTAATATAACTTTCTTATTTGAATCATGAGTTGTGATACATAAGTACTCATGATTTTCCTCATTCATAGTCTCAATATGATATCCATTTCGGCGAATATCTTTGAAACTCAACAAGTTTCTTAGAGACTTGGTAGATAATAGTGCATTATTTATTACAAATTTTGTTCCTCCAGAAAACAAAATTATAACTCTTCCGGAGCCTTCTATCACATTGCCCGAGCCAATAATAGTATTAACATACTCTTCTTTTGCCACAAAATGGGTAAAATATATATCACTTTTAAGAATAGTGTGCAAACTTGCACTATCCGCAAGGCATATATCTTCAGAATATGTCCTTGCCATTTTTCTTCAAAAACAAATAATAATAATAATAATAATAATAATAATAATAATAATAATAATAATAATAATAATAATAAAATGAGTAAAAGTACATGCACAGTAAAATGATTCACATGAATACTTAACAAACACACATATTAAACTATTCCATCATTGATTAAATGGCCAATATTTCCTTCAAGATCCTCAAAGAAATTAGATACATCATAATGAGTGGTGAAATTTTCATAATTTGAAACAAAATTTGTTTCCTTTTCTTTGTCATCCTTTTTCAAGGATGCTTAATAAAGATCAACAAGGTGCCTTGGGGTACGACAGGTACGTGACCAATGGCCCTTTCCACCATAACGGAAGCATTTATCCTCAATTGATTTACTTTGTCCATTATTTCTTTCTTTATCCCACTTCTGGTGAGATCCTCTCTTTTGAACATAATTCATTTTCCTTCCATAATTTTTCTTGTTACTAAAACCTTGCCATTTACCTCTTCTGGGATAATTTGCCGCATTTACTTCAGGAAATGGGGCGGCGCCAACTGGGCGCGCTTCATGATTCTTTTAAGAGTAACTCATTGTTGCGCTTAGCAACAAGAAGGCAAGAAATTAGCTCAAAAAAAAATTTTAAAATCCTTTTTCTCGATTGCTACTGCAGGAGCATATTCGAGGCATGGAAGGTCGAGAAAGTTTTTCCTAACATATCAGGCTTGAGGAAGTATCACCGTCTTTTGATGATTGTACCTTTCTTCAAGGCTTTTCCACAGATCTGCAGGATCTTTTAATGTGGGATATTCATTTTTCAATCATACTTCAAGATGACGACGAAGGAAAATCATGGCCTTGGTTTTATCCTTCTGGGATGCATTATTTTTAGCCTTAATGGTATCTCCAAGATCCATTGAATCAAGATGGATTTTAACATCTAATATCCATGATAAATAATTATTTTCAGATATATCAAGAGCATTATATTCAAGATGATAGAGCTTCGACATAATAAAAATTTGTTACCTGAAGTCTTCCTAAAATTTGATCAGAGTCTTGTGCTGATAACATATTATAAAATAACTAAATAAATAAATAAGGAAGAGGTAACAAATATAAAATAAAAAAATATATAATTAGATAGCTCTAGTAGTAATGTTCACTAGAATTACTATATCAATATAATAGATATAATTATATATTGAATAATATTAAAATAAAGTATATAAGAGAGAGAATAGTATGAAAGAGAGAGAGTGAAGAATGTTATATTCTTATTGTTGTTGTATATGTTACGTGAGGATATGCCTTCTATTTATACATACAAAATTCAAACATTCAACCTTCATTAATTCTCAATTTGTATTGAGAAGTTAAGTTTTGAAAAGTTCAGCCGCCCAATTGATAAATGGGCATTCATTCCATCTTTATTACAACACATTTTACCTTAGTCTTCATCTAAAATAAAGCTCTACAATAATTTCAAATAACATCAAATTAAAAGATTATATATATATATATATATATATATATATATATATATATATATATATATATAAAATATGTTATGGAATCGGCCCACTTGCAGCATATGACCCATCTTAAATTTAAAATATTCTTTTATGGAAAAATTTTACTAATCGTCATTAGTCAAGAAATTAAAATTTAGGGGGTGTTTAGTTATTTATTTTTTATTTTATTTTCACAAAAAATAGAAAACAACATTAGAAACTCGATTAGTGGGTGAATTTCATATTCAATTTTGTATAGAAGTGTTACCTGAGTTGTTTGAAGGAGTTTGAATTTTAGGTAAAAATGATTTAAAATTCTAAAAATATTCTTCAAATGATAATTGAAGTATTTATAAAAAAATTTAATGCCAAAGTTAACAGATATTTTAGTAGAGCGTAATTAATTTAGGACAAAAATTACCTAATATAAATATAAATGAGTTATTGTAAATAATTGTTCCAAAGTAAAAAGTTTTATGTTGGGTCGTATGTCATTTATTTTTCTTGGTGCTAGAATTATTAGCACAGTAGGAAGTTAGATTTTACTAAACTCATGAGATCATCTTACGAATATAAGGCTTCCAGTGTGCTTCCTGAGTTAAGATCTAATCAAGTTGATGTGATCCAACTTAATTCTTAAGTCAGAGTAGACTTATACAATCATATGGCTTTGGCCTATCTTAGGCTTTTTTTGAGTTTTGATTCCTTTAAAGTGTAGGTGATTTTTTTTTTTGGTAGAAGAAAGGGGTTTAAGGCCCAGTGTAAACAACAAAATAGAACTAAACATCAACTACTACAATGTATAAGAGTGAATTCTCAAAATTTCTCTCAGGATGGAGAGAATCCTCTCTCACTAGGAGAGTATCTCAGAACTCTTGGTTCTGTACCTAGAAAGTAAGTAACCTTTACCTCAAAACTTCTTTTAGCATATCCTTATCTCATAACTTTAATCCATTCTAATAATTTCTTTCACCACAACAAGTAACTGTGAATCCTACTCATAAACTATAACACATTGTGCTAAAAAACGGTATATCTCACCCATATCAGTTTAGTCCATCCGTTACTATCTGTATTTACAATCTGACTTCATACATTCTTGTCTCAACCGCAAGCATAATTACCCACCTCTTTCACTTTATCCCACCAGTTCACATGTCAACCAGATACGGCAAAATTTAATAGCACCAGATACATCACCTTTTTCTTACACTACATCTCTCACACCATCACACCCTTTATCTACTAACTATCACATAGCCTAGCTATAACATGGTTAGACCAAATATGGGAACCGACCATTGAAGGTGTCATCATCACTCTTAACCTACAATCTAGCCCAGGTTTTAAAATAGATAGCTTCAATTTGGTTGGCAAAATTATCACAGATAAAGAGCTGAAATTCAAAACCATTAAGAATTCCATTCTCAACATGTGGGGAAGCCCCAAAGAGGTCTCAATTTCGGAAGTGGAAAGAAACAAAATTCTTATAAGCTTCAAGGATAGTCGAGTGGAAAATAAGTTTCTCAACAATGGTCCCTGAAATATTAGAGGGAATCTGCTAAACCTCCAAAGATGGCTACAGGAAAAGGCGATATTGGATGTTAGCCACGACTATATGGAGTTTTGAATTCAAGTACATAGACTTCTGATCGAATACCTAAATGTTGAAACATCAAAACCATTGAAAATCTCATTGGAATACTGGGAGAGGTGGAAAACCCAATAAAGGAGGGAATAATAGAGATGAATTTTCTGCATTTTTGAGCTACCATTAACATAACACAACCTCTTCAGAGAGGTTTTTGGCTTGACCGAAATAATAAAGCCAGAACTTGGATTAGTTTCAAATACGAAAGGCTTCAGGATTGCTTCTGCCTTAAATGCGGTGTTATTGGACATGAGAAGAAAAATTACAACAATCCAGTAGCCATGGCATGCTGGAATCTAACAAAACCAAGGTTCACCAAAAGATCTAGTAACAGAGAGGGTCAGACCTTTGAATGCAGAAAAGGAGGAAGAAAAATGGAAACAACAGTTCATGGAATATGAAGAAGCGTGTGAACATCACACGAGGGAGGATGAAGGTAGTCAAAGCTCAGAAGACAAAGTTAAGGACTAGCAGATACTAGAGATTTTAGAGATAGAGGTGTCATCGAGAAAAGCAAGAGGTCAAGATGTGATAGAGAGTGGTGGTGAAAAGAAAGAAAAAGGTAGAGAAGCTAAACCACTGCCACAAGAAAAATAACTGAATGATCGAGAAGAGCTTCTTCTCAATCTCCTAGAAATAGCATTGAAAACCCTGATGGCAGCAAAAGAAAATGGCGTGAAAAATACAAAAGAAAGCAAGCAAAAGGAGAAAATGGTACAAGGTGAAGAAAAAAGGATGCAAAGGGTAAAAGATATAATTGGGCCATCTAATTGGGACAATCCCAAAGACTTACACACAAATGAAGCTATGAAGATAATGGAGCAAGCCCAACAAAAAATAAACAGCTTTCATGATTTTAATCATTTGGACCTACTCAATTACCAATCAAGTGGACTTCAAGCCTCTTCAGTAAACCACAAAGAAGGCTACTATCAACAAAAGGATCCTCAAGGTCATTTACCTCAGGCTCTAGACCTCAAGCAACATCAACCAGGCCTGTGAAAGTAATAGTCAGAGAATGAAGAATAGGATAAAGAACAAAAAGTAAAGTAGACTACAAGAGAGGAAGTAGAAAACTGGATGAATATTAGCAGGCACAAGGAGAGACAACCTTTTAGAAATGAAAAAGGAAAAATCTACTACTATGTGAAAATGATATCAGATGAGGAGGACGAGAAATCAAAGGTAAGTAACCCATTTAACAGCAACATGAAAATTTGGGAAGAGGTCCTAAGCATAGGAATGCAACACAATCTGAAAATCAAAGGAAAAAGAGAAGGGACAGAAGCTATGAGATTGACTGACTCCAACTGGGAGGAGGATCAAGAATCAAGGAACAGCAAAAGGATCAAGAATATAAACCAACAGTAAGGACGCAGCACAACTAGGGTTGAGGAGGCGGGCCTAACCATGCCCCTCCCCAACCATGATTGTCCTAAGCTGGAACTGTCGCGGAGTGGTGGCGGCCGCGATAGCTTCCGAGTTAAAATATCTGTGCTTGAAGCACAAGCCGACCATAATATATCTAATGGAAACTAGGGATAAGGAGGATAAAATTAGAAAAATTGCTAGAAAATTCCAATTTAAAAATATTTTTTGTATAGAACCTCGAGGTCTGTCCGGTGGTTTATGTCTTTTATGGAATGAAAAAGTTAATGTTTCAGTTTATTCATGGTGCCAAAATTTTATCATTGCTAATATTAAAAGTAACAATAATTCAGATTGAAAATGCTGCTTTACCTACGAAAATCCCATATTCATGCAAAGAAGAAGAACATGGCAAACATTATCCGAGTCAAAGGACCTGGTAAACGAGCCAAGTTGTTTCATTGGGGACTTCAATGACATTCTCAACCAGGATGAAAGGATTAGCAAATAACCAAAACCACCTATCCAAATAGAAGTGTTCAAAGAATAAGTGAACAAGAAGAATCTCATGGACATGAAGCTTAAAGGAAGTAAATTCACATGGTTTAGCAACCCAAAAGATCGCTTTGTGACCAGAGAAAGAATTGATAGAGCCATGATCAATTGGAAAAGGAGACAAATTTTTAGTCATGCCATGCTCATTGCCTTACCAGCTATTTTATCAAACCACTGCCCCATTCTCCTTAATCTTAAACCAAGTTAGAAAGTCCCAAGGCTGTTCAAATATGAAGCCTATGGGATGACAAAGAGGAATTCAAGCAGATGATCAAGGAAGGATGGTTCGAGAAGAATAGCAATGGAGGCAACTGGAATAGATTGATAAACAAAACAAAAAATTGCATCAAGAAGCTGAAAGAATGGAACAGATCAAGTTTCAGAAGAGCGGGCAAGGAGATAGCGAGATAGTAACTCAAGATTCAGCAACTCTAAAATTCTCCCTACACTATTACTCAACAAAACCAAATCAACGAGGCAAAGCAAAAAATCAAAGAGCTATGGAGTCAGAAAGAAAAGTTTTGTGGGGCAAAGGGCAAGAATCAAATGGCTTAAATGGGGAGATCGCAATATGAGCTTTTTTTATGCATCAACTATACATAGGAGGGATAGAAATCACATTGACAAATTGAAAAATAACGAAGGCAATTGGGTTCAGAACTAGGAAGACATCTTGAGATTGATTGAAGAGTAGTATTCGGGGATATATTCTTCAAAGGATACTACAAACATAAATGAGTGCATCAAATCTATCCCTTGTAAAGTGACCTAAATAATGAATAATAATCTTTTAAAAGAAGTCACTGAAGAGGAAATTAAACAGGTTGTCTTTAGCATGGATGGTACTAGAGCTCCCGGGCTAGCTCGACGGTCTTAGTGGTAAATTTTATCAAAAGCATTGGAATACCATTAAAGAATACATATGTGCGGTTGTCAAATATTTTTTTGAAGAAGGCCACATTCCCAAAGAGATTAATAAGACTCAAGTTGTTCTTATTCCAAAAATCAAGCAGACAAAAATTCTCAATCACCTGAGACCCATAAGTTACTACAATTATGTGTATAAAATTATATCAAAGGTAATGGTGGCTAGGCTTCGAGACATCATGGAAAAGATTATATCTCCTATCCAGAGTGCGTTTGTGAGTGGAAGATTGATCCAAGACAATATTGTCATTAGGGATGGCAATACTACCCAAATCCGCGGGTACCCACCCCGCCCCTACCCGCTCGGGGCGGGTTTTTAGTAGGGCGAGTTCTTGGGAGGGGCGGGGCGGGGCGAGGTCGGGTTTAGGTAATACCCGCCCCTACCCACCCCGTTATATATATATAATATATATAATTTTACTATATAATATGTATAATATATGTAAAATAATTAGTAAATGATTAATAATATTGTATCATATTTAAATTTTTACTTTAATTTATGTTATGTATGTGGTGATGGTTATATAAATTTTGAAATTTAATTTTATTTATTGAATTTTAATAATTATAGGAGCGGGGCGGGTACCCGCAGGAGCGAGTTAGGGTTCAACATTATACTACCCGCGGGTAGAAGCGGGGCGGGTTCTATGCGGGTTTTTGTACGGTGGGACGGGGTCGGGTAGAGCAAAAACCCGCCCCTACCTGCCTGTTGCCACCCCTAGTCATTGTTAAGAGGCTTTCCACAAGATTACCAGTACAGGGAAGCATGCATCATAAGACTTAGCTATCAAGTTGGACATGAATAAAGCTTATGATATGATGGAATGAAATTTTATGGAGAAAGTACTTAAGGCTTTTGGATTCCATCAGTAGTGGGTAAAATTTATCATGGAGTGCATCAGGAGCGTGACATACAAGTTCAAAATAAATGGAACTCTTACCAAAGAGATTACGCCTTAGAGAGGATTAAGACAGGGAGATATTCTTTCACCCTATCTCTTTATGATTGCATTAGAAGTGTTTTTTATTCTAATGGATAATGCACTAAACAAAAATCTTATTGCTGGGATTAAGTTAGCTCCTTCAGCACCAGTGATTACCCACTTGTTATTTGTTGATAATTGTATTATTTTTTCAGGAGCAAAGGAAGAAGAAATATACCAATTTGTCCAAATTCTAAACCAGTACACCTTAGCATTTGGCTAAGTTATCAATTTAGAGAAATCTGGAATAATTTATGGTAACCATATTCCAATTCAATTCAGAGTCAATAGAGAAGAAATTCTTAACATTCCGCTTTGGGACAACCTAAAAAAATACTTAGGCTTACAAGCACAATGGGATAGATCAAAGAGCAGATCACTAGACTGGATAATAGAAAAGGTGGATGGCAAGATTGAAAGGTGGAAAAAAAATTTGTTAAATCAAGCAAGAAAAGAGGTCTTCATTAAATCAGTCATTCAAGCAATTCCAACATATGCCATAAGTATCTTAAAATTTTCTAAGTCTTTTTGCAACAAGTTAAGTACAAAAGTGGCCAAATTTTAGTGGAAGAATCAAGGAAAAGAACAGGGTATCCATTGGAAGGCCTGGACAAAGTTCTGCACAAGCAAAAAAGAAAGAGGACTAGAATTTAAGGAATTTCAACACCAAACACTTTCCATCTAGCAAAGCAAGCTTGGAGGATCATCAAACATCCAAATGTTGTATGGATACAAATACTTAAAGCTCTATATTTTTCAGATTATAACTTTTGGGATGCCAAAAAAATCGAAGAGGATCTTAGATTTGGGATAGTATATTACAAGGGAGGGAGCTTTTGAAGAACAAAGCAAAATGGATCATAGGTCAAAGAAGGAACATCAGAAACTAGATATATGGCATCACCCATGAAATAAGGATAGGAATGAAGACCAAAGAGTGGAGGAGCTGATCCTACTATCAAGAGAGTGGGACAAACTTAAGATCAAAAAATTTTTCTCCCGATCATCACTGAAAAGATCATCCGAACACCAATCAACAGAATAGTGGAACAGGACAAACTGATTTGGCCATATAGACAGGATAAAAACTAAACAATCGAGACCGGCTATCACATCGCAAAAAAAGAAGAAGAGGAAAAAGGTGCAATGGACAACCCCTCAACAAGCTCCTCAATAGAAGATATTTGGATAGGAATATGGAATATGAAAACTCCCCAAAAGATCAAGATGTTTATGAGGAGAGCTACTCACAATATTTTGCCAGTTAAAATTAATTTAATAAAAAAGAAGATAACTAATTGTAATCTATGTCCTATTTGTTTGTAGGAGGAGGAAACAACTGAGCATGCATTACTACTATGCGATTGGACGAGAGCTATATGGTTTGGCTCACAAATATAGTGCACACTAAACAAAGAAAACATCGTCAAATCAATAGGATTATGGTTACAAGAGATGCTTAGAAAATACAATCAAAGAAATAAATCAGAAGCAATCCAGAATTGGAGTAAAATCGGCATCATAGTGTGGGCAATTTAGAAAGCATGGAACAAAAAAGTTTATCAAAACTCAGAACTAAATCCAGAGTCAACCATCAACTATGCTAAAGTACTTGAACTAGACTATCTCAATTCAGCAGAAGAGAGCAATAATGAAATCAAAAAATAAATCAGGAAAAGTTCAGTACCTATCATATGGAGAGCACCTCCTTCCAACTGGCTCAAATTAAACACGGATGCATCCTTTTTCAACAGATCAAATTCTGGAGCAATAGCAACTATCATCAGGGATTATAATGGATCACTTAGGGGAGGGACTATATCTGAGATCCATACAAACTCTAGTCTCACTGCAGAAGTAATTGCAATTAGAAGAAGCAATGATTCTAGCAGATAATCTCAACATTGAAAATACAATAATTGAATCAGACTGCCGCTAGTTAATTCAAATTCTGAAATAAGAAAAAAATTTGTGGGAAGTGGATCCAATTATTCAAGACATAAGAACAATTCAGAAGAGACTCTCGAACTGTGGATTTACCTGGATTCCTCGAGAGGAGAATGAGCTGGCTCACAATCTCGCCATCTTAAAGTCAAAGAACCAACTTGTCAGCAATTGGCCAACATACCCACCCAGCCAAATTGCACAAATTATCAGAAAGGAAAAATTGGGCATACCTCTCTATCTCCACAAATAGCGACTTTGGTTCTCACGATAGCCGAAATTGCAACCTTCGCTGGCGGCAGCTCTATATGCGTCTCCCTTTTTATTTGGTTTGCCGTCGCCAAGAAAGGAAGTTTCTGGCTCCAACCTCGCAGCATCACTCAGTCTGGTGTAGCAGTAGTTCCTTTCATAATCGAGTCTGGTTTCTGTGAAGAACTCCTTCCAAGATCTCTCTCTATGTCAAATCTCCATCATCTCTTCATTTGCCCGTGTGCAATAATGCTAATGGGTTTTAATTTAAAATAGCGTTACAGGGAAGGAAACATGCTTTGGGATAGTCAAACTGGATAGTGATAGGAATGGTTGTATTGGTGTCAGGTTGGGTCTTAGTTCGGGTGGTTTTTTACCCGAACTCCGTCCAAAAAAAACATCAAGTACAATATGGGGTATTGAAACCCCTTTAGCATCATCACTCAGGAAGACTTTGAGTTCCTCCAAGGATTGATTGACAAAGTGAAATCCTGGTTCCTTATGAATGCTGCTTTTAGCAATCTAGTCAACACAAATGTTAGCTTCTCTGTAAGTATGTTGGAATTTAATTTTCCATAATTTCTTTGTCAAGCTCTCGATACCTCTAAGGATGGTGTTGTGGCTACTGTTGTAGGTTATAGGCCTTGTTATGTTCTTATATCCAAATTCTAAATTCATCTCTACCAAAACTCCACACATTTCCAACTGTCACACCAAGCTCAAACCATAAAGAACGCCCCAAAGCTATGTCTCTTCCACACTACAGTGTTCCAAATTTACCATAAATTTTCCGATCCACTCATCTAGGTATGTTTTGATTAAACTCCACTCTCAACTTTGTTCTTTGTGATTTTTCATGCTCCATCAGTGTTTAGCTTGTCCCACTTTTTTAGAGAAGATGTCATTTTATATGAATATTTTTTAATTTCTTTTTCAATGTTATATTATTAGATTTCTCTTGTTGTATGCTTTTTTATAAATTTTTTGAATGTCCATTTTCATATTCACCAGGTTGTAGTTAGAAATTCATCCAGCCAATTTATAGTACTGATCTTTTTCATGTTACTATGAAAATTCTTCAGGTGTTATCAATTCAAGTTAAAAATTTCAGGTGTCGTACAAGGGTTTAGAATTTGTGATCATATAACTGCTATTTTTAGGCAATTTCTAAGGACTAAATGTGATAATTAAGTAGACTCATTAAGTTTTTAGACTATTGGTTTCTAGTCCTGTATAAAAACAAATTTCAAAAACATTCTCAAAATTCTTAAAAATTTTAAAAATAGAAAGACATTTTTTATTTTTAGGAAACAAACAGCTACAATTAAATAAATAGACAAAAATACATATAAAAAAATTTAAAATAGTCAAAAATACACAAGATTCGTAAATATCAAAATACACTTTAAATATTATTTTTGATAACAAAAATACATATAAAGATTCATAAATATCAAATCCTTACTATAAAAATATGACATTTTATTCATTAAAAATAATTTTTAATGTGTACTTTTATCCATCCCAATTTTTTTTATTGTACTGTGATACCTCCTCTTTCCTTTCTCTTTATTCTTTCACCCGTCCTTGGTATTCCATCCTTAACAGCATATTGAGGGCCCTTCAAGCCACCCCCTCGCCAACATCAAAGGCTCCGAAGCATGCCACTAACTTTTAAGTAGTTTGTTATTGTATACATAGATTACATTTTAAAATAGTTGTCTCTAAATTCTAACAATAACGGTAACACAACAACTATTTTTTGGTTAAGTAAGAACCGTGGTCAAATATATTATTAGTAACTAATTATTTTCTTGAAATTTTTTACTTATAAGCAAATGGTTGGCCATTGAATACTTTCTAAAAACAAAATTTAAATTTCAAATATCTTGCAGGTAGGTTTGTCACAAATAGCAGATTTGTTGGTTTTTATGCAGCTGCACTCAGGTTTGAAATATGAGTTTAGCACATATAATAGAATATAAGAATCTATCAAATTGTACGTGTATAGTTGTGCGTGAGTTTGTAATTAAATACCTAAAATTTAAAATTGTCAAATTCATTTGAAAAAAAAAAAAAACTTCAAACATCTTGGTTAAAGAACAAGATAATATTGAGCTATTAGGTCACACCCACGAGATTGCTATAACAACTATAGACTCAATTGATCCTAGTTAACTATAAAGGCTTCAACATCCAACAATAATGCAATGTATTTCGCATTGTGAACACTCCAAACACGACAAAAGGAAGGAATAGATATTCAATTTTGTTCTCAAGATTATAAGTATGACTTAATTTAGTTAGTTTTTTTTTTATTAATTTAGTCTATGAAACTACACTTTCTTATATAATTCAATTCAATTTCATGAAACTCCACAAAAATTAAATTGAATCAAGAAATGTAATCTCAATGACTAAATTAACTGTTTCGAAAAAATAAGAAACTAAACTAAATCATACTTATAATCACAATACAAAATTGAACTTTACTCCCTAACGAACCCACATAAATTAAGGCATTGATTATTATTTATTAATAAATTAGATCCTAGAATCTAACTCCATAATTGTGCTAAGGTTCATGGGGCTCATGTATTCAGTGGATCCAGTCATGAATTTGTCTACGATCAATCTATTAGCTTTCTCTGAGGGATGGAAGGGATCCCAAAATGCAAAGAGGTCTCTGTTTGGACACAAGTTTGAAGCTGGTGTGCATAGCCCTATTCCATTGTATGCTCCTTGACCACAACATGCTACTTTTGATGTTACAAATCCTGCACACATTTAATAACGTGTTCAATGCTTCTAAATATATAGATACAAACCATAACCATGCATGTGCTTCACGCACCGAATTACTCAATTTAAATAGTTACAATTTACTAAAGTAAAAAAAATAATTTAAATTTCATATACATCTCATTAAATAACGAGTAAAGAACAAATAGGTCTCTAACCTTTTTTTTACGAACATTTTCGTCCTCAAAGAAGAAAAAATACATTCAAGTCCCTCATCCCCAAAAAACGTAGACATTTCAACCATTCCGTTGAATTCAGACGGTTGGACTGGACGAAAAAGTCTGACCTGGCAGAGGTGCGCTGACCTGGCCATTACGGAGCCCACATGGCAGTGAGCTTTTTGTCTCCGGGGACTTAATGTCCTGTTTCGAAAAGCTCACTGTCACGTGGGCTCCATAACGGCCAGGTCAACACCACCTCTGCCAGGTCAGACTTTTTCGGTCCAGTTCAACCGCCTGAATTTAACGAAAGGATTGAAATGTCCACGTTTTTCAAGAGTGAGGGACTTAAATATATTTTCTCTTCTTTAAAGACAAAAATATCCGCAAAAAAAAAAAAAGATCAGTGACCTGTTTATCCTTTACTCATAATTATATCTGTTGTATACGTGGAAAGCCAAAGCCAATAACCATCCATATTAAGTGACTGGCATGCCATTAATTCTGGCTTCACTGTACTGAGACACAATGCATGCATGGGTAAGTCATCAATCCTTTCCTTTGATACGTCAACTATACAGATTACAAAGTGGTCCAAATTAAAAGGTCAATTTCTCATGCCAATTTAACCTAATTGTAAAAAATCTCTAGAATGAAAAGAATTATAAAATAATAAATTAATTATTGTTGAATTTATAATTTTTATCATATCTAAATTTTACTATTTTAATTCAAATTAAAGATCATTATTAGACTTTTTTTTTTATTGTTTTGTTAACTTTTTTACTTTAAAAGTGTTTGATCCTAATCTAGTTATATATTTGGGAGGGAAACTCTTGGTTTTTATTTATTTTTTGGCTAAATTCTTGTTTAATTTTAGACATGAAAATTATCTTCTTATTTTTTTTTTCCATATATTTTAAGGAGTATAAAACATGATTATTAACACAAGAAATTCTCACATAAAAATTTCTCCCTATAATATATATGTAAGCTAAGCATGGCAAATGCAATATATGTCAAGTATGTCACTCTTAAATTATTTTGAAAATTTTCATTTTGTCTTTAATCCTAATTGAACTATTGGAATTTGGATTAAATTATCTAAGACAATTTTGCAAATTAATTAAATTAAATGATGAAGAAGATAAGCAATAAAACCAGATGATTGGTTAAGAAACACACACATACCGTATTCCTGTGGATTATTAACGAAATCCAAGTGCATAGTGAAGGCATTTGCAGAAATAAAAACATTGGATCCAATTTGAGAGTTGAGTTGGTTGATCAATTGGACCAATTGAGGGTTGAACAAGTTAACAGCGGCTTGAAGCTGAACCGCACATTCTCCATTTCTACTGTGAAGGGCCAATTCTGCAGGAACACATCCTAATGGCCCTGTTCCTGTCACCAGAACTCTTCTTGCTCCCAATTCATACAGGCTCTGCACAAATTCATCTATTTCATTCAACATTACAACTTACAATGCAATCACAGGTATTCCAACCTAGAAATACTAATCAATTCAGTTCTTGAGTTTTCACCTCGTACTTAATTTCGTGCTAAGTTGTAAATAAAAATAATTATCGATAATAATTAAAATTATTTTATTTAATTTAATATTTATAATTTTATATATAAATATTTAAAATGATATATGTAATATATTTAAATAAACTCAAAATTTTAGTCTAACCTATTTTTTTTGGCAAATTAAATGAGTCCGTCCAATAAATTTTGATTCGTTTGTTATCTTTACTAATCTTTAATTAAAGACTTATAGTATATACATTAATTAAAGATATTATTCTGTTAGTTAAATAAATAAAGACTAGCCACTAGTTAATACATTATTAATTATTATTAGTTAACTGCTCTGTTAATACAGCGTCTCTAATACTTTAATTTCTTTGTTCTACGAATGTGTATATATCAACTAGCTATGTTATGTATGTAAAAAAAGTAATTATTTATATAAAATATATATTAAAAATAAATTAAATAACATATATATTTTATATGTATATATGAATCTTATTAACTTATACTTTGAAAACACAATTTAAAAATATTATAAAAATAAAAAATTTACTAAAATTTATTAAAAATAAAACATTTTTTATAATATTTTAAATATATTAAATATATAAAAAATTTATAATTTTTTATTGTTATATTTTAAAATATATTCTTAAAATATAAATTAACTAAATTAATTAATTAATTAAATATATATATATATATATATATATATATATATATATATATATATATAGATAGATAGATAGATAGAGAGAGACCCTCCTCCCCCAACTTTTTTAAATAAAAGTTAATAATTTTAACTATATACAATTATTATAGATTACATAATTTTATTTTTTATTAAAATAGAATAAATAATTATTTTATATAAATAATAAAATTATTAAACTGAAAAATAAGTAACAATCCTTAAATTGATATTGTCAATCACTTTTTAATTAAATAAATTTCTAAATTCTTAAACATTTAAATTTTTTTCTCTTTTCAAATTTTTTTTTAATTTTCACATTTATTATCATATAAAAATATTTTAATATTTATAATAACTAAAAAAAATTTTATATATTATAGTACATACAAAAAATAAATTATTTTAAATTTTTTTCATGATATAAAAATTATAACATATTAAATAAATTTATTAAAATGATTATATTTTATATATTTTATTTACGAATATGTTTTAAACGCATATATAACGACGTTATTAGAATAATTTATTTATATTATTTTATAGTATGTTTTTTATGATATGAAGCATAAAATTATAATTTATTATCATAATAATACTCAAAAAAATAAATTAATTAAAAATAGATAATTTTTATATTTTATTAAATTCAAAATAAAAAATAAAATTTATAAGAACGAAGATAATTTTTTATATAATAAATACTTATTAAAATTTTTTAATAAAAAATATTAATCATGATTATATATATTACTAAATATATAATATTATATTTAATTATACAATATTTTAATTTTCGACTTTTTTTACCAAATTATGTGAAAAGAGGACTTTTTATAGGAATACTACTGTAGTATCCTTGCTGTATACTCCTATTTTATAGAGGACAAATAGGAGCTATAATATTATAGAGGGTAACCCATTAAAGATTACCCAACTCCTAGTATAACTCTCTATAAAGGTCTCCGGAAGAGTATTTTATTAATTATTTTAGAACTTTTCGAGGGCTAGCTCCCTCTATCTCACCTCCTTTGGTACTGTATGTACCGGTTTTGAATTTGACATTAGTCAAGCCGGGGCATACAGTATTCACCAGGGTATGGAGAAGACGTCAGTTACAGGCGTGCTGCATAAAGTTACAACTTCTCATTCGACAGAAAGGCGTAAGCAACTCAGTATTCTGTTCGTACATTCTAATTGCAGTCTTCTTGTCCTTTCTCAATATGGACACGGAAAATAGGGGCCTTCGTCAGGTGGGGTTCTAACTCACCTAGGATTATTGGTTTTCAACCTTCATAATGGATACTGACTTTTTCAAACTCAAATCCCTAGAGGAATTCAATACTGATTTTGCAGGTATGGATGGTTCCTCACCATGTGCGTGATGCTGATCGAGAAAGATTTCTACAATCACATATGCCATTTCTTTTCGAGTAGCTCGTGACTCCTGGGTAAGGGACAAGAGTGATATTGGCGTTAATCCCCGAAGAAAATCTGGAGTAGGTGTAATAGTCTCGCAAAAAAATTTCTCTAGTGAGAGAAGTCTGGATGGAGTTCCCAAACGATAGACCTTCCTCTAGTGAGGGAATTCGAGGTGGGATTCCCGAGCAATATAAGTTAAGTCCTTTTTTTGACTTGACTTGACTACATAACTCTTGAAAGTAAGACACTTACTCACGGGTATGAAAAAGTGTCGATTATAGTTCCTTCTCTCTGGTAGGAGTGCCGCCCCCAAAGTACCTAAAAAGCGTAGGGGCATCGGCTCTCCCTTTTTCTTAGATTGGAGGAAGTGCTTCATAGGTGTGGAACACTTCCGAAACTGTTGAAGTGCTTCACAGGTGTGGAGCACTTCCGAAACTGTTAGACCGCTATTCTTGATTTTAGGAGGAAATAAACTAAGGCCTTTATATTTTCTAAGCCCGCTTATATATATATTTCCCTTAGATTAGAGGAAGTGCTTCATAGGTGTGGAGCACTTCCAAAACTGTTAGACCGCTATTCTTGACTTTAGGAGAGAATAAATTAAGGCCTCTACATTTTCTAAGTCCGCTTATATATATACTCAACTCCCTTTTTCTATTTTACATATGATATCAAGGTCATAACATTATTTCACCATAATTTCAACTACCTTCTCTTCTTGCCCTTCTTTGAGGTATTGGAACTCATTTTCTCACCTTTTCCTTTCATTTTCTATGTTAGTATATGTTGAAGCATCTCAAAATTCATTGGCTTATGAAACTTGCACACTTCAGAAATATCTAACCTTCTTTAAGTAATTTCTGCATTGACCAACCTTACCCCCACCTTGAATGTTACAGCACACAGCAATATAATAGCAAGTGCCTTAAATTCAAGTACGTATAAAGAAGAAAGAGAGTATTGATTCTGATGAACGTACAATACGGCTTACTCACTATCTTAATTAGGAGATGAATATTGATGATGGAATTCATGTGAATTTTAATAAATCGGCCCAATGACCGCTGGTTTCAACAACCATTCCTGTCCCGTTATAACTCCCATCCATTGCCTTATAAAACCTACATCTCTATCATATTAATTACTTACAACAAAAAATATTTTCCTTAATTTCCAAAAAAAAAAATATATATTTGCCTTTTTATGGAATTGTTGTGCTACATATATACTCTACTTGTGTATTTTTTGAATTATACGTACGGATTCTAGTGTAATATTTGTTCAGATTTTGGACATCCAATAAATGATGCTATATAAATCTGAAATAATAATTTTCCAAAATTATATTTTATATTTTATAACAAAATGTGATTTTTTTTAAAAAAATTAGAATTAGACGATACTAATTTTCTTTTCAATTGTATCATTATTGTTAAGAAAAAGAAGAGTAGTAAAAAAGAAATAAAAATGTTATGAATAAATTTTATAAAATATATATTACTTAACTATTTACACCAATAATATTAATCTTTGAAGAAGAAAAAGAGGGAACATTCTTCCCGGGCCTGTAAGAACAAGCAAGAAGACATAGAGAGGAAACCCTTAAATTGATTTTCAATAAACTTTTATTATATTTTTTAAAAATTATTTTTGTCAGACAAATTAATTCATTTATTTATTTTAATAAAATTTTTAATATTTATATTAGACAAATAAATTATTAACAAATTTATTATAAAATAATTACATTTTTAAAAAATATCATTTTAAAACAATAAATTATTAAGGTGTCTAATTAATTATTTTTCAGAGATCAATTCAGATATTTACTGGAGCTAGCTAGATAGATAGAAGGAGAAGCAGGCATACCTCAAGAATTTTGCGATACTCAGAAATGAGGAAGACAACGTAATCAGGAAGAGCAAATTCTCGAGATCTTGCAGAGAAAGGAACCAAGTAATAGTTGTTCACAAAATCATTGCCCCCTAATGTTATAAGCACCAATGCTTGGTTCACTAAATCTTGAGTTTCTTGCTCTCCAATTAGTGCTGCCACCCTTCTTTGATACTGCTTAAAGTACTCTAATTGCTCTCTAATTCGTATTATGTTTATCTGTAATACACAAATTCAAAATCAACTAAAAAATGGGGAAATTAAAGATGAGCAAATATATCAGTACTGAATAGTGAATACTGATCAATTCATGGTACATTGGTATTTGGTACTATAGCAGTCATAATTTGAGAGAAAAAAAAAAAGAAATATTTTATTACTATTAACTTTGTCTGCAACCTTTCTATTTATGGCACAATATCTACTCATTGAAATTTGTAACACTTGCACAGTGTCTGGATTTTATATACTATATATCATGTGAGAATATGTAGAAATATTAGGAGTCAACAATTTAAAATAGAAAAAAATGATTAGTATTGATTTAAATATAAGACAAATGTTAGAGACAAATATTAATCACCCAACATTTTTCATATATATATATTGAGTTTAGCTACTAATACATATTAAAATTATTTTTATAAAAAAACTTTTCTAGATTAATAATATAAAAGGGCTATTTATCAGTAAAATCATATATATGTATCAAGTATCATGATTCATAATAAATAATTGTAAGCACAAAAAAATATTGTAGAGTACAACTTACAAACTGGATTCCAGTGTCATTGAGAATTCCTATCCCAGCTGAAGCAAAGTTGGCACCAATAAGTAACCTCTCTCCATCAAGCTCCGGACTCAAATATGGCAATGTGGGTTCAGACCCTATTTTCTCACCTGCATACATTTATGCATAAAAAACTTATACCCTGTTAAAATGTTTCAAAACAAAACAAGAATGAAATTAAAGCATGCACAACAAACAAATGAAGCCTTAACACTGAAAGTACCTAATTTAAGCTATGTAGTAATTAAACTTCAAAATTTAAAATAAACCTGTAAAGTCTTATAAGTTGATTCAAAAGTTAGATAATTCTGACAAAATAGGATTGGTATTTAGTGACTATTTTTCTTTTTCCCAAAATACTCTTCCTCGTATATTAAAATAGCATAAAAGATTTGTTTAATGGAGTAATATAAAATTAATATGAGAACGTAACTGATAAGATCAGGCATGTTGAGGCCATTGGAGAAACGACCAGAGGCTCTATGAGAAGGAGAGTCAATGCCATAAGGGTATGAGTCAGCACGAGCTGTGGTTGCTAAGAAGTTGTTGTTGCCATTGTCAACAAGCGAATCCCCGAAAACGAAGAACGCTCTTGCTGCTTCAGCTTGTGGAGTATGAACAATGCTCCAATGTATCAAAACAGAACAAATAATCAATACCAACATAGATGAAGAAGAAGAAGAAACAACGTTGTTCCTTTTTGTTATTGTGTTGTGTTCTTCCATTGGAGATGTAGGAGTGTGTTTATGTGTTTACAAGAATAATAATAATAATAATAATAATAATAATAATAATAATATAATAATGATATTGATGAATAAAAATGTTGATCGTCCCCTTACCAAATATTCTGCGTCTGAATGAGAAAGTTAAGGTACTATATATAGGTGTGTGCTCATCAACTATTGCAATCTTGTTTGTTTGGCGGGGTGTTTAATTTATTGCTCATCAACTATTGTATTTTTTTTTTTTTTTTTTGCGGTTAATGTTACCTATCACAGAATAATTGATTGTTGTATTTATGATTATAATTAGTTAACTAATCATTCTATGACACATAATATTAATCTGTCATATCATTATGTCTAGGGGTGCACAGACCCGGCCCGATTCGAAGGTCCAGCCCTGTCCCGAACATTTTTGGGACTAATTTGGTGTGATTTCATCGGGTTTAGGACCGGATAAGGATCTCAAATATAGACCCGGTCATTATTTCGGGTCGGGTCTTGGCCATAGCTCGGGTCACCCAAAGTCGGCCCGGTGACCCGGTCATCATACAAAATTAATATTTTGTGTTATTAGTCATTATAAGACTATAAGTTAATGTTTTATGTTTAGAATGCATAAGACTTAGACTAATGCATAATATTGTGTTATTTGTATTGATTTAAATATTTGGTATTATTAGACAATATTAGTATTGATTGTGGTTATACTTTAGTATTGATTGTGGTTATGCTTTAATTTTGAAGAAGGGTTGGTTCTTGTTATATTTTTCCAAGTGAATTTTACCATGTTAAATAATGGTTGGAGTCTTGAAAATTTGGATATTTTTACATGCTAGCTTACAAGAAGGTATCAACGTAATGTAATGTTAACGGCCCGGTTTTCACCCGATATAATTGTGGCCCGAAAGTGTATTGGTTTCATCGGGTCTAGGGTCGAGTTCGAGTCTAATAAATAAACCCGGTGTATATTTTAGGTCGGGTCTAGGTCACATTAAACCCTGCTTCACCCGACTCATGTGCACCCCTAATTATGTCATATGACAATTAGCATAATATGTTGTGACAAATCTAATAAATTTTGACAAAAACAAAATAAATTTAGAATAATATTACACATTTAAATTTTTTATAAATTGAGTCCAATTAAATTAATCAATAAAATTTAAAATAATATTAATTATAATTAATTTTTGTTATATTAAATTAACTTAATTAAATTTAAATAACAAACAAACTTAGATGTATAATATTATTTATAAATTTAATAATATAATAAATTTTAATAAATATTATTGTTATATATTACAAAAAAAATTTTCAAAATGCAATGGGACACTTGCCCCGTGTTCATAGATTCATTTTGGGTGACACATTATCATTTATCGAAAAGAGAGACCGACTTGATTTTTAGTTATATGTTTTATGAATTATTATGGTTAACAAAAATTTGTAGAGACTACTTTAAAAATTAAATTAATTTTTAAAAACGAATTTGAGTATTAACCCTATATAAATGAGTAATAAAATTCTATATTTAAGTCATATTCCTAATCAAGTTTAATCAAATATTTTAAATTCACGCGTCTGCCATCACTTTTTCTTCTTAAATTCACGCGTGTGCCGTCACTTCGTTATATTTCTCTTTCGTTATCATCATCACCAATACCACCACCATTTCATCCTCTTTCTTTTTTCATTTGAATTTCTTCTTTTCTTTATTTTTTCTTCTCCTTCTCCTTTATTAGCATTATCATCATAATCATCATCATTATCGTTATCATCATTTTCTTCTTGTACATATCGTTGTTATCGTTATCGTCATTGTTATTGTTATCGTTATTGTTATTGTTGAATTTTTGCCATGTTGATGATGTTATCTGATCCAAAATTAATTTTCGTTGTATTTTTATTCGTGATTCAGTCTTGTTTGTATGATTGTTTTCAAACTGAGTTAATTGTGTCGCAATCCATTATGTAATTTCGGTTCATTTCTAAGTGAATTAAGGTGCATTTGGACTCGTTGTCCTGCACAATTCAAAACTCTTTCTCCTCATCTTCTACTGCTTTTTTTTTCTTCTTTTTCATTTTTTCCTTTTTCATTTTCACTTTCTTATTTTATTTTCTCAAAATTCTTTTTTATTTACTCTCTTGAGAAGAATAAAACTAAAAAAAAGAAAAGAAAATATCAAAAAAAAAGAAAAAACATATTAATGACGTTATCTGATCCAAAATTGATTTTGGATGTGTTTTTGTTCATGATTCAGTCTTGTTTATGTGCTTGTTTTTTAACTGAGTTTATGTGTCGCAATCATTTTGGTACATTTTTGAGTTAATTGTATCGCAATTGTTATGTAATTTGGTTCATTTTTTAGTGAATTAATATGCATTTGGATTCGTTATGAAAACACGCGAAAAAGAAGAGGAGGAGGAGGAGGAGGAGACAATGATAACGTAGCACGTAAACATAAATGACTTAGTTGAAAGAATGATGTGCGTGCGTATAATCATGTTCTTTTTAACAAGAGTGATTTTTATTGGTATGGAATATATTTAGTTGGACTTTGATAACATATTACTTGGGTGTAGCAAATTTGATAAATGAGCAAGGCAGGGCAAAATCTTTTTACAAACAGACCAAATTCTTAAGAGCTAAAAGATTGACCATCGATAATAAAAAATCTCCTAAGATTATCTATCTAACACGAAAATGCTAAAGGATATATTAAAGTAATGAAAACTTTGAATTATATACTAATATATTAATAATTTAATGATGTTAACAATTTTATTTTGATAATATGTTAAAATTAAATTCTATATAACTAAAAATAGGCTAATATATAAATATTAGAAATTAAATTTAATCTAGTCCAGCTTCAAATTTTAGTTTAAAATATTCTTATCGTGCACTTTAAAAACTATATATCATGACTCTAAACAACAACCACAACAACAATAATAAATCCTTTGATATGAAACGAACATTTAAAAAATAAAAATAAATATAAATAAATAAAGGACCTACTAGCTGCTAGAGATTCATAGTGATTCCACACTCTCAACAAAATAGTGATTAAAATTACTGTGTTTTAAATGTTACATGGCCCACGGCTAGCTGTTCGTTTACCATCCTGATGTCTAATACTTGCTCGTCTATGCTGTCACATAGACACCATAGTTATTATTTTTCTACTTTGCTGTATGTCAAGAATTTACTCATGCAAGTACTAATGCCCCACATGGTGGTTCAAGCTATTACTTGCTTTGTAATTAGAGATAGGGACGAATTCACCTCACAAAGTTGAATGATGCATTGAAGTGGATCATTAACTATATGGGGACAAACCCTGCCAAGATCGTATACAAGCATATGATATACTTTTTTTTGGCTTCACGACTTGAGTAACCATGTCCATGACGAAGATCGAACTTTCGACATTCAATATTTGGTTAACGAATGATAAACCACCATGTTGAACCGCACTTTGGTACTAATACTAATTCTTTTTTGGTTCAAAGGAAGAATTAAAATACTCCCAAAGTAAGTACCAGATATAGGGTTTGTATATAGGGACAGTTCTACTATATATGGTTTATAAAAGAATTCTACCTAACTCTTTAAAATAAAAGATAAATTATCCTCTTTTAACATGTTTAATAATTATTAGATAAAATGGATTAATTTATTGTAGTTAATATTAACTATTAATTTAACCTACGTTATTATAATCTAACTAGCTAATTAACTAAGGTATAAATTTTTTTGCAATTTATAAGAATTACTAGAAAAAATACATTTTGTAATTTTAACCAACAATAAAAATTTTAAAAAAATAAAAAACAAATAAAATTTTTAGTGCTTCTTTAAGGTTAAAAGACAATAGAAATTCTGTTTATGTCATTTTATTTTAAGACCAAGAGAAGGTACTATTACACTCTTTGCACCAGATCATTTATCATTCAATATTATTAACTAATTTTGTTCATATGTTCCTATTTATCAATCATTCAACATTATTAACTAATTTTTTTCATGTAGTATTATATAGACTAAAGTATCGTTTTTGTCCTCAATGTTTGGGGTAAGTTTTAAAATTGTCTTTAATGTTTAAATCGTCCTATTTAAGTCCCTAACGTTTTAAAATTGACTCAATGTTATTCTGCCGTTAGAGATCTGTTAACAGAATTGACGGCAGGACAAAATTGAGACGATTTTGAAACGTTAAGAACTTAAATAGGACGAAAATGTTAGGGACAAAAACGATATATAAAAATAAAGTTTAGTTTTATCCTTCAAAAATATCAAATTTTACCGTACATAGTTGTTGTTCAATTATTTTTTAATCACATATAAGTAAATTATACTTAATCACATTATTTTTATTCTAAATAAATTTATTTTTTTATAATTTTACTTTTAAAGCTTTTTATTTATCATGAAATATTTGTAGAATGACTAGTACATAAACTTATGGAAAAAAAATGATACATATACAACAAAGTAATGGGATTCTAGTAATTCTACAAACATTTCATGATGAGTAAAAATCTTTAAGAGTAAAATTATAAAAAAATAAATGTATTTAGAATAAAAATAATGTGATTAAGTAATTTACTTAAATATGATTAAAAAAATAATTGAATAACTATGTAAAGTAAAAGATTGATATTATTAAAGGATAAAATTAAAATTTATTTTTATGTATTATTTTTGTCCCCAACATTTTCATCCTATTTAAGTCCCTAATGTTTCAAAATTGTCTCAATTTTATCCCGCCATCAATTCTGTTAACAGATCCCTAACGGCAGGACAACATTGAGTTAATTTTGAAATGTTAGGGAGTAAAATAGGACGATTTAAACGTTAGGAACAACTTTAGGATTTACCCTAAACATTGAGAACAAAAACAATACTTTACTCTATTATATATGTACATGTAATCCTTCCTCTCTCTCTCTCTCTAAATGTTTTTTAGTTGCCCTCGATATTTTCCAACTCAATAGGTTAAGGACTAATCCATCGCGAATCTAAACTCCATTTAAAGATGTGCTGCTGATGAATGGGTTACTGAAGGCGATAAATCTTTTATGTATGGTGATTTTTATAACTTGGTATTTTTTTTTTTGGGTCAAACACGAGTTAATCTTGAATCAATGTTCCTCTTAGCTCGGCCCATTTTCTTCCCCAGCACTAACCAAATATGAAGATCTCTATGGTTTTCAACATTATGGGAAGGCTTTGGAAAATGACGAGATTTTAGCTTTGTAGAAAACACAAACGATTTACACAACTAAACGACTAATAACTCCCCTTAAAAATGTTAAATTGTATTTATTTGTTAAATGCGTGAAAAATAATTGTCCACTAACATAAATTTTAATCACATTGCCATGCTTCAAAATTTTAATGTTTAAGAATCATTTTCAGGAGATATTTGAGGGGAGAAGATGGAAGTCAAATACACAATTCTGGAAGATATTTTATGGAGCATTCGAATTGTTCATTTTGCATGAGATATTGTTGAGAAATCCAATTAACGGATTCAGCCACCAAATCTTTGCATAAAACTTATATTGTTTTAATGAGAGCAAAGAACCTGATAATTCCTTTAACTCCTTATACATGTTACCATGCATACGGTGATACAGGCTTATATAGAAAACTTAGACATAATTGATCCCTGCAGCACCTTAATCAAGCTCTAACAGTATTTGCTATTTCTTAAACTGAAGTGTAACAAGTTCTTGTTGATTATCAAAAAGAGATCACATGAATAATTAGTAAATCAAACTAAATTAATGTCGACCCTTCATCTTGAATCAAAATAAGAAAAACTACTTGGCAAATTTCATCTTTCCTTGACACAAGGTGAAACAATTCTGCGTTTCACAAACCATATCAAAGATGTGAGTTTTTGCCACAAACTCCAAGAACTAATAATTTTAACTGAATTCCTAAAGTTAACACTAACAACTCGATGTGAGTTCTGAATTCTCCCTAACAATTCACAGCAGCTGATCAGCTGATATTTAAAAAATGGGTAATGGGTAATTCACGTGCCGGATAAGGAACATGGCGCTATATACTATGTGAGATCACATGAACAAAGAAGGCTACATGGATTGGAGAATAATATGCAAATAAGACTTCTAAAATGAAGCATTGTAATCACTGGATGACAACTGGACTGTAGAGAAAGAATAATATGAAGATGAGCTTAATGTGGCGAAAGCAGTTTGCAATATATCACAAATGTCTTGGAGTTCAGGTGGAGCCCTTGGTGATACATCAGGGGAAGAGAAGATTAAAATGAAAAAAATAAGCTCTGAAGATGTATCAACGAAGTTTGGCATGGCCGGTGATGCAAAAGCCAGAGTTAGATATGATAAGTAGGTTAGGCAGAGTCTGTTAACTTGCAACCGGTAGAGAAATCAGAATAACTTAAACGCAGCTTCAGTAGGTGCTCCTCAAACTGAAGTAATCCTAATGGCATCCTAAGTGTGTAGAAGATAAGGTCATGGAAATCAAAACAGAATAGATGACCATTACAAATGTAATGGGGAAATGAGCTAGGAGTGAATTAGGAATTCGGTCAATGAGATATTGATACTAATAATGGTCTTGAAACTTATGCCTATACAACATGGAAAAAAAAATAAAAAATAAAAATCAGTGACAAAGACAAGCTCGCTCACTACTTGGATGCGGAGGCTGTGTTTGGGAGCCAACAATACCATGAAATGAGACGACTAAAAATGGTGCAAGGAGAGGCAAGGGAAATAGTATAAGGATGGATGCCACCCTCTGTTTCGTTATGCAAGAAAGGATTGAACTTTGGAGGGTAAAAAGAAGTTGAGTTTTGAGTGGCAAGGGAAGAACACCATCACCGACCATCCAATGCCATTTAAATCCCTTTCTCTATAAGGCTTCCAAGACCAAACACACTTTAATTGCATTGGGTCATCCGCTTCCTGGTCATTCCCCCTTCACCGTCCTACCAAGCATAGACACCGGAAAAATTTGAGGCTTCAAAGACACACATTGTTCCCGATTCACATATCAGATGGCATGAAAAGACTTGGTGCTGAACAGGGTAAAGAGCAAACCATTTTATAGATTCTATTTAGAGCACACTAGTAACAGGCATCTAACAGAAAGTTTCAATATTTAACATAATATAAAATTATCCTAGAAGGAAAAATTGTTAGGAATACATTCTTCAGAGGTAATTTCTATTGGAGTTTCTCTCATAACATGAGTCTTCAACAACAAGCTTAAACATCACATCCAACAGCCAGGGCAAATGAGAGACTATACGAATGGCAATCACCTGCGGACAGGTGGTACACCCCTTCCAGGTGCAGCTCCACGGCCAGCAGCCTGAGCCTACATAAGCAACAATTTTCAGTTACACCGCATGTATTAAATCAACAAGCCCTTCAACTACAACAATTTAGAATAAATAACTGAATACAATAGAATGTGATAGAAATATATGGGGTGAAATAAAACAAAAATACAGAATGTAATAGATTCTCCATTCCATTGTTAGAATATCACAAGATAAAGTATGGAGAAATCCCATTGCCATACAATGGGAAAGGGTGGACCAAGAATGTATCTAAATTATATGGTCTCACCTTCCATTCGATTCCATTAAAATTGGAGGGAAGATAAAAAGGATTGTATTCAATATCATTCTATCCTATCCTATCCTAATTTTAAAATATACAAACAATGAGACCTAACACCATTCACCCCATTCCATTTTAATCCCATAACTTTCCCTCTATCCAAAACATAGCAAGAGAGTGAGATCTATAAAAAGGAAAAGGAAAAATACCTTTGCTCGCATTGCAACTGCTCGGCCTCTACCAACACCCAGAGATGCACCCTTGCCCTACATGAGATTCAAAGGTGTAAAATGCCAATAACAACAAACAAAGTATTCAATCAAAAAGCAAAAATAAAATGTACCTTAATTCTTGCATCCAAGCGCTTAAACATAGGAGCATTTTTAAGCATGTCTGGTATGACCATAAACCTGCCCCCAAAAAAATCTCATCAATTGCCTTAGTTCAAAAAATAGAATTAACATATCATTCAAACACGCAGCAACATATAGTAGATTCAATCCATCCAATATCCATACCTAACTTTGCTTCCTCGAATAAACACATGCTCAAGTTGCGATGTCCTTCCATCCTGAAGCAGGTCAAAGAAAACATCAGTCAAAAATTCAGCAACAACTCACATTACGAAGCACATTTTATGCAAAATATTTGCAATAACATTAAAAATCTCTTCAAATAAGTTAGTAACGGAGCATAAGATTATTGATTCGAAAAAAAATAGCGAAGTTGGGGGAAAAATGTGAACCTTCGCAGTGTAAGTGATACTCTCGAGTTGGCAGTTCCAGTTGTCCTCACACTCAATCATGCTGCCACGGTAGAGTTCTCCGCTTTTGAGCTCAACGGTGACAACGTGACCCGAAGCCTCGTGAAGAAGCTTCACTGGAATTCCCAAGCTTCTACTCATCTTCTTCTTCTTCTCTCTCTTTCAACGAAAAACCCTAGGTAATGTACTTGATGACCCTGTGCACAATAATTATAAACAACTACGCAAATTCAAAATATACAAAGAGGAGAAGGCGGCGAGAGGAGGAGGCGAAGCGGCAGTGAGCGGGGCTTCGCGGTGACAGTGAGAAGCGAGAAGAATTGAAGAATTGAAGAATGAAGACGAAGAGAGTAGAGAGAAATTCAGCCAGTTAGGGTTTCGGGTTTCCTTTTGGGTTTTAGGGATTTTGTTTTGACCCAAAACGAAGCGCTCGTCCCGATGCAAAATACATTGTTTTTTTTTTTTTTGTCATGATATATTGGGTTGAACCATCTTGTTTCAATTGTTCTGGTAATCAACCGAATTGGGCTCAGGTTCTTATCAAATTGGTTTGACCATCAGCTCCGGTCCAATTTCTAGAGCTATTTATATTAACTTAACGTAACAACTTACAAGTTAATCATGACCAAAAATAAGTAACAAGTTAACCAAAAATAACCTAGGATCACAAAAAAAAACATAACAAGTTAAACAATTATCTGACTCCAAAAAAGAAATATTAATAATGAGTAATATATAATTATAATCAACTGAAGTGATGAACGAAATCCAAATTCCAATTCGACTTGTTTAATATACGAGTTTAAGTTTAGGTTCACATTCAACTTTTTAGACTCATAAATAAACTTATCGAGTTATTAACGAACTCAGTTCGAGTTCGTTCATGAATCAACCTGAGTTACTCTTGGTATGAAGAAGCAGAACAACCAAAATTTGGGGTCAAACAATCAAAAAAGTTCCTCACGTGGGTGGTTTCATTTGCAACAATAGAACTTCTTAAAAACAACAAATTTCATAAATCCTCTTAGCAGTTAGCACCAACAGGCAACAAGGAAAATAGTGAAATAGATAAGATAAAATAAAATTTTCATAAAATGTTGGTGCAGACGTGCAGTGGGCCAACTGCAGCTAATTAAAACTCATGTTGAGGAGTGAGGACCACTGAATCTAATAGCCCTAAGCAACTCAAGAGTCACATTCTAATCAACCGATGCAATGATCCTTCAACAATTGCTGTGTTTGATTGGGAACTCACGCATTAACAATTTGTTGGCTCCTGAAGGAAACAACATGTTTTGATTTGCAAAGTTCCAAGTTGCAATTGATGCCTTCGTCTCTGCCTTTGGAAGTTTTTTCACATTTCGGGCACTGAAATATCTTTTGCCAGTTACTGTTAGACTTAATATATATAGCGTTTGTTGATTTATGTACTTATTTATTTATTTTTTTGACACGGCTTAACATATTTCCTATTATATTTTGCTGGTCATTACCATTATTATATTTCAAATTTTCAATATATTAGGTCCACCTGTTTTGTGTTGTTTAGTTTGGAATATAAGAATTAAGAAAAAGAAGTCATTTAGATAAAAGACGCCTAAAATGTTTTTTTTAAGATGTTTTTTAATAATTAAAATTTAACATATATAATCGATTGAATCATGTTATTTTTGTCAAAATTAGGCTAGACAAATTGATTTAACCGAAAAAATGGTGAATCAAATCTTGAATTGGTCTAAATTAATATTATTTTTTTATAAAAAATGACTACAATATCCTTATTATAGAGAATGATTAAAATATTCTTATTATATATATATATATATATATATATATATATATATATATTTTAAAAATTCTAAATCCTAACCCTACGATAAAAAAATAAAAGATTAAAATTTAGAATTCTCAAAATTAATATATATAATAAAGTATTTTAGTCATTTCCTATAATAGGTATTATAGTTATTTTTTATAAAAAAATAATATTAATTTAGACCAATTCAATATTTGATTTATCATTTTTGGGTCAGATTAATTTGTCTAGCCTAATTTTAACAAAAATAACACAATTTAATCGATTATATGTATTAAATTTGAATTATTAAAAAATATCTTTATAAAAAGACATTTTCAGCGTCTTTATTTAAGTCACTCTTAAAAAAAAATATGACCTTGACTGCGAGTAAAGATTTAATGTAACAAAAAATACACTACTTACATAAATTTCAGTTACACATTGAATACACTATTAAAATAATATTTAAAAAATTCTGATGCCCGACAGAAATACACTAACGATAAAATAACTAATAGAATGAATAACATGACAAACTTTTTTTTTTGGAATAATGGAGCTCAACATTAACATGAGAAACAGTGATGGATCCAAAAAAACTTTGTTAATAGAAACAAAATATATATAATATAATAATAATTTTTATAATAAAAATATTATATTATATAAAAATTAATTATTAAATTATTTACTAACTACTATATATTTTTTTATAAATATATATATTGTTTAATTTATTTTTAATATATATTTTATATTTCAACGTATTTTATATATGTGGTTATTATTTTTAATGTACATATAATATAATTATTGTTATAATTATATGTTGTTATTATAAAATATGATTAATTTTTAAAATATTTAGTTTATAATTAAATATTAAAATAATAATTTAAATAATAATATATAATTTAAAAATTTATTTTTTAAATTTTATATTTTAAAAAAAATTGAATTTTTTTAACAATATAATCAAAATGTCTCTTTTTCTATATATATATATATATATAAAAGTAAATAATTATTTAAAAATTTACTTTTCATACAATTAATTAAAAGTCAATTCTTATTGATATTTATAATTGAAAATTTTTTTCAATTAGTGTAGTTACTATTAAAATAATTAAAACTAATTTTAAAAGAAAATAAATAATACTCTTTTGAGTCGATTTCTAAAAAAGAATATCAATCTCTTTTTTTTTTGTTTCTAGAATATCAATCTGTTTTTTTTTTTTTTTTTGGTTTCTCACGGTATTCCGATCCCCCAACCTGACCGGCCAAGGACTAATCCACTGCGGTATTGAGTTCTATTTTAAGAATTTGTCGCTGGCCAATAATTGTTGCATGCATAAGGCGGGATTCAAATATCCGACACTTATTTAAGCGAACTAGTGATGAGCTAACCACTAAACTAACCCAATTTAATTACACCAATCTCATTTAAATTGAGAATTAATCATTTTAGTAGACATCTAATATAAATTGTAAAATTGATTATTAAGTACTAAAAGTTAAATAAAAAATTATTATGAGATCAAATTTAATAATTTATAGAGACTAATAAAAATTATTATCATATATCACTCAAAAAAATTTTAAATAGTAGTAAAACACTTACCCCACAATAATATACATAAATCCGTCCTTGAGAACAAACTAAGGTTTATGGCATTGTTAATTATTTTAAAACTAAATAAACCCTAATTTTCCAAATCAATTCCCCAGTGTCCTCCCTCCTTTCCTAGTTTTATATCTCTCTTTAGTCTTTAGTTCCAAATCTATTTCCTCGCTATCTTTGATTTCTCCGGATTCAATTCCCTTCCTCTAAGATAATAGAAAATCACACAAGATAAAAAAAAAAAAAATTTACAAGATGAAAAATCAAAATTCCCAAATTAAGCAAATGAATTCTCTATTTAATGGCATAATCTTTATTTCTAACAACTGATCATGTTGATGAACAAAGAGATTTAGCATTTTTATTATTCAAGTATAATAATGAACTGAATGAATGAATATAGAGACTTAAAATAATAATGGCATACAAAGTCAGTGCACATATATTCCGAGCAAAAAAAATTAAAAAGAATAAAGAAGGTTATGTAAACGTTAAAAATCAATTGTTATATATTTATATATAAATATATTTATTGTTTAATTTATTTTTAATATTTATTTTGTATTTTTATATGTATTTTATACCAATAATTAATTTGGTAACTAATTTTTTATGTATACATAATATGGTTGATCGAGGAGGTTAAAGAGCACTCTTTTAAAAGGTTGGTTATTTTCGTAAAATTTAATAAATTTTTAAAATTATTTTATCATTCATCTCTTTTAAAATTATTTTTATCGGCATTATAATTTTTTGATACTATTTTAGTAGTTTATTATTTTTAAAATAAGGATGATTTTTATTAATTATTACTATTCTAGTAGGACGGAAATTACAATTACAATTAGAATTAGATATTAGACAATAGATAATTATTACCAAGTCAAAACCTTGAAAGGTCGTGGACAATAAAGATAGCAAATGGTTAGCTTTTCCCATTTCTCACCTACAAAATATACCATATTGCTCCTTTCCGATTTAAAGAATAAAGGCATGCCAAATGCAACCCTAAAAAAAGAAACAATTACAAATTAAAGCACGCCAATCTTTTCTTTTGTGGTTGAGCATATCATGATATCATGCCTTTATTTTAAGCCAAGGGAACAAAGTATAAGAACAAGGAAAACTGGAAAAGAATGTAACGCATGATTCGAAGGCCTACGGGCGTATCAAAGAAAAGAATGTAACCCACAGAAATAAAGTAGATAGATATTTGAAGATTTGTCTCACCTTCAGTACTGTTTACGTAATGCTTGATATAGTTTCCAAGTCTTATAAGATAAAATTAAATAACTAAATTATTTTAAAACCAATTAAAAATAATTTTAAAAGATTGAAATAATAAAAATCTTTAAAAGGAATGATTTATTGTGGATCTGGATAGATTATCTGGGAGTTTGGCAATAGTATGGAGGGATGGTTGCGTTTAGGTAAATTTTTTATTGCGGCATCAGTTCTTACAGCTGGTTCTAATGATTTATATGGTGTTCTAGGTGTTTATCTCAAATCAAATGATCAACATAAAATGACTCAGTTTGCTGAATTAACTTCAGTCACTCAATAGTTCGATGGTAAAGTTGTGTTAATGGGTGATTTTAATGTCATTTCTAATCAATTAGAGAAATCAGGTGGGGGTGTTAAATCTCTTTGGGGATGGAGGAGCATACTGGAAGGCCAGAAGATTATTGAAAAATGTCTTAACTGGGCTGTGGGTACTAGAGAGAATATTCGAACCTTTGAAGATTCTTGGCTGCCTCTCCCGTATCCTTTAATGATTTCTGACATGCCAAATATACATGCATTTCTGAGTTGGTTCTAAGAGTTAAAGATCTAATTACCGAAGATAGGAATTGGAATCAGAATCTCATTCAAGAATGATTTCCCCAAGACATTGCAGACAGGATTTTGTCAGTTAAAATTCAGCATAGTAGAGACAAATTGCAATGGGATTTAAACAAATCCAAGCAATATGATATAGTTTCAAGTTATAGAATTGGCTATTTATTTTACCATCCGCCTCTGGAGCTTTGCCCTAATTATATGCAGCAGAAAAAGTCGTGGATTGATCTATGGAAGTTGAACTTGCCTCACAAAATTAAGCTATTTATCTGAAAAGCTCTCCATGGCCGGCTTCCGGTGCTTGCTCAAATTCATCACCGCATCCCATCTATATCGTCAATATGCCCCTGCTGTCATGAAGCAACAGAAATAGTCACTCATTGTTTGATCGATTGCTCTAGAATCAAAGAAGTATGGTCTCAGAGTTATTTCCATGACTGTCTTCCCCCTCAGAGTCCTAACGACTTTTGGACATGGTGGACTGCATCAACAGAGATGCTTAACCCGTTGAAGAATGCTGACCGTAATCCTCAATTGCTTGCCATCATTTGCTGGAACTACTGGAAAGCTCGCAACCAGCTAATTTTTTAAGGTTCTACTTCAATGCCGTCTGGCATTCTAGCAAGCTCGGTCAAGTTGTTCCGTGAAATCCAAAGAACTCCTAGTTTAGATCGTCATCTCCATGAGGCAAACTCTTAGTTTCATTCAATTTGATTTATCATTCTTTCTTCTTTAAGATTTTTCTTCATTTTTCAACCATGCATCGTTGGATGAATACCTTTAGTATATTGTTTTGGGAAATCCCCACCTTTTATTATACTGTCCTGCTTTTGGACATCTTTGTATTTCATTTTTCAATAATTAATGAAATATAACCTACTATTTTAAAAAAAAATAAAAAATAAAAATCTTTAAAAGATTATATTAATTCAATAAAAATAACAAAAAAAAAACATTAAATATCGCAAATGACAAAAGATTTGTATATTTGATCTAAATTTTTGTATAAATATTTACATAATTATTTGAAAAGTATATAAAAAAAATCAAATAAAAATTGATCTCTAAATTTTTTTTTAGTCATTTGCGTAAAGATAAAAGTGCAAAAGAAAAATCCACATAGCATAAAATTAAAAAATGTTAAGAACGGAACAATCTCATTATTCTAAAATTATTGCAAAGAACTATATTAAAATCTAATTTTTTTAAATTTGATAATATTAATTTGATTTTAAATTTTTTTAATTATTTTTATCAAATTAATATTATATTATCTTCAAAACTTCTTTTGGTGTTTTTATTTTCTTTAGGGGTGGCAACGGGGCGGGTAGGGGCGGATTTTTGCTCTACCCAACCCCGATCCCGCCCCACTTGACAAAAAATCCACATGAAACCCGCCCCGCCCTACCCGCGGGTAGTAAAATGTTAAACCCTAATCCGCTCCTGCGGGTACCCGTCCCGTCCCTACCTGCCCCTATAATTATTAAATCCAACAAATAAAATAAAATTTTAAAAATTATATAATCACCATTACAAACATAACATAAATTAAAATAAAAATTTATATATGATATAATATTATTAATCATTTTACTAATTATTTTATATATGTTACATATATTATATATTAAAAATATATATATTATATATACCGGGGCGGGTAGGGGCGGGTTTAACCTAAACCCGATCCCGCCCCGCCCCGGCCAAGAACTCGTCCTGTTAAAACCCGCCCCGAGCGGGTAGAGACGGGGTGGGTACCCGCGGGTTCGGATAGTGTTGCCACCCCTAATTTTTTTTTGGAATTTTTTGGTCAGCGCATATATCAAACACTTTAATATATGATAAATTTAACCTATTGAATTTTTTTGAACAAATACTATACTTACACACACCCAAAAGCATAAATTTATCTCATTTACAATGAGATAAATAATACAAATTTCTCACTTATTTTATTTAAAAATAAAATAAGAGTAGATCAATTTCTAAAAAGATCAGGTCTAATTTACACGTTAAATAAATAACAAAAAATTGTTATTTATCTCGTTAACAATCATTATTCTGAGAACCTGATCGGATCGGTCGGTTGAACCGATCCAACCGTGAATAAGATTTTAATATGGTTCGATCTACTGTTAAAAATCACTCTCTTCAAAATCGTTTTTAAACCGTTGAACCGGTCGAGAATTAGCCAGTCAGACCGAACTGCGATTTGGCCGGTTCTAATGAGTTTAAGGTTCTGTGCCTAGGGATAAAAAAACCTCCTCCTCCTCCTCAAGCCATTTTTTATTTCCCCAATTCCTCAGACTTTCTCCTCTCTCAACTCTCAACCCTAGGTTATAGCCTCCGCCACCGCCGTAAGGAGAGACTCAGCGCCGCCGCTGTCCATTGTGCTCAGGGGCCAGCACCGCAGGAAGTGAGAAACTGCCATCGTTCACTGCGTTGTGGTCGTGCTCCAAGTCTCCCCTGTTCACTCTCACGGTCTCACCAATCGCAGCTTCTTCTTCGAGTTCGGTGTCCGACGTTGTCTTCTTCTACTCAGCCCCACTTCATATGGCTTCCCGTGGTGGCTCCGTGGACTGTGGTAACTAAGAAGATCATAGCTACTGCAGAAACTATTAGAAGCACCAAAATCCCAACAACTAATGCTACATTACTACTACAGGAATAGGTACATTATTTTTCTTCTTCTCAACTGTTTCGATGTGTTGGTTGCATGATGATGCAGAACTACATAGGTATGGATTTTGCCCCACAATAGCATTTTCAGATTAAAATAAAATGATTAAAATTAGATCAAGAATTAAGAATATCTTTGATTACTAGTCATTAGAAACTTTAGACTTTGGATTTTTTACTATTTGCTATTAACTAAGCATGCATGCCTCAATAATAGTGAACCTTTAATGTCTTTGATCTATTAAGGAGTTTATTGGGAACTAAACCAGTGAAGTTATTATTCTCCAAGTTTCTGCGAAAATAGAAATTGCTATGACACCATTTTCTCTTTTATAACCAAATAAACTGTACTTATCATCTAAATAGAGGATTAACTTATAAAAATTTTAGTGATTGTAGCTATATCAGAAAAATAAGGTATAGATCCACTTAAGCTATTATTTGATTAATCACTATTATGTCAACTTGAAAGTAATTGTGTGCAAAGTTTGAATGTTGTTAATTTCACATTGCAAAGTTTGAACTTGTGATTTTAATTTACTGATTATTGATTTTGTTTCATTTTTCTTCAATTCTTCTTCTTCGATCTTGGTTTGAAGTTTGGTTCTAAATGTATTTGTTGATGGATCTGTAATTAGTAATTACCCATGTTAGTGTTTTAGTGTTTTATCTATTTTCAAATTTATGTTCCTGTAATTGCTGGCTTTGATTTGTTTATAATTACCCAGGTTCTGAATGTATTTGTTGATGGATCTGTAATTGCCCAGGTTCTGAATCTATTTGTTGATGGAGTTGTAATTGTTGGCTTTGATTTGTTTTTAATTACCCAGGTTTTGAATGTATTTGTTGATGGATTTGTAATTGCCCAGGTTCTGAATCTATTTGTTGGTGGAGTTGTAATTGCTGGCTTTGATTTGTTTGTAATTGCTGGTTTACTAGTTGCTGGCTTTGATTTGTTTACTAGTGTTTTGTGATTATTGGTTAATGTTTTGGTTTGTTTGTTGCTGAATGCTTTAGGCAGATTTCAGATATGGTCTTGTTTGTGATTTTTTGAGTTTTTATTGCGCTGTGGCTGGTCTTTAATTTCGTATCTGTTTTATTAATTTCAGTTATGGATAATAGTATTTAGATATATTATTGATAAATTATGATGTTGGGATTTACTATTTAACTTTTGAGTTTGTATTTTGATAAGATCATATGGATTTGGTTGATGATAGTTTATGTAGTGTTTTAAATTTGGAAGATATTTTAAGATTTATATTAGACTATAATTATATTTTACGATGTTTATTTATAATTTGTTTATTATTCTATTCTAAAAAGGTTTTTCGGTTGAACCACCGTTGGACCGGTTAGACCAATAAACCAGTGAACCAGTGACTATAGTGGTTTGATGACCAGTCCGGTTCTCAGAACCTTGTTAAAACATAAAAATTAAAATTATTGAAAAATATGAGTAGCAAAAGAAAATAGAGTAGAGACGGTGGAAGTAGAGGATTTTTTAAAAGAGAGACACACAGTGAGGTTTCCAACAACGCCGGAAAAAGGTATAAGAGAGAGAATGTAAAATGCATAAACAGTAAAATAGTAAATAAAGAAAGAAAATAAACAGATTGGAGTAAAATAATGATGAGAAAACAGTTAAGGTCTTAGAGATGTTTACTTTTCCGGATTATAATGTCTTACCAACTATTTTAACAATGAGTGATTCGTTTTATGACAAACCATAAGTGATTAAAACCTAATATCTTAGCGATTTAATCTCCTCTGATCTTACTAAAACGCCACAGACAAGGTTAGTTAATTCAGATCAGAGGGTGAAGTTCAGAAAACTAGTTTAGCACCACAAAAACCTCAATTACCCAAAGCTAACCGGATTTTATGTCACATATCTAATTAGCCCAGGTAAATTACAGTTTAGGAGGAGTGTTTTCAAGCTGTAGCTCAAGCGAGATAGCTCTCTCGAGAATCACAAGAGCTCATGTAGAAAAAATGGTCATACTCTCGTTCCACCCCAGATTCATAAGATTAAGAACGAAAACAACACCTTAGAATTGAATCATACATTAACTAAAATAGAAGAATAATAACCTTAATTCATAGAAATAAATAGAGCTTCTAACCTTAACCAGGAGGTTTAGTTGCTCATAACTTTATAAAGAAAATAGGTTTCTGAAAAGTGAAGAAGAAGATCTGATGTGATCTCCTCTATTTAGACCTCATTGATCTCTTCCTTAAATACTAAATGCTAAACCTAAAAGATATTATTTTAAATTAAAAATTACAAAGATAAAATAAGATAAGCCTAAGAAGTGCTAAAATCCACATGGAGGTCCAATAGCATGTGAAACGGACAGCAAGCTAGCGTTCAACGCTAAGAGAGGAGTTGCGCTTCTAACTTCTTACCCCCTTGCTGGCGTTGAACGCCAGTTTGGGCGTTCAGCGTCCATGGGGGAGCTGACAGCATTTTTGTTTCTTGCTCCAAGTTTCTCCAAACTGCTTTGAATTTCACCTAAAACCATAAAAACACAAAAAAAAAAACTCAAAGTAGCATTCAAAGGTGAATTTTGCACTAAAATATACTAAAACTTAATAAAATCTAACTAAAAATAATATAAAAACAACGAAAAAATGGTATAAGATGCTCATGCATAAGCTATATTTGTGGAGAAATAAGGTGATAATGATATTTCCTATATTCACTTCACCCCAGAAGCTAGAAAGGCCCTAGCGAAACCTTACAACAATATCATTAAGATTCTCGGAAAAAAACTTCAGTTATACTAACATCATTCACAAGCTCAAGAGTGTATGAAGAACAAAAGGAGGTATGAAGTCTTAGACGTTAAATATGGGTATTTTCTTGTCAAATTCAATCGTATGGAGGACAGGAATTGAGTCCTCTTAGGAGGTGATAAACTCTATTTTATTATTCTAAATTGTGTTAAAAAATATGGAGTTTATCAACTAACTTAAACAATTTTGGCTTAATTAACTGAGTTTTTTAAATTTTGCTTCTAATGAAATTATGTGTGAAAAATATTATTTTTCTTCTTCTAATTGTTAATTTCTTAATCTCTTTTTGTGCCATTTGATGTTGTGATAAAATTTCTTTAAGTGTTTCAGGATTAAGGTGCATCAACGGCCAAAGGATGGTACATAATGGAACCAAGAAGCAAATTTGGAAAGTAATTCGCAAGAAAAGCTGTCTAGCAACTCGCTTAAACGAGATTTTCTCGCTTAAACAATACTTTCTTACCTAAATGAGAATCTCGCACGCACGAGATTTTCTCGCGTGCACGAGATCGGATCATGTGCCTTGATTAATGAAGCACGTGTATTCACATGCTTTCCAAGGGCCCCGGCAGTTGTGTGAGATGGTATTTGGAAGCTAAGATGAAGGAGAAAAGGCTACGTTATAACATACACACTTATTTTTCTTTTTCTAGAGTTTGGGAGTTTGAATTCTAGAGAGAGAAGTTCCAACTTATTTCTAGAATGTAAGGGTTTCTTATGAATTTTTCTCTTGTTTTTAGGTTTTAATTTGTTTAATTGTAATTCTTAGTTTATAATTTCTAGTTTCGCTATTCTAATTTTTTAGAATTTCTTGTTACTTCCTCTAGTTTGCTATTTTAGTTTATGGACCCTAGTTGAATTCTCAACTTTTTTTAATGAATTTAATATTTTATGCTTTATTCTTACTTGCTTGAGTTGTTATTGTCAATTTCTTACATTAGGGAGTAATAAATTTTTATTATTCTTGCAAAGGGATTGATAAAATGTCTTACTTAATTATAGATCAGAGTAGATTTTGTATTCTTGACTTGGGTTGGGAACTTGGGTGAACTTGAGTTACTAATGTCCAAGTTGATTGATAATTTAGAGATGTTAATTAATCTTGTTTGTGCAAACGCTAATATTTTACTAATTCAATTAGTAAGTTGGTTAGGACTTGTGGATTAGGATTAATTAAGACTAACGATTTTTTTCAATTTGTAGAGATTAACAAATTAGTTTTGTTCTTTGTAATTATTATGTTATGGTTAGTGCCAAGGATAGTGATTCTTAATTCTCAACCCTTGCCAAGATCTTTTTCATATTTGAATTTACTTTCTTCTATTAGTTAGTTATCCTAATTATTCTTAGTTTAAATTTCTCTTACCATTTAGATATTGCTTACTCTTTAACTTTTTGCTATTTAATCCGTTAATTGCGATCAAAATCCTCAATTTTCCCATAGCCAATGATAATGCACTCAATTGTGATTCTAAAGGAGAATGACCCGAGATTAAACTCCCGGTTATTGATTTAAATTGTGACATCTATCTACTTAATATACTAAAACTGTGTTTTTCTCCAACTAATAAAAGTGGTGTTAATTTTTCATGAACTCTTTTTTCCTCCCAAATAAAAGTACTATTCTCTCTTCTAACTTTATTTTTAGAAAAATATCTTTATTATAATTATATTACAATTATATTACAATTAGCATTTAATGAATAATGCATGATTATACTAATTTAAGAAAATATCTTTATTATAATTACACATAAAATGAATATTTAATGCATTATCAACTAATGAAAGTGAGGTGTTAATTTCTCATGAATTTATTTTTCCTTTAAAATGAAAGCACTATTATCTCTTCTAAATTTATTTTAGAAATATATTTATTATAATTATATTACAATTATATTACAATTAGCATTTAATAAATAATACATGATTATACTAATTTAGAAAAATATCTTTATTTTGATTATATAAAATCAATATTTAATAACTTATTAAATTAATTATCAATCAAAAGTATTGTTAATCATTTTAATTATATTGATACAATTCTAATTCTTATTTATTATGTAATAATTTTATTAGTGGCAAGTTGTTAAGTCAATGGTGACCCATTTATAATAATAATAATAATAATAATAATAATAATAATAATAATAATAATAATAATAATAATAATAATAATAGATATCAATAATTAAATGCTAAAAGAGATAAATACCAAATCGGTATCTGAAAGATTTTGGCGCTGACAAAATGATATCTGATTTTTGTTATTAATTAACAAAATAGTTTCTAAAAGATTTTAAAATTTGACAAGCGTATCTCCGAGCTCGCCGGAGCAAATCTCCGGCAAGTATAATGCTGATATGGCCACCGTATTTTGGTGACCTGGCAAACCACCCCCAAACCCTAATCCCTCCCTACCCAACGCAACCCCCTCCCTCTCCCTCCCCATCGCAGCCCTCCCCCTACCCAACGTAACCCCCTCTCTCTCCCTTCCCATCGCATCCCACTAACGCCCACTCCCCCTTCTCTTTCCCTCCCATCGCAGACTCCCTTCCCTCTCCCTCCCTTCGTAGCCCCCTAATCCCAACGCACACTCCCTCCTTCCTTCTCCCTCCTCATCACAGCTCCCTCTCTAATGCATATTCTCTCTTCCTCCCTCAACACCATCACTCGCAGCAACAACAACCTCAACATCAATCGCAAAAGTTACGTTCCATTTTGTCAAATTTTAAAATTTGTTAGAGACCATTTTGTCAATAACAAAAGTTAGGTACCATTTTGTCAGCGTCAGAATTTTTCGGATACCGATTTAGTATTTACCTCAATGCTAAAATTATTATCAAATATTGTCTATTTAATTTCAATTAATTAACAAATTAAATTTTGGTTGTTATGTTTTATTTTCTACATAATTATGTTAATTGTCAATCATTATATATCAAATTAGCATTTAATACATAAATATATTAATTATCAATAATTTTTTATAATTATACATAAAATTAGTATTTAATATATAATTATGTTAATTGTCAATAATTTTAATTTTTAATCATTCTAATATAATTTTAAATTAATCGTAATTTTTGGCAAGTTGATATTGATATCTACCTCAAAAAATTAAAACAAAAATCTATAATTCTAATCATGATAAAAATGTAGATGATATGATATGGCTTATTCAATCACGGTAAATATATGATGTATAACGTAAATAAAAAATTAACTTAATAATAACTAATTTATATAATTATTTTTGTTCTAATAAAAGCTATATATAGTATTTTTTTTGTGTTTCGTGAGTAATATATTCATATATTTAGTAATATATTTTTTGAGGCAAAAAATACTATATATAGCCTTTATTAAAACAAAAATAATTATATAAATTAGTTATTATTAAGTTAATTTTTTATTATTTACGTTATACATCAAATATTTACTATGATTGACTAAGCCATTATCATATCATATACATTTTTATCATGATTAGAATCATAGATTTTGTTTTAATTTTTTAAGGTAGATATCAATATCAACTTGTTGAAAATTATGATTAATTTAAAATTATATTACAATGGTTGAAAATTTAAATTTAAATATATGATTCATTTAAATATATTTAGTAACAATTAACATAATTATGTATTAAATACTAATTTCATGTATAATTATAACAAAATTATTGACAATTAACATAATTATGTAGAAAATAAAACATAACAACTAAAATTTAATTTGTTAACTAATTGAAGCTAGGTAGACAATGTTTGATAATTATTTTAGCATTTAATTATTGATATCTATTATTATTATTATTATTATTATTATCAATATAAATGGGTCACCATTAACGTAATAATTTGCCACTAATAAAATTATTGCATAATAAATGAGAATTAGAATTGTATCAATATAATTAAAATGATTAAAAATATTCTTGATTGATAATTAGTTTAATAATATATTAAATATTGATTTTATATAATTAAAATAAAGATATTTTTTTAAATTAGTATAATCATGCATTATTCATTAAATACTAATTTTAATATAATTGTAATATTGTAATATAATTATAATAAATATATTTTTCTAAAATAAATTTAGAAAAGATAATGGTGCTTTTCATTTTGGAGGGAAAATAAATTCACGAAGAATTAACACTTCACTTTCATTAGTTGATAATGCATTAAATATTTATTTTATGTAATTATAATAAAGATATTTTTCTAAATTAGTATAATCATGTATTATTTATTAAATGCTAATTGTAATATAATTATAATAAAGATATTTTTCTACATTGAGAGAATGTTGCTTTCATTTGGGAGGGAAAAAGAGTTAATGAGTTTTATTTTTATTTGGACTTTAGGGTTTAATGGGTGTCATGCTCAAACATAAATAGTGTCTTCAGAGTTTCGGTCCGAAATACATACTAAAGCCGCCTCCGCAGCTCTTTTTCCATCAGAAGAATTGTGATTCAGCCCTATTAGGGATATAGAAGACTTTGGTTGAAGAAGATCAAAAAAATCAAACTCTTTCAATCATGCTCACGAATTAAGGTACGCTTCCGCATTCAAGTATTTCATTCTTAATGATTTAACATGAATGATCTTGGGGTTAAAAAATTCTAAAAATTTCTAACATACCATACATATATTATTTTCTAAAATGTTGTAAGTGAAGTTTGAGCTCTAAACTTTAAATTTAAAAATTTTATTATTTATCATTATCTATCCAATCTTTTAAATAAACATATAAAAAAATTTGTTTGTATCTTGTTAGATATAGAGGTGAACGCGGATCGAATCGGATCGGATATGGCCGAAATTTTGATCCAATCCGCACTAAAATCATCGGATCAGATCGGATCTAATATCCGCAGCTTTTAAGTTTGAATCCGATCCAATCTGATATGCACATTTGCAGATCGGATATTGGATATATCCGCAAAATACAAAAATATTTTTAGAAACTTATTTTTTTAAATATCAATAAAATTCTTTTTTTCTAGTCTTTTAAATATGCCTAATCTTAAAATAATATTAAATATATTTTTCTTAAATAATAAATTAAAATAATATAACATATATGATAATTATTAGTTGAAATAAAATAAAAAAACATTTACTTATTTATTTCTTTATTTTTGCGTATACGCGGATATGCGGATACCTACACAAAATTTGTAATCCGATCCAATAATCTTGTGATTATTGTGGATCGGATCCATATTCGTAATTTTCGGATCGAATTCGGATAAATACTGCAGATATGTAGATTAAATCCGATCCATGAATACCTTTCATTAAATCTTAAACTCATTTAAAATTTTAACCAAATTTATTTATTTATTTATTTTTTGTTAACAAGCTCGTCAATAGACTTCATGCTAGGTTAGATTGTCAGACTTAGATATTTAAACAAGTTTTAAACAGATCAAAAACTAGATTCGGATTGAACAACTATAATACATCATAGTATTTTAACGATAAAACCTGACCTATTTCTGTCCCTCGAACAAAGTAAAAACAAGGTATGATACTACATATAAAAATGTAAATTTTTCAAAAATTACTGGGAAAAAAAAACCTGTGCAAAGAACGACAACAAGGGATAAAAATGGGGTGAGTATTCTTAAAAAGAGATCAGGTAGACGACTATAGTGAAAGGTGTTCTAAGATTCCACCAAGTAGGGCTTCCAAAAGAAAAAATAAAAAATAAAAAATTTGCTCATGATTATTTGTAGGGTTTCCAAAAGACCAAAACCGAGACTGAAGCACCAGTGATTCTGTAGAATCATTGAATAGGACTAGAAGTAGGAGTAGAAGTTCAGCCCCCTCTTACCAGCAACTTTTGTTATCAGCTTTTCAATTTTTGGGGCTTTCTTGTCTCTTTCTATTCCTAATGGTGTGTCCCTTTGCCCCATTCATCATGCTATTGTAAGTTCTAAGTTCCCTTTCACACGTACACAATTGATTAAAATATATTTTTAATATAAATTTTATATTTTAATAGATATTTCATATAAATAATTAATTTAATAATTGAGTTTTTTTATACACGTAACTAACATGATTAATAGATTATTTGCCTAAATGCTTTTGTGACATAAGCACAATTCTTTATCTAAAATATATATTTTTTAATTCACCAAAGTCTTATGTTTAAGAAAATGATAGCCCCAGCCCCCATTGTATAGGCCATATCTCTAAGCTTATCTTATCAACTATGTTTATAAACTTTAAAATATTTGTAAATTATTCACCAATAAAAATTTATGAATATTAACTTAAGATTTTAATTTGCATTTATAAAGAGTTGATTTGTTTTGTCTAAATAAAGAGTTGATTAGTGGGAAAATTTATTCACCAATAAAAAATTTATGAAAATTAACTTAAGATTTGTTTTGTCTAAATAAAGAGTTGATTAGTGGGGAAAAAAAATCCTTGTTGTCAAGGACATATGATTCTCTAAAGTGAAAGAAATTAAAAATAAAAAAGTAATTATCATTAATTTATAATATATATAAATTTTATTATTTTAATTAAAGATATAATTTCATTTTTTTTACTTTAAAAGAACTTAATCTATTGTGAAAAATATATACTTATATTTTTAACTAAATATGATTAAATTTGTACTCAAGCGAAGAGAAGAACTTGAAAAAAAGAACGAAATTTATATAAAAACACAATTAAATTAAATTCATTTCCAAATGATTTACCAAGTCCACTTTACTATTTTGTAAATTGTAATTTGACTAATTGTAACTGTGGCATGTGATGCGATTTTCACTGCACTTTGCGGCTTGCGCGACGGTTTATCCGGATCGCCGTTCCCGCGAAATTAGCTTGTTATAGTTTTTAATTAATAATTAATCATTTTGTTTATGGAATTAATTTCATAATCAAAAAATAATTTAAACTATAGCATTTTTTCTGGTCAGAATAATGCAATGCCAAATGTGTCGCATTCGGAAAGTCCCACACACACAGATATGGAGGGACCCAACTTTGGGATTCGCGTTAGCCAAACAAGTCTTCCACTGTGGGACCCACTGTTCTTTCTTTTCACCGTTTCCTTTGAAAACGAAACGCTCGCTCACTCACTCTCACACTATTTCTTACCACTCAATTTAAGGCTCTGTTTGGCGCGCGCCAAGTCCCTCTCTCATTCGCTGTCATGCTAGTAAATACTACTAATAGTCAAATTTCTTCTATTTCATGCATTAATTGTTTTTTATTTCTTGAAAAATTCTATTATAATATAGTACTCTTATTAGTTAACCTTTTAATAAAGAATTTAATTATAATGTACAGATATAGTAAAATATTTTATATAATTATTTAAATATATTTATTTTTTAGATCATATTTATATAATTAATATAAAAATAGTTATTTTATTAATGTAATATACATAATTTGATACATATAAAATTTTATTTTGTATTAATGATGTATTAAAGTTAAATTCTTTAATAAAATGAAAATTTTGCATCACTAGACGTTAGTGTGTTTTTGTTCCTTTTTTGTTGTAGATATCACTAAATGTATTTAATTCTAAAAATTTATTTATATGTTTGTTAGTTTTGTGATATTTATTTTGTTTGATCTCAATTCTAGTTCTATTTTAGTAAAAATAAAATTGAATAAATAATTCTTGGAAGCCTTATCTAATAATTAAATATAAAGAAATTAAATTTAACATAATATTTTTATTTTCAAATAAAAGATATCCTGTACTATATATATATATATATATTCATTTCTTTTCCTTTTTAATATTCAAACAAAAAATATTTATAATTAAAAATTTACCATTTTAACTAATCCATATTTCTTATTATCGCACACACATTGTTTAACCTCTAAAACAGTGGATTAATTTTCATATCAGTCCTTATTGAAGATTGAAAAAATTTTAGATATTTTAAGTAATATTTTATTTTAATTAAAAACGGCCACACATTAATATATAAATAAAGAAGGGTGCGTTTAAACGAACCAAATAATTTTGTGCTTATTAGATGCATCATTTTTTTTTATATAAAGTTAAATTTATTAAATAAAAATCATAAGATATTATAAAAAAAATATTGATAGATTTATATACATGAATAAATTGTAATATAATATTTTAAAAATAATAAGTATAATTTTTATTTTAAAATAAATAAATATAAAGTATATAAATATGTACAAAAATATTTTTTATTTATTAAGATTAATTATTATACAGTATTTTTTTAGTTATAAAATAATTAAGTTATTTTATATTAATTAAAAATAATTAGATTATTCATTAAAAAATTTTAAAATATTGTAATAGGTAATTTTGTACAAAAAATATTATTATATAATACAATTTTTTATCTAAATATTTATAAACATATATTTTATTGTGCACAAGGTTATCATGTGATATTAATATGTGTTTTAAAATATTATATATAATACATGAAAAATGTTATTATTTTTTTTTACACTTTTGAACAAATATTTCTGAATTTTATTATTTATATTCTTAAAAAATAAAAATAAACATATTATTTTTATTTTTTATAAAACATTGGTAAAAATTTGCTTCTAAAGATTACATATATAAACGCACTTCCGATTATAAATCTTTACATATGTACATATTAGTTTGTGGACTTTATTGGTACGTATACAATAATTCTCTATCTCACTGATAGTTTTTAAATTAGTCAAGGTGAATAATATTGGTAATGAATAAATAAATAAATAAATACATTTTTAACCTTTCTACTGGAGTTATCAGTTATTTATTAAATTATAGCTAGATAATTAGTTTTATTTTTATTTTTTTGAATTTTACTTTGTAGTAATAACGAAACATCGATTTTATGTAAAATAAAAAAAAATTCATGAAAATAAAAACTATATATAATTATATGAAAATTACATATATATAATTATATAAAAATATTAATTATAATTATAAAATTTTCATGTCATTCTATAAAATTTGCTTTTTGTAAAAATAAATTTTTATTTATATTAAAAACTAAAAATAATGTTATTTATTTTCTATTTCTATTTTTTAAGAGTATAAACAAAAGAATTTTACTTAAAAGTGTGAAAACATAAAAATATTAACATTTTCATGTATTATATATTTTAAATAAAATTCATGTTTATAAATATTTGGATAAAAAATTATATTATATAATAATATTTTTTAAACCAAATTAACTACTATAATATTTTTTATTTTTTTTAACGAATAGTATAATTAGTTTTTAAGTAAAGATAAAATATTTGAAATTAAAGATAATATTGCATAATAATTAATATTAATAAAAAATATTTTTATATGTTTTATATTTATTTATATTAAAATAAAAAATTATAATTATTATTTTAAAAATATTATATATATACATACTAATATATCTTATATTTATAATTTCTATCGATACTTCTTTATAATATTTTTTAATTTTTATTTAATAAAATTTAATAATTTATAAAAAATAGTACATCCAATGCATACAAAATTATTATTGGGCTAGTTTTAGAAATACCCAAAAAAAAAAAAACAAAACAAAACAGAAACAAATGTGGAGATGAACAGAGAAGAAAGAACGAAAATGATGATGATATGATGGAACCAAAACAAGATTAGATTGCCTCAGAAAAAACACTGTCCTCATATTCATTCATTCATTCTTTCTCTCAGTAGTAATTCTTTACTTCGCTTCCAATCTACGTTCACTTCACTTCCAATCTCCATTTCCCGTTACGTTTCGGATCTTTCTCCACATAATATTGCCGCCATTACCACAATTCTTTCTCTTTCTTCTCTTCTCTCTTTCCATTCTTTCTTTTTATACTCTTGGTAAGTTTTTTTTTTATTTTTTTATTTTTTTGACAAGAAAAACTGTTACTGTCGTGTTTGGATGCTATATTTTATTATTTTTTTTTATCACTGTCTGTTTTCTACTTGTTTTATTTGAAGGAAGTGTGGAAGGAGAAAAAAAAGTGACTCTTGGGTTGAAAGGAAACGAATCGATAATTGTGATTTTGTGTTCTTTTCTTTGATTATGAATGTAGGTTTCGCTTCAATTGTTTTTCCATGTAGAAGGATTTTTTTTCCCTTAAAAAATAATAAATTCTCGTTACAATCTTTCTCGGAAGCCAAACAGAGCTCTAACTTTTGTATTAATTTTCTGATTTTATTTTATTTTAAGTTTTTGTTCATTTTTCTATTCACTTTCTGAATTCAATTATGCCAAAACCCTCTTTTTCCCCTAATATTATGATATGATGTATGGTTCTGTTTTACATCGTTGTTGATTTTCTCTATTAGGTATGTGTTTTCTCTTTTCTGTTGTTTTCTTATCTTTGTATTGCAACAAATTTGGAAGGAGGAAAAAAAAATTAAGAATTTTTTTTTTTTTTGGTGGGATGAATGAATGGTTTATTGGGACTTTTAAGTCAACTCTCAACTACACTTGTCACTGTCTTGGGGAATGGGGAGGAATTGCAATCCATCATCATTCATTAAAATTGTTCATTGAATGCTACAAGTTTTTAGCAAGTCTATGTGCATCTCCTTTAGTGTGAAACAATGCATTCAATTGTGTTTCCAATTTCACGTGGCTTCAATGTTTCAATGTTGTCTGGATCCCCATTACTCTATCATTCTGTGTTTGGTAGAAAAAAAACAAAGTACCTCCCTTAAATTTGATTTGCATTTTTGTTTTTTTTCATCTTCAAAGATCAGTAATTTAGTTCAGTATGTCATGGCTTGTGTCCTAACCCTGATTTTTGTTTCTTTTTTCTTTTGAGATATGAAGTATGAACTTTAGTGATGTTAATAAATGCAATTTAATTTAAGAGACATGTTGTAGATTGTTCTGCTAATCCAGTGATATGATTGTTAGGTCCACAACTTTAGTAGACTGTTAAGCATTTTAATTTTTTACCATAAATTTCATATGCTTTGGAACTGATTCACTTGTGAACATTTTCTTTGACAGATAACTGCCATATATTATGTGAGGAACTAGTTTGCAGCATAGAATTGTGACTGGTGAAAATTTGAGTTTATGTTTGTGCGATGCAATTCAGTGAAAAGAGAAGTGATGAGTTGTTGAAACCTTCTGAGGACATGGTATTTGGTTTGGAACTAAGAAAGTTCAGCTCAAAACGGCATAGCAGCTTGAAGACCGCAAAAGAAAGTTCCGTGTTGCCCCAAACAAGTCGAATTCCGAAGGATGAGGATAAGTTGAAATTGAAGAGCAGCATTGGTGCAGAACACCATGATATGAAGCATAAAGCGAAGAAGGATGCAGAGTGGAAGATTGAGAATCGAGGGAGCTTTAAGAGAAATGCAACTGATAGCGATGAGCTTGTCAAGCACATGTCGAATTTGCCAGGTTATCTCCTGCAACCTGATAGAGGACACAAGTCCCAGGAGAAGGCCTTCAATGTTGGTGTTCTAGATTGGTCTCGGCTCGAGAAATGGAACCACAACCACAACCATATCCCAGTTCTGTCTAGCAACTTTGCAGCATTCAGTAGCAGTGAATCATCATCAAGAGCAGTTACAAAATTGTCTACTAGAAGTGTCAGTTTCAGGGAAAAAAATGATGAGAAAAAGGGTTTGGCTTCTTCCTCAAGAACCAGGCCATCTAAAAAGAATAGGGAATGCCTTCCGGGAAATTCTAAACTTCTCTTTCCGGATGGCCGACAATCTGGATCTTCTAGAAGCAAAACTAAGTGCACTGATGAGCAGAGAATGGCACCCTTGGCATTTGAGTCCTTAAGCAAAACTCATTCAGATGTATCGCTTGAGAGGCGGAAGAGGAATGATCATAGTAAAAGAACTTTACAAGATGGAAATTCCACTTCAAATTCAAGGCGGCACCATGGGGTCTCACATGTTCCGAAAGAAATTTCTCAGCAGAATACGAACAGCTGGCAAGAGTATAGCCGCAATAAAAAGGAAAGACATCATAAGTTAAGCTCTGATATCGGACAGCCAGCAGTAATATCAAAGAACAAAGAGGTCTCTTTAAGATCTAAGAAAGTGAATTCAAGCAGCAGGGAAATTGGGAAAAAGGTGGATCAGTTGCAGCAGTCAGATTCCAACAACGGTCACAAACATTGCCATGATTTCCGGCTTTCTGAGTTAAGATCATCTTCTGATGAAAAGCGTTCAGAATCTAGCCAGAGTAGTTCGTCATATATTTCCCTTCCTGATCAGGTTTGTGCTGAAGATGTATGTCCTGAAATCCCTCGTTCAAGTACGCTCAGTTCCGGGGTTGAGTTTACATCTTTGGAAAGAGTTAGACGCAGCACTGGTGCTAGTCTGGATATGGATTGTTCTTCTGTTGTGTCTGAGACACCTGCTTATGCCAATAGGATTTCTAAACGTCGTTCATTAGGAGCTTACTCCGATGCTGATTTGTTTGGCACCAACCAAAGAAATCAGAGCGTTTTAAGTAATATAAAGGAACCACTGAGCCAAGAATCGGCAGAGCTGACTTCATCCAGCCGGAGGGGCAGGAATATATCCCACAGTCGCCGGTTTAGCTTCAGCTTAAGTCGGATCGGAAGAAGTTTCAGCTTCAAAGAGCCCCCTACACTTCCACGATCTAGTGCTAATTATGTTGGTGCGAAGTCTGGTCCAGTCACGCCTGAATGTTCCATTCGTTGGGATAATCCTGGCAAAGAGAAGGCAAGTAGTACCCGGACCAACCCTAGCCCCTTGCGGAGGTTATTAGATCCTATACTGAGGCACAAGGCATCAAGTATACACCATTCTGCTGAAAGCAGTCAGACACAAAAGGGAAGCATGAATTCAGTTAGCTTCGCGGCATTAAGAGTTGATGAACTACAGCCTTCTGAAAGAAGCAAGGGATCAATGGTTCATGGCCTTTTGCAGCTTACAATGAAAAATGGACTACCTCTGTTTAAATTTGTGCTCAACAATGAGAAAAATATTTTTGCTGCTACCAGGAGAAGTTTGTCACCACTGGAGAAGGATGTTTGGGACGCATATTTTACATTCTACCTCGTCAATGAAATCAAGAAAAAGAGCGTTGGATGGATGAGTCATGGTAGCAAAGGAAAAAGCTCCGGTTATGCCTACAATTGCATTGCTCAGATGAAGTTTTCCAGCTCTAAAATCACCAAGCCAATCGATCAGAACTCTAACAGGCAGCGAATGGTTAAAGAATATGTCCTCATCGCCCAGACGGAACATGGACAGCCGAAGCTCGTTCAGAGCAGCGAGATTGCGGCCGTTGTCATTGAGACACCTTGGGAAAACACGAGCAATGAAGCAATGCATAGTGATACTGATTTGCTGAAGCATGGATGCTTAAGGTGCTTGTCCAATGAAAGATGCTTGTGCAGCAGTTCAGGAGAAAATGACGTGTGTACCACCAAAGTTATACTCCCAGGTGGTGTTCATGGATCACCAAACAAAGGTGAACCGTCACCATTGATATTTCGGTGGAGAACTGGTGGTTCATGTGATTGTGGGGGTTGGGACATTGGTTGCAAACTGCTTGTCCTCTCTAACCAGAAGCAGCAAAGTTCAGACGTTCCGAAATTTCCAAAACCTTTCCATGACCGTTTTCAACTTTATGCCGAGGTACAGCTTCCACACTTCTTATATATGTCAATTTAGTTATTGTCACACTAATTAAAAAGAAAAAAGGCGTAAAATCAAGAATTGATTACAAAACTGCTGGTCAACATTCTCTTATTTAGTAACAAATTTAGAGTGTAGATGTTTCATTGTTTATTGTACTTGGAATGTGCGGAGACTGGGGAATAAAGATATAACTTTTTAAATAAATGGCACTTTGAAATCCAAGGATGATATATGTATATATTTCAAAGTGAACCAAGAAAATTTTTCTATATTATGATCTGGATTGTTGTACTAGATAACAATTTCTCATAGCATACCTGTCATAACTCTCAGGAAGGAGATAAGCAAGACACACCCATTTTCGCCTTGTCACCGTTGAAGGATGGATTCTACTCGGTTGAGTTCCATTCATCAGTCACTTATTTACAGGCATTCTTCATCGCTGTCGCCGTTTTGAGCTGCCAGAAATTTCCAAGCTTTTTGGAAATGGGTAGCATGCTTGAAGATAACCTTAAGGAACCTAGTTCCAAGAACAACAACAGGCCTCAAGGAAAAGCACCCTTAAAGTACACTCCAATTCCACCACTCTCTCCTGTAGGAAGAGTTTGATTTGATGAGGGTTTTTTCTTTTTTTATTTATCTATTTTTTCTCCCGGTTTATAGTTAGCTTTTAATGATCTACAAGTAGCTGAGAAGAGTAGCAATTTAATGCACTTAAACACATTTCTCTAGCCCCTCCAAACTTTTTTCTTTCCACCCTTTTCATACATGCAATCTGGTATAGCATTAGTCCTTTCACCAGAGAACATGTTGTTGCAGATATGGTTATGCTCATTGTGCTCTTTTTATTCATTGTACAAAAGAAACCGCTGCAACATCAGCATCTTTGTACAAAGCAAACCTTCAATAAATGAAACCAGTAGGGTTTATCCTCTGCAGTATGAACTACAAAAGCAGTCTTATATGCTTGGAAGTGAAATTGTCCGGGGAAGTTTTATGTATTTGATGTATAAATCAACATATAAATTCACTTATGAAAATTTTAATCACATTTTTAGCCCCCAAATAAACATACCCTCAGTCAGATATTCTACTGCCATGAGTGAGGATAAATCAAAGTAAGAAGTATTTGTTGAATCACAAATTATGTTGATTTTTTGCATAAGGTGGTTCATTTCATTTCATTCCATTCATGATATGCAATGAGAGCAATATAAGTTTATAACCCGCAACGTAAAATTGTATCTCAAATTTGCAGAAATACGTCAGAGAAATATTCTGCGACAATGAAACTTATAACATGAGGTGTAAGAGCTTATAAATAAAGCAAATACTTATCATACATTATTATTTATTTGTTTAACTCCATCCTATGCATGAACATTATTTGTATTAAAGACTAGGGACAACTTAACAAATTTATTTGTATTTGAGCAGTGAAGTTATAAAACTTATAATCGACATTTTGGAGATGGTTGAAGACTTGAAGCTTTCAGCACAACCCAAAACAGAAATTGATAGAGTCATAGAAAATTAGAAAGTGTGATGTTAACTATATATGAAGGGAACAAAGGCAACTTCATATCTACATCCAAGTATTCATTCATAAGTCTATTGGGGAAGCATGATGGATACAAATATACCACTGGCCATCAATCTTCTCGAACACATTGGTTACAAATTGCCCTCCCCATCTTCCTCCTTTTGTCTTGACAAATTCCATGCAAGTAACATACCCCATATCCCCTCTAGCATGAACCTTGATGTCTTCTAGCCTAATTTCTAGTGGAAATTCATAGTTTGCCCAAACCAAATTCCAGCTCTCAATAACATCATCATAACCAGATATCCCTTTTAAACCAGGGTGAACACAGCACACCTCGTCTTTCTTCGACCACAGGGCTTGCATTGCTGCCAGGTCCCCATTTCTGAACGACTCATAAAACCGGCTGTTTATGCCGAATATTGTTGTCTTGCTATCTTTTTGGAGATTTTTGAGCGTATCCCTTATTTTTGCTGCTTTAGCATAGTTCTCTTCCGCAATGGCATTCCGTAACTCCTCCTCCAAAGTCTGTTCATCCAATGCGATGTTCTCACTACTCAAGATGCTCTCTGAGTCTTCACTTTTGACTCTTTGTTGCCTCCCTGATAGAAAACACAGGCACATATTAATGCGTAACTACAATCTGCAAAACAAGGACTAAAGAAACTTGGGGTTGTAGACACAGAAATCTGAACTCAATCAAAGTCAAGATATAACCAAAAAGACACTAGTCAACAACATAGAGACTACGCACTAATCATGATATTATCCAAAAAAAAAATGTCCCACCAATTCTCATTTTCACTTTTAAAAAAAGTTTTATGTAGATATACAATCATTTGTTGCCACTTCACCACCTAAAAGGTCTTATAAACGCTAATTGGATAATTGCGTAAAACCCTTTTTTAGGTCATATAAACGCTAATTAGATGATTGCGTAAAACTCTTCTAAACTATCAATGCATAAGCAATAAATTCTTAACTATAAGGTTTCAAGCAAAGATACTTACTGTATCCTTGCTTTTGCAAGTTTGGCCATTGAGTGGCAGGCAGAAGACACAGTTGGTCACTTCTTCCAAAACTTTTGCCAAAAACTAATCTAACTGGATTAGAGGAAGGAAGAGAAACATAATGAAGCTTCTGAAAGTTATTGATGAATGAACCCGGTAAGAAATTAAATTCCTTGATTGTATTAGAAGAAAGACCCTGCATACAAAATTACAAATCAAGCGTTATGAAACAAGAATTTTTTTTTTCTTAAAATTGAAAAAGATGACAAAATTATAATAATTTCAGGGGATGAGGGGAAAATGTGACTTTATGCTCAATCCACAGCAACTTATCATTCAAATTTTCTTCAACAATATTCACAGAAGGCCCTCTTAATTTAAAAAGGTCAAATGGCCCATATCATTGAAGATGCTTAAATTTTGCCAAAAGTTCCTGTTCATTCAGTTTAATTTAGGGTTTAGGGCCTAAACCCTAAGCAGTTTAATTCAATCTTCAATCAATCATGAAAATTCAATTTAATGTTCAATTCATCGCTACTGATCTTATCTGTTAAAATTCATCTGGAAACTTACATGTTACATCATAGAACCTCTCAATTCTATATATATTTTCGGAAATTTTGATATAAGTGAAAAAAGAAAAATGGTAGCTCACATTGATGAATATGGTTCCATGAAGCGCCATAGTTGGAAAATGCTGGTTCCAGAACTACAGCTGCAAGAAGAAAGCAAAACCTGAGTACTTGAAATCACAAGGAAGGTACGAAATATAAGATCAACAATCAAGTACATGTCACATGGTTTCTTCTACTGAATCAATACATGTTCACATATCAAGAAATGGGCATGCTACATGGAATATTGTTGAAGCACCAAAATGAGTATTCAAGAACAACAAAGGGGGAAACTTTAAGCCATTGGGTTTCAGATATTCAAAGCACTGATTCATTAAAGAAAGAAAAGAAAAAGGATCTAGTAGAATGATAACATAGTAGGAATAAGAAACAAAGAGAAAGTAAGAGCAAACATGTGAAGAAGAAGTTGAAAGAGAGAAGAGAGCAAGAAACCTTGGAGAGTAGAAAGGGCGAATGGAAATGGAAGAACAGAGATCAAAGGAGACTAGGCGCGCTGGTGAAGAAGGTGAGGTGCCAATCGTTGATTGAACGAAACAAAAGCCAGAAATATGAAAGAGGTAAGATTGTAAGAATGAAGGAAACGGTGCCGTTTATTTCAGCAAAACCCTAAGATAGGATCTATTTTATTTTTCTCAAATGAAAGATTAAAAAAAATAAAAATAAATTATGCAAACGATGTACTGTTAAAAATTTATTAAATTACAATGTATTTTAATTAAACATAAGAAAATTTAAATGCTATAATTAAATTCTTTTTAATTTAAAAATATTTTGTGCGGTTGAAATAATTATATTAATTATATTTTAAAAATATTTTAGTGTTCGATTATTTTTTTATAAAATATATAATTAATTTTATCATTTAAGTTAAATTATTTTATTAATTCTCATATTTTTCTTAAAATTTATAACTAGGTCCATGCATTCTAAAAATTTTTAGATAGGTCTGTGAATTTGTAAAAAATTTTTAAAAAAAATCTATATTGTTCAAAAAGTATCAACTATTTTTTTTAAATATTGAGTTCAGTTAGGTGTTATCTTCCAAAATGATATATTGTACTAAATTGTGGGGTACCGCAATAATTCTTTTAAATTCTAAAATAACAAAACGATAACGCTGTTTTTTATTTTCAAAATTTAAAAAAATAAAAAACAAAACGGCAATGTTATTTTCTATTTTAATTTAAAAATATATAAAAACAAAATTGGATTGCCTTTATACTTTAATAATTGGGTAAAACACTCAAATGAAAAAACATTACATGCATGTCTCTATGCATATAACTATATAAATCGAATGAGCGCATGTCGATTTAGTATGTTTGAATGTAAATCGATACAAGCAGCTTCGATTTACCAGGGGAGCACATGGTTTTGAGCTTACCCATAGTAAATCGATACAGACATTGTCGATTTAGCCTATGATCAGTCATAGTAAATTGAAACAAAGCAGTTCGATTTATATATAACGTGGTTCCAATGTAAATCTATGCCCCTAATTTGATTTACATGCATACCTTCTATATATCGAATTTGAATTACATTTCACTACTATTCTGAAGACTACCTAAAACGTTGGTTTGGGTCTGAACGTGAGGTCTAGATCTCTTTGTGTGGCAGCGTCCGACTTGATATGCGGATGTGCCGTCTGTCCGAGTTCCTCGTGAGGAGGTGGGAGGTGGTACCTGTAAGAGACTCCAATGGTTAAGTTAGCAAGGGCTTTGAACAGGTTTTTAGTAGATTAGAACATGAGTTATACTTGGGGGTGCCAGTGTATTTATAGTAGAGTAGATAACCACCTTTATTGGAGTATATCTATCTTTTTTTATAGGTAAGCGTTCCCTTTATCTTGGGAGTTTGTTGGGATCTACCTTTTAGAAGTAGAAGTAGTTGGAGAGATTTAAGGAGGCAGTTACTTGTTTAATCAAGCAGGACTGGACCTTTGTGTTTTTGTCCGACCTCTTTAAAGAGGTCGGGTTTATGGTGAGGTCCACCTTTATTGGTGGGTCTTTTATCTTTATTGGGCCTGGCTTTTATCTATTTGGGCCAGAGTATGAACAGTGCCCTTGCTTAACTCCGTTCCTTTGTAGAGGTCGGGATCGAGCATTTTGCGACTTCTGTTGTGGACGTCGGGCCTAGTTTGTCGGGGATGTCCGATTTATTTGAATTTTTTAAACGTTGAGGCTTTTACTGTTGAGCGAACGTTTGCGCGGCAATTGTTCCTTGGGTTCCGTGCACGTTTTAATGAGGAGTAAAGGAGTTATTTGGAGCTGTTTTGGCTTCATTGTTTCTTATAAAGAGTCTTCATCAGTTCCTCTTTTCCCCCTTTCTCTGTTTTCTAAAAGAACCGCTTTGTTTTTCCTGTGCCTGTGTGATTCATCCACTTCTGTTTTGCTTTCAAGATTTTCTTTCGTGGACTTCTGTGGCATTTCCGCTTTTGTCGTTTTGAAGAGAGGAACGTTCGTGGCACTTGCTGTTTAGACATGCTTTTCCCTTTTCGCAATCTTCTTCAAGGTTGGTTTCGTCTTCTCTTTTCTCTTGAATTCTTATTTTGCTTGGGTTTGGTTTTCTTCTTCTGAGCTTTCTCCTTTTGCTGTTGTAGCCTCCTTTCCTTTAAGGGAAGTTTTTGCTTTTTGCGCTGTTTGAGTGAAATATGTTTCTTAGAAAAGATTTTTAAAAGGCTCTTTTTTCGAGCTTTCTTTTGTGTATGGCTGTGGCTGTAATTCTGTTGATATATGTATTGCGTTGCCTCAAATGGTGTTGCTTCGATGCGAGGACATTGTATGGGAGAAACGCCATTTAACTGTTTGAAATAAGCCTTTTGAAAGAAGTAGTTTCTTTTTTAATTTTCCCTGTTTGTCCGACCTTTTTTGTACGAGTTCCGACTTCTTGTAGTAATGGTCTTCTTTACTTTTTGTTTGTAGGTGTAGCGTTTATGTCTCGCAAAGTTATCTTGAACATGTCAACTAAGATTCCCCCTGCTCTTTGGGTTTAGGTAGATAGAATTTTTTTAGCTTGTGTCTCGGTAATCGATAAAGAGTACTGTGATACGTTTCGTAGACACCATAGTATTTGTTAGAATAAGGAGGATGAGAGGAGCTATGTTTTAGAACCACCCGATCCTATAGTTGAGTCCGAATACCCTTTCTTTTACGCATATAATTGCTTTTTCACTAGGCTAGGTGTCCGACTTCCTTTCTCCGACTTTGAGATAGAGGTGTTGCGATCTTTTAACCTTGCCCCTTCTCAACTACACCCGAACTCTTGGGATTTCATGAAAATATTTCAACTCTTATGTCGAAAATTGGACATTCAGCATACTTTGAATGTTTTCTTTTACTTTTTTGTGGCCACCAAATCGTACAGCTCCACCAAGAAGTCAGGATAGATATCTTTTCGAGCTGTTCAAGGTTAGAAGGTTTTTTCTATCTTTGACGACTCTTTTCATGACTTCAAAAACCACTTTTTAAGGTCAAGAGTTCTGTAGGTGTCCAACCTTTCTTCTTATTCGAGAACCAAGAACCCTTGTTTCCTTTATACTGACAGGACACCCTTGAGATTGTTAGGTGCGAACTGTCCGATTTAGATGATTTAGAAAGGGGTGTCGTAGACTTCATTCTGGGTACTTGGGGCCAAGATCCCCATTTGTACACAAAGAGGTATTTGTGCCCTGTTTTGTTTTTGCAGAGGGTATGGCTCGTATGTCTACCATGAAGCTTTTGCGTAACACCAAAAAGACAGTTGTGGCTCGGAACCTTCAGCGGCAAAAGGAGGTCGGAAAGATAACCCAATCTTCGCCTAGGAAGACGTTGGGTTTGGATCCTTCTGATCTGAAAGTTATTATCCCTACATCTTCTCCCGTCTTATCTCTTCAGACTCCACCCTTTCACCTCCTTTGTCCACTGAGCCACCTCCCAAAAAATAGAAACTTGATGAAGAAGAGAGCACTTACACAAAAAATTTTGATGCTCTGGCTTGGAGAGAAGAGAACCTTGTCCCTCATCATCGTGTGAGCATGGATGATGTGGCATCCAGAACCATCGCCAGACTCTTGCTCGCGGGGGACTTTGCCTTGTGGGAGTGTGCTCTCAACTTTTCAGGGAGCTAAAGAGCTCTCCCATTCAAGCTACTACTGGGGCTCTGGTGGTTGCCCGAGCCGACGTGCAGAGGCTAAATGAGATCAAAGTGGAGTTGGAGAAAGAGAAGGAGACCTTGAAGGCCGACTTGGAGAGAGCTCGGGAGAGGGTGAACAAGTTGGAAGCAACTGCTGCCTTGGCCGAGGAGAAAATAAAAAAATATCAAGAAAGTTATACTCGGATTTTCGGGGAGAGGTTGGCCCGTGAAGAAGTGCTAGAGAAGTTGAAAGAGGAGTTGGCTGAGTTCCAGGAGACAACTGCCTTGGGTATGGATGAGATGTTCGAGAATCTTGAAGCCCAAGTTAAGGTCTTGGCTCCCGACCTTGATCTGTCCCTCTTTAGCACAGATAATATAGTGGTGGATGGGAAGATTGTTCGTGTACCTGATTTGGAGGATGAGGAGGAGCCTCCTCAGGATCCGAAGTCCTCAGGACTTCAGGTCACTCTGTCTTCCACTTCGGGACTTTAGACAGTTCCGATCTCCTCCTCGGGAGCTCCAGCTGATGGTGTTGCTGCTGAGGCTTCCTCAGTCGCAGTATCGGCCGTTCCTGTCTCCATGCTTCCTCTTTCTCTCAAAAGAGACGAAGCTAATGGGGAGAAGCTTGATCTCCTTTTTGGCAAGGAGTCTTAAGCTCTTTTTAACTTTCTTTTGCTATTTGTAGTAGCCCGACCTGTGGCCTTTTATAACAATCTGGGTTTGTAATAGTTGGTAGTTCTTTTGAACATTTTACTTTTATCATGCAGTTGCTTGTTTGCAACTTTTATTAAGCAATGTTCAGAACTTTTTCCATAGTATGTGTGGTACCTTTTGCTGTAGTTAGGTATATTGTGTTTTGATTCTTGAGTTTTTGCTATTAATTTCCTTTAATAGGCCCGACTTTGGGTAGTCGGTCTTTACTAAGTTACTTTTGCAACTCTGTTTTTGTTCCGACCTGTTTTGAGGTCGCGTCGTACGAGTTGTTTGTATGACTTCTTATATTAACTTATACTTCGTTGCTTTTTCTTGTCGACCACTTTAGGTCGGACAATGATTTTTTCAGTTTGTCGAGTTTAAGTTAATGCGCTTGAGATAGGAAACTTAAAAAGAAATAAACCAGGAATCTTTATTAATATTTAAGAAATTCCTTTACAGGATTTTTTTACTAAAGGCTTAGGTTCCCCTAGCTCGTGTACTGGTGCCTCATTAAAACACCCTTTTTATTGGGAAAAAGAATGCACCTAGGTACAAGGCTTTTAGCTGTAGTATCTTTTTGGGTTGCAAGCGTGCCAAGACCTCGCGAGCTCTCACCCTTGGTGGTCGGACACCGTATAGAAACCTTTCCCCAGGACTTCTGATATCTTGTAAGGTCCTTTCCAGTTTGCAGCTAGCTTTCCTTTATCCGACTTTTGTGTTCCGATGTTATTTCGAATCGGGATGAGGTCGTTGGTGGTGAAGTTTCTCTTGATCACCTTTTTGTTGTACCTTAGAGCCATCCTTTGCTTCAGAGCTTCTTCCTTAATCTGAGCTCTTTCTCGGACTTCATATAGGAGGTCAAGCTCTTCTTTTCGAGCCTGGGTGTTAGCTCTTTCGTTGTAAAATAAAACTCTAGGTGATTCTTCAGCTACTTTTATAGGGATTACTGTTTCCATTCCATATGCAAGTCGGAAGGGTGATTCTCCCGTTGTGGAATATGGAGTGGTCCGATAAGCCCACAAGACTTGAAGAAGCTCGTCAACCCAAGCTCCTTTTGTGTCTTGCAATCGGCACTTTAACCCTGCCAATATGACTTTGTTTGCAACTTCAGCTTGTCCATTGGCTTGGGGGTGCTTTGCGGATGTGAACTGGTGTTTTATTCGTAGGTCAAACACCAGGTTTCTAAAGGTCGAGTCGGTAAATTGTGTTCCATTGTCCGTGGTGATGGAGTGAGGGACCCCAAACCTTGTCACAATATTCTTATACAAGAATTTCCGACTTTTTTGAGCAGTGATGGTTGCCAAGGGTTCTGCTTCAATCCATTTATTAAAGTAGTCAATCCCTACTATGAGGTATTTGACTTGGCCTGGTGCTTGGGGGAATGGTCCAAGTAGATCCAACCTCCATTTTGTAAATGGTCATGGCGAGGTGATGCTGATGAGCTCCTCAGGAGGTGCTACATGGAAATTGGCATGTTTCTGGCAAGGCGGGCACGTTTTGATGAACTCGGCTACCATTTTCTGTAAGGTCAGCCAGAAAAAGCTAACTCGGACTACTTTTTTGGCTAGTTACCGAGCTTTTAGGTGATTTCCACATATGTCACTATGTACGTCCTCCAAGACTTCCTTTGTGCTAGAGGTTGGGACACATTTTAAGAGGGGTGTTGAGATCCTTCTTTTGTATAGGATATTGTGGACTAGCGTATAATTTTGTGCCTCTTTTACGAGCCTTTTGGCCTCCTTTTTATCTTTGGGGGAGTATGTCAAATTTGAGGTAGTTGACTATGGGAGTCATCTACCCTAAATGTTGATTGTGTATGGTCAGTACTTCCTCTTCCTTTGAAATGGATGGCGTTTGTAGAGTCTCTTGAATGAGACTTCGATTGTTGCCCCCTGGCTTGGTGCTGGCTAATTTTGATAGAGCATCAGCTTGGGCATTAGATTCTCGAGATATATGCCTGACCTCACTTTCTAAAAAGTGTGCCAGCTGCTTTCGTGCCTCATCCAAGTACTTATTTATAGTGTGGTCTTTAGCTTGGTAGGTGCCATTAATTTGTGAAGTTATTACTTGTGAATCATTGAACACGACCACTTTTTCTGCCTCCACTTCTTTAGCCGGCTTCAAGCCAGCAAGGAGAGTGTTTCGAGGGTTACCTGAAACTGGAGGTCGATCTCGGATGAGATCTGTTGTAATTGCCGGAGTAGTCGTGTCCGACTTGTTGAATCTGATGGTGCTGCTGATCCTTGATCACCGAAGGGGGGTGGTACCTACAAGAGACTCCGATGCTTAAGTTAGCATGGGCTTTGAGCAGGTATTTTGTGTAGAATCAGAGTATGAGTTATACCTGGGTATCCAGTGTATTTATAGTAGTGTGGAGTGACCTCCCTTTGAGATAAGTTAGCTATCTTATCTTTATCTTTTGTGGGTGGGTCCCCTTATCTTGGCCATCCACCCTTAAGTGGGCTGTGATCATCTGCTTTGGGCCTACTTGGGCCCTTATAGCAATTTGGCTGAGCTCTTTGGGGAGAGGTCGGTGTCGACCAACCTTTGTAGGAGGTCGGTCGTTTTTGTCTTCATCCAACCCGGCTCGCCTAGCTCGACTCATGGTATGAACAGTGCCCCTGCTAGAGTTCGATCTTCCCCTTGAGGTCATGTCTTTAGACTTCGATCCCTTTAAGGAAGTCGTGCTCGAGCATTTCGCTTTTGGTTGATCTTTTGTATAACTCCTGACAGGATGGTTTCTGCTTGAATGCGAAGCGTTTCTTTTCTTTCTTTTTTAATTGTAGCGCGTGTTGCGCTTTTTTTTGGGAATGTGCGAGGGCTTTAAAAGCTTATTTAATTTCCCTTTACCGTTTCTTCTTTTCCCTCTTTGTACTTCATTTCGAAATTAAAGAATCGCTTTCAGTTTCTTCCTCCCTTTCTTTTCTTCGTTCTTTGTTTGCTGGCTTTTCTGATTTTACGCCCCCAAGCCTTCTACCTTCTTTGCTCGAAAAGCGCTCGTTGGTACGTGTTTGTCGTTGCTTCAGTCTTGAGAAGCTATCGCTCTTGTTCCTTCTTCTCTGCGGGTTGGTATTTCTTTTTCCTTCTTTATACTTTGATAGTTGTTCTTGTGCATGCTTTTACTGTTGCATGTTTGCAAAGTTTTGATTTTTATTGGGTTTGCTTTTAAGAAGCTTGATCCTTTCCGCAAAGAGATTGCGTCTTTGTCTTCGATCAACGTTGTGATTTTTCCTGCTGCTCCTGTTTTAAGAAAATGTGCGCCTCCTAGGTCTCTGTTGCTATTGGTAGTTGATCTTTTGTTTGGCAAATTGTAGGGCTTTTTTCTTTTGTTGCTGTTTGTTATGCAGAAGTGCTAGTACTTAGGTTGAATTCCTTACATGTTTGAGGGAGTTAAGGCTGGTTAGGATTCTGATTTTTGCGTCGTTTCCCTCTTCTGGGTTCTTGCTCTTGTTTGTTGCCTCCAAAGGGTGCCCCTGGGTCTTACTGAAATTCTTTGTTTTCGTAGACCCTGGGGTGCCCTTTTTGCTGCCCCACCCCTGTGTTTATTGGTTGTTATTTTTCTTTTTTGATTTTGCTCGAGTTGTTTAGTAGTGACCCCCTGTTATCTTCCTTTGCTGTAGGTGTAGTTTGCTGTATGTCTTCCCGAAAAAATATTGTTGAGATGTCTACCAAGATCCCTGCTGGCATGGCCGACTGGCTGGATTCTATAGTCTTAATGTGTGTGATCGTGGCCGACCTGGAGTACTGTGAGAGGCTTAGGAGATTCCATAGGATCTGTAGCAATAGGGACGATGAAAAAAATTATGAGCTATTGTCACCCGACCCTGAGAAGAGGGTTAGTTTCCCTTCTTTGACCCCGGGAGAACGTCCGTTCTTTTATGCTTATGACTATTTCTTTAGTCTGCTGAACGTCACCATCCCCTTTACTGCTTTTGAGACCGACCTCCTATGGACTTGCAACGTGGCCCCTTCGCAGCTTCATCCGAACTCTTGGTTCTTCATTAAGATTTTTCAGCTGTTGTGCTAGGAGTTAGGTGTCCGACCTACCGTATCTCTTTTCCTTTATCTTTTTGTGTTGACCAAGCCTGGAGTAGCCAAGAAGAAGGCTTCTTGGGTTTCGTTCCGAGCTACCTAGGGGAAAAAGTATTTTCTATGTATGATGAGTCTTTTCGGGATTTTAAGAACTATTACTTTAAGGTCCGAGCTGTAGAAAATGCCCGACTTTTCTTCTTGGATGAGAATGACGAGCCAACCTTCCCTTTGTGTTGGTAAAAAGATATAGTAGCCACTAAGTATTCTTAGGAGAGTCTGGATGAGGTTGAACAGGCCTTTGTGAGTGTTTTAGAGGAGAACTGGGGGGGAGCCTCCTCATCTGGACACAAAGATATTTCTAGGAGATCCTTCCCTCCTCCGTGCTGAGATGGGTAGTGTCCGACCTCTTTTTCTTAATGGTTTTCTTCTGTTATTTGCCGATTTATCCCTTACTTATTTGTAACTTTGATTTTCCTGGTTCCTTTTTCAGAAATGGTGAAATCTACGGACTCCATGAAGGCCTTCTGTAGGGCTAAGAAGGCGACGGCTGCACAAAACTTATCGGCAAAGGCTGCGGGGGAAGAGTCTTCTCTGGTGCCTCCAAAGAAGCTGACTTCTGATGCTTTTGGGCCGAGAAAGATCATTCCGACTCCTCAAGTCCGGATGATTCCTTCTGACCCTATTCAGCCAGCTTCTGGTGCTGCCTCCTCTCCTACTGCTGCTGGCCCTCCCCCAAAACACCAAAAAACTGTTGGTTCTTATGATCTAAATGACAAGAATTTTGATGGTGTGGGTTTTGCTACCGAACTGATTGCTCTTCACGGTAGGATTTCTTTGGATGATGTGTCAATTCTTCATCATCTTGATTTTGTTGTGAGTAGTAGTATCTGAGTTGCCAATGTTGGGGTGGCCTTTTCTCGGGTTATCAAGGAGTCCCCTGTCCATGCCACTGGGGCTTTTATGGAGGAAGCCAAGGCTGAGTTTGATAGGGTTAAGGGTTTGAAGGATGAGCTGGATGCTAAGGTTGCTAAGTTGGAGTTGGATGTGGAGAAGGAAAAATCTGGAGCTACTGCTGCCGAGGCAACTGCAAACTTGGCTGGGGAAACAGCGAAAAAATACAAGGAGAGGCTTCAGTTTGCCCAGGCTGATTATGCCGAGCTCCAAGGTCATCTGGTGGACAGTGTAACTGATGCATATGAGAATCTGAAGGCCCAGGTTATGGTTCTTGCCCCTGAGCTCGACCTGACTTTATTTAGTCTGGATAATGTGGTGGTGGACGGCAAGATCGTGCCTGCCCCAGATGACGAGGAGGAGGGTCCTCCTCTAGTGCCACCAGGGAAAGCCTCAGCAGCTACAGCCTTTTTCGTCCCTTCAGAGGTCGACCAGCTAGAGCCCGAACCCGATGTGCAGATTTTGAACAGGCCAGAAGGAACGGTTGATGCTGTCCCGCTTGCGACCATTCCTCCTCCACCAGCCAAGGATGCTACTACTGGGGAGAATTTAGATCCTCTATAACTTTCGGTGTTTATATTATAGTCCGATTTGTGGACTTTTGAACTTGTTTTTTGTAAATCTGTCTGTGGTTGACTTCTCTAACATTTAGTTGCTTCTCAGTAACTTTTGCTTTACAAAACACTTTGAACTCTGGGGCTGCCTTTTAGGTGGTCTTTAAGTCTTTAATGTTTTACTTTGATGAATTCGTTTTGCTGAGTGTTTGGAGGTTTGCCTTTTGTAACCCTTTGCGAGTTTTGTAGAGGTTAGGTATTTCGCTAGTCCGACCTCCTATGATTGGTATCAAGGCTTGCCTTGAGTTAGGACTTGCCATTCCTTTATCAAGTCAGGAAATCTTTGCGGCTTGGCGTTCGGGCTTGTCCGACAACATTTTAGTGTTCTTATAGAACCTTTTTAGTTTGTTCGAATGAGTAGCCCTTTTTTGAGATCGTGCCTCCTTTGAGCGGGGTTTGCATCCTTTTAGCTAAGCACTCTTGAGCCTTAAGTTGTTTCTCAACCCTTTGGCTTTGTTCCTTTTCAAGATCGTACTTGCGCCTTCTTAGTTGACGTCGATCCGTACGACTTTGTTACCCGGGCTTTTTAGTCATATTCCAACAGCTTTTTAGGTAGTGTTCCAGGGGAGGAACCTTTTCTTTATAGTTTTGGAAGACTTTTTAGCGCCGTTTTGACTTGTGCTTTCACTTTTTAAGTAATGTCTTTTTAAGACTTGTACCTTTCAGCGAAGCACTTTTGGCTTTTCTTTGGCCTTTGCGAGTTGTCTTCGTCCCTTTTTAGTGATCATTTCATTGGTTCGACTTCTCTGTCGAGCCTTATTAAGTTATTTTTAGTAGTCCATTTTTAGTCAGATCTCGTCAGGCCGCTTTTTATGGTCTACTTTTTAATAACTTTTTGCATTAACTTGCTTCTATCGCTTTCACCTTGCCGACCTCTTTATAATTGGGTGATGAATTTGATTTTTACCTTGCCGACCTCTTTGTAATCGGGCGATGAATTTTTGCGTTTTATGAGTTTAGATTAATGCGTCTTGGTAGGAAACTTTTTAGGGAATTGGCGACTTTTATTTGAATAATAAATGAAATAAAAACATAAATATAAGTATGTACATATGAGTGCTTACCCTTAGAGGTCAGGCAGTTTCTTAGATATCGGCCTGGTGCCTCATTAAAAAACCTTTTCAGGAAAAAGAGTGCCCCTTAACCTAAGATCTTTTATTTTTCTCTAGCTATAGTATCTTCTTAGGTTACAAGCATGCTATGACCTTGGTAGCTCTCGCCCTTCGAGGTCGGACACTGACGAACAGATTCTTGCCAGTAAAGAAATTTATAAAAATAATCGCGTTGTAGATATAGTTTCTAAACCAACAGAGAATCCTTTCGTACAAAAATTTGGTTGTCACAAGTAACAAAATCCAATAAAATTTATAACCGAAGTATTTAAACCTCGGGTCGTCTCTCAAGGAGTTGCAGGGAAGTATGATTTATTATTGGTTATGGAAAAAGGTATATTTTTGGGTTTTTAAAATAAGGAACAAGTAATTTAAATGACAAGAAAGATAAATTAATAATTATAAAAATCTCTTGCAAGGTATAAGAACTGGAAATCCTATCCTAGTTATCCTTATCAGGTGTGATGAGAATTGTTATTGCTCCCACTTAGTTAACCCTTACTAAATAAAGGAAAGTCAAGTGGGCCAATCGATTTGATCCTCAAGTCCTAGTCAACTCCTGTAAAAAGACTAGCTTTAGAGCGATCCAAATTAATCAGCAATTCCCAATTTTCAATCAACTGCTGAGTCTGATAACTCAAGTGTTACCAATTACTTAACTAAAGCAAAAGGGAATAAATCCTAAATTAAATTGAAAGCATTATAAATAGAATAAAACAATCATAAACTTGAAATACCTCAAATTGTATTAAATAGAATATTCAAATCTTAACATGAAAAGTTCATAAGCCAAATTGAAAAGATAAATAACAATTAAAGTAATAGAATAAATAAAAGTAGAAAATAAATTAAAAGAACATTGAACCTGTGATTGAAAAGAAGTAGCCTAATCATAATAGAAATCCTAAATCCTAATCCTAAGAGAGAGGAGAGAGCCTCTCTCTAAAAGCTACATCTAAACCTAAAATTGTGAATTATGAATGTTCTATTCAGTTGTATGAATGAATGGATTGATTCCCCACTTTATAGCCTCTAATCTGTATTTTCTAAGCCGAAAACTGGGTCAAAAATAGCACAGAAATCGCCCCTAGTGATTTCTGATACGTCCAGGTCACTGCAAAGTCACGCGGAAGCGTCGTCCACGCGTTAGCGTGGATTGGGTTTTTTGCCAGGTCATGCGTCCGCGTGATCCATGCATTCGCGTCACTTGTCTTTGGGGAAGTTATGAAAAATTACACATCGTTGTGAATCCCCAGACGTTAGCTTTCCAGCGCAACTGAAACTGCGTCATTTGGACCTCTGTAGCTCAAGTTATGGTCGATTTAGTACCAAGAGGTCAGGCTGGACAGCTTTAGCAGTTCCTTTAGTTTATTGTCTTCCTTCCACTTTTGCATGCTTCCTTTCCATCCTCTAAGCCATTCCTGCCCTATAATCTCTGAAATAACTTAACACACATATCAAGGCATCGAATGGTAATAAGAGAGGATTAAAATTAGTAATTTAAAGGCTCGGGAAACATGTTTTCAATCAAAGCACAAAATCAGGAAGGAAAATGTAAAACCATGCATTTTGTATGAATAAGTGTATGAAAGATTGATAAAATCCACTCAATTGAGCATAAGATAAACCATAAAATAGTGGTTTATCAGACACCTTGTAGTAACCTTTCCCCAATACTTTTGCTACTCGGTATGGTCTTTTCCAGTTAGCTGCTAGCTTCCCTTCTCTTGACCGACCTGCTCCGATATCATTTCGGATTAAGATGAGATCACTGGTGGTGAAGCTTCGCTGGACTACCTTCGGATTATAACTTAGAGCCATTTGACGTTTTAAGGCTTCCTCTTTAATCCGGACTCTTTCTCGGACTTCTGGGAGTAGGTCGAGCTCTTCCCTTTGAGCTTGGGAGTTGGTATCTTCATTATAGAGGATCATTCTAGGAGATCCTTCTTCTATCTCTACGGAAATCATTGCCTCCATTCTGTAAGCAAGTCGGAATGGTGATTCTCTAGTGGTTGAATGTGGTGTTGTCCGATATGCCCATAGGACTTGCGGGAGCTCTTCAGCCCAAGCTCCCTTGGCGTCCTATAATCTCCGTTTTAACCCGACCAGTATGACTTTGTTGGCGGCTTCCGCCTGTCCATTGGCTTGTGGGTGCTCTATAGAGGTGAACTGGTGCTTGATTTTTAGATCAGCTACCAGATTTCTAAATCCTGTGTCGGTGAATTGAGTACCATTATCTGTGGTGATGGATCAAGGGACCCCAAACCTTGTGATAATGTTTCTGTATAGAAATTTTTGACTTCTTTGGGTGGTGGCATTAGCTAATGGCTCTGTCTCAATCCACTTTGTGAAGTAGTCTATGCCTACAATGAGAAACTTGACTTGTCCGGACCCCTGAGGGAAGGGTCCAAGGAGGTTGAGCCCCCACTTCGCGAATGGCCAGGGTGAAGTAACAGAGATGAGCTCCTCAGGTGGAGCTATGTGGAAGTTGGCATGCTTCTGGCATGGTGGGCATATTTTGACGAACTCTGTTGCTTTTCTTTACAAGGTCGGCCAGTAGAAACCAGCTCGGAGTACCTTTTTGGCAAGGGCTCGTGCCCCAAGGTGATTACCGCACATGCCATTGTAGACTTCTTTGAGAACTTCCCTTGTAGCGGAGGTCGGAACGCATTTTAGGAGAGGTTTAGATATTTCTCTCTTATATAGGACGTCTTGTATTATAGTGTAGTACTGTGCTTCTCGTACTAGCCTTTTTGCCTCCTTCTTGTCTACGGGAAGTGTTTCTGACTTGAGGTAGTTGATTATGGGAGTCATCCATCCTTGATCCTGTCCTGATATGGCTAGGATCTTTTCTTCCTCCACGGTTGATGGACTTCGAAGTGTTTCTTGGATGAGACTTCTATTGTTGCCCCCTGGTTTGGTGCTGGCTAGTTTTGAGAGTGCATCAGCTCGGGCATTCTGTTTTCGGGGTATGTGTCGGACCTCATATCCCTTAAATTGTCCGATTTGTTCTTTGGTTTTGTCAAGGTATTTTTTATGGTGGAATCTTTAGCTTGATAGCTCTCTTCTATTTGTGAAGTGACTACTTGAGAGTCACTAAAGATGATAAGTCTTTGAGCTCCCACTTCCCTAGCTAGCCTCAAGCCAGCTAGTAGTGCTTCATATTCAACTTGATTATTTAAGGCCAAAAACTCAAACTTTAAGGAGAGCTCGATTTGGGTTCCCTGATCGCTCTCTAAAATGACGCCTGCGCCATTCCCGGCTTTGTTTGAGGAGCCATCAACATAAAGGCTCCACTTTGTGGGGGTGCCCGGGGTATCAGTATACTCTGCAATGAAGTCGGCCAGGTACTGGGATTTAATAGCTGTCCGAGCTTCATACTTGATGTCGAATTCGGACAACTCAATTGCCCATTGTAGGATTCTTCCAGCTAAGTCTGTTTTTTGTAAGATCCTTTATGGGTTGGTTGGTCCGTACTCTGATGGTGTGAGCTTGAAAGTATGGTCGGAGTCATTGGAAAGTGAGTATGAGGGCGTAGGCGAATTTTTCTATCTTTTGGTAATTTAATTCAGCTCCTTGTAAAGCCTTGCTGATGAAATAGATAGGTTGTTGCCCACTTTCGTCTTCTCTGACTAGTGCTGATGTTATTGCCCGACTTGCTACGGCAAGGTATAATATGAGCTCTTTACCTTCCTGAGGTCGAGTAAGGACAGGTGGTTGCCCCAGAAATTTCTTGAAATCTTGGAAGGCTTGTTCGCATTCTGGGGTCCACTCAAACCTCTTTCCCTTCCTTAATGTTGCATAGAAGGGGAGAGATCTTAAGGCTGATCCAGCTAGGAACCTAGACAAAGCCGCTAGTCTTCCATTGAGTTGTTGGACCTCTTTGACACAGGTTGGACTTTTCATGCGAAGTATGGCCTGGCACTTGTCTGGGTTTGCTTCAATTCCTCTATGGGTGAGCATGAAGCCCAGGAATTTGCCGGCTTCTACCGCGAAGGTGCATTTTGCGAGGTTAAGTCGCATATCATGCTTTCTTATGGTGTCGAACACTTTAGTCAGGTCGGATAACAAAAATTCTTCACTTTGTGTTTTTATCAGCATGTCGTCTATATATACCTCCATTAGCTTTCCGATGTGGTCGGCGAAGACTTTGTTCATCAGTCTTCGGTAGGTAGCCCCTACGTTCTTAAGTTCGAAGGGCATAACTATATAGCAATAGTTTACTTTTGGAACCAAGAATGATGTCTTCTCTTGGTCGGGTTGATACATTGGGATCTGGTTGTATCCCAAGTAAGCGTCCATGAAGGAGAGGTACTGATAGCCTGACGAAGCGTCGACTAGTGTGTCGATGTTCGGGAGTGGGTAGGGATCTTTTGGGCAGGCTTTGTTGAGGTCAGTGTAATCGGTGCACATCCGCCACTTTCCATTTGACTTTTTGACCAACACCACATTGGCTAGCCATAGTGGGTATTTTACCTCCCTTATGAACCCTGCCTCCAGCAAGGCCTGTACCTGCTCCTCTACAGCTTGCGACCTTTCTGGGCCGAGCTTCCTACATTTTTGTTGTACTGGTCGAGACCCTGGGTATACGGCTAACTTGTGGTACATTAGTCCGGGATCAATACCAGGCATGTCGACGGCCTTCCATGAAAAGAGGTTGGAGTTAACTTTTAGGAGCTTTATTAGCAGTTCCTTTAAGTCTTCTCTCAGGTTTGTTCCTATATTTGTTGTTTTGTTTGGATCGTCTCCAATTTGAACTTCTTGAGTTTCACCTTCTCGCTGAGGGCGGAGTTCTTCGCGAGCTCGAATTCCCCCGAGTTCTATAGTATTGGTTTCTTTTCCTCTGGGATCTCCCTTAAGGTTCAGACTTTCGTTGTAAGAACGTCGCGCGAGTTTTTGGTCTCCCTTTATGGTAGCAATCCCTTCCGGAGTGGGGAACTTCATGCATAGGTGTGGAATGGAGACCACAGTGGCGAGCTGGTTTAACGTCGTCTGACCTATTAACGCATTGTAGGCCGAGCTCACGTTGACTACAATATAGTCTATGCTCAACGTCCTGGACCGAGTTCCTTTTCCAAAGGTTGTATGCAGGGAGATGTATCCTAGTGGTTGAATCGGGGTGTCTCCGAGTCTGAACAAGCTATTCGGATACACTCTGAGCTCTTTATCTTATAGGCCGAGTTTGTCGAAGGCGGATTTGAACAAGATGTCCGCGAAGCTTCCCTGGTCGATTAATGTTCGGTGGAGGTTGGCATTGCCAAGTATTATGGTAATGACCATGGGGTCATCATACCCTGGGATGATTCCCGAAGCGTCTTCTTGAGTAAAGGTGATATTGGGGAGGTTGACCGACCTGTCTCCTCCTCCAACATGGTACACCTCCTTGAGGTGTCTTTTGCGTGACGACTTAGAGATCACTCCTCCTGCGAATCCTCCATTGATCATGTGAATATGCCTCTCAGGGGTGTGATGGGGACGTTCAGCTCGTCCGACCTCTTCATCCGTTCTTCTTTTTCTTGGCTCGTCTGCTTTATTGGCTAGAAACCGATCTAGTCGCCCTTCTCGTGCCAGTTTTTCAATAACATTCTTTAGGTCAAAGCAGTCGTTGGTGGAATGTCCGTAAATTCGGTAGTATTCACAATACTCTGTCCGACTTCCTCCTCTTTTGTGTTTGATCGGACGAGGGGGCGGGATCTTTTCAGTGTTGCATATCTCTCTGTATACATCCACAAGGGATACTCTGAGCGGAGTGTAGTTGTGGTATTTTCTGGGTTTTTTAGTAGGCTGGTCTTCTTTTTTCCTATACTCTTTATCCTTGTCCCGAGGTGGGTAAGAGAATATGGATTTTGAGGTTTTTTCTAGTCGAGAGTTCTCCTCCATATTAATATACTTTTTCGCCCTTTCTTGTACCTCGTTCAGAGATGTTGGATGCTTTTTAGATATTGAGTGGCTAAAGGGTCCTTCTCTTAGGCCATTGATGAGACCCATGATAGCTGCCTTTGTAGGCAGACTTTGTATATCTAGACATGCTTTGTTGAATCTTTTTATGTAGCTATGTAGGCTTTCCTGATTTCCTTGTTTAATCCCTAGTAGGCTTGGGACGTGCTTGGCTTTGTCTTTTTGGATGGAGAATCTAGCTAGGAACTTTTTGGTGAGGTCGTCGAAGCTTGCTATTGATCTTGGTAGCAAGCTGTTGAACCACTTTATTGCTGTCTTGGTCAAAGTGGTTAGGAAAGCTTTACATCGGATTGCATCTGAGGCATCCGTAAGATACATCCGACTTTTAAAATTGTTGAGATGACGGATTGGATCAGACGTACCGTCGTACAGGGTCATGTCGGGGGCTTTGAAGTCCTTTGGAACTTTAGCTTTCATGATTTCCTTTGAGAATGGGTCTTGGTCCTTGTGGGGGCTATCTTCGTGGCTGGATCGAATGGTCTTAGTTTTGAGATCAGCTTCGAGTTTTAGGATCTTGTCCTCCAGCTCTCGACGCCGTCTTGTTTCCCTACGAAGGTCTCGCTCGGCCTCCCGTTGTCGTTCGGCCTCTTTTTCAAGCTGTTTAAGGCGATGATGTTGTTCACGGATAGCTTCCAAGATTTTAGTGGTCGGGGGTTGTTTATCTCCGTTATCTGGAGGTGTATCTTTTTGAGTGGCATCCTTGTTCTTATGCGTCATTCTGTCCTCCAAGCCAGAGTTGTGATCGTTGTCGAGGTTATCTTCCATGACAATGGGATGACTTCCAGGTTCCCCGGCAACAGCGCCAATGTTCCGAGGGTTACCAGGGTATTCCAGTGTATTTATAGTAGTATGGAGTGACCTCTCTTTAAGATAAGTTAGCTATCTTATCTTTATCTTTTGTGGGTAGGTCCCCTTATCTTTGGCCAGCCGCCCTTAAGTAGACTATGATCATCTCTTTTGGGCCTACTTGGGCCCTTATAGAAATTTGGCCAAGCTCTTTGGGGAGAGGTCGGTGTCAACCAACCTTTGTAAGAGGTCGGTTGTTTTTGTCTTCATCCAACCCGGCTCGTCTAGCTCGACTCATGGTATAAACAGAGAGCTTCATATTTTGCTTGATTATTAGAAGCAGGGAACTTGAACCTCAAAGATAGCTCTATCTGAGTTCCTTGGTCGCTTTATAGGATAACACCAGCCCCGTTTTCAAATTTATTTGATGACCCATCTACGTACAGACTCCATGTAGAGGGGTTCTCATGACTTTCAGTGTATTCAGCAATGAAATCGCCAAGGTATTGTGATTTGATGGCTGTCCGAGTTTCATATCTTAAGTCGAACTCGGACAGCTCCACCGCCCATTGCAAAATTCTCCCAGCCAAGTCGGTTTTTTGTAGGATATTTTTCATTGGTTGATTAGTATGGACTTTAATGGTATGGGCCTAGAAGTAAGGTCGAAGCCTCCAAGATGTAAAAACAAGAGCATAAGTAAACTTCTCTATCTTTTGATAAGCTCTGCCCCTTGTAAGGCTTTGCTGATAAAGTAGATAGGTTGCTATCCCTTTTTGTCTTCTCAGATCAGGGCTGAGGCTATAGCCCGACTTCCAACTGATAAGTACAGGACAAGCTCTTTCCCTTTCTCAGGTCGGGTAAGTATGGGTGGTTGCCCTAAGAATGTCTTGAAATCTTGGAAAGCTTGCTCATATTCTGGTGTCCATTCAAATTGCTTTCATTTCCTTATAATTGAGTATATGGGAAGTGATTTCAGAGCTGACCCTGCCAAAAATTTGGATAAAGCTGCCAACCTTCCATTTAGTTGTTAGACCTCTTTAACGCAGGTCGGACTCTTCATATTAAGTATGGCTTGGTATTTATCGAGATTTGCTTCTATGCCACTTTGGGTCAACATGAACCCTAGGAATTTCCCAGCTTTTACTGCAAAGGTACATTTTGAGGGATTTAGCCTCATTTCAAGCTTCCTTATAGTGGTTAATACTTCCGAGAGGTCGGTCAAGAGTGTCCTATCCTCTTTGGTCTTAACGAGCATCTCATCCACATATACTTCTATGAATTTTCCTATGTGAGAGGAAAACACCTTGTTCATTAACTGTTGGTAGGTTGCTCCTGCATTCTTTAATCTGAAAGACATCACTATGTAACAATAGTTTTCCTTTGGAGTCATGAATGAGATTTTTTCTTGGTCCGACTTATACATCGGGATTTAGTTGTATCCCAAGTAGGCATCCATAAAGGACAAGTATCTGTAGCTTAATGCTGAGTTGACCAAAACATCTATACTGGGGAGTGGATAAGGGTCCTTAGGGCAGGCTTTAGTGAGGATGGTATAATTGACACACATTCTCCACTTTTCATTTTGTTTTTTCACCAAAATGACATTAGCTAACCATAGTGGATATTTCACCTCCCTTATAAACCCTGCCTCCAATAAGGCTTGTACTTATTCTTCTATGACTTGTGTTCATTCTGGGCCAAGCTTTCTGCGCTTCTGCTGAATAGATTGGGAACCTGGATACACAGCAAGCCTATGACACATTAGGTCGGGATCTATGCCAGGCATGTCAAAGTCTTTCCAGGGAAAGAGGTCGGAGTTTTTCCTCAACAATTCAACGAGTTGTTTCTTTAGGCTTTCCTCCAGCTTTGCCCATATGCTCATTGTCTTGTCAGGGTGGTCTCCGATTTGTATCTCTTCCGTTTTGCCCTCAGGTTGAGGTCGTAATTCATCTCTCCCTCATACTCCACCTAACTTAATTGTATTGACTTCCTTGCCTTTTGAGTTGCCTTTCAAACTAAGGCTCTTGTTATAGCATTTCTTGCTAACTTTTGGTCACCTTTAATGGTGGCAATCCCTTCAACTGTGAAAAATTTCATGCAAAGATGTGGGGTGGAGACGACATCCGCAATTCGATTTAAAGTCGTCTGACCTATTACGGCATTATAGGCTGAGCTTACATTGACTACTATGAAGTCGACACTTAGTGTCCTCGACCTGGCACCTTTTTCGAAGGTGGTGTACAATGAGATGTAACCCAGAGGTCCGATTGGGGTGTCTTCCAGCCCAAAAATGCTATCTAGGTATGCCCTTAGATCCTTTTCCTCTAACCCGAGCTTGTCAAAGACGAGTTTGTACATAATATCTGTCGAGTTGCCTTGATCTACCAAGGTTCGATGGAGGTTAGCGTTTGCTAGGATCATAGTTATCACTACTGGGTCATCGTACTCCGGTATTATTCCTTGAGCATCTTCTTTAGTGAAGGAAATAGTGGGCAGGTAGGACGCTTTATTGTCCTCCCTAACTTGATATACTTCCTTGAGGTGTCTTTTTCGTGAGGATTTTGATATTCCTCCTCCCGTGAATCCACTATTAATCATGTGTAATGTGTATATGCCATTTAGGGGTGTGAGGAGGGTGTTCTGATCGTCCTCCTTCTTCATCCCTTCTACTCTTCCTCGGGTCATCCGACCTATCTGCCAGGTATCTATCAAGTCGGCCTTCCCTGACCAACGTTTCAATGACGTTCTTTAAATCATAGCATTCATTAGTGGAATGTCCGTATAGCTTGTGATACTCACAATATTCAGTCCGACTTCTAGCTTTCTTGTGCTGAATCGGACGAGGAGGCAAAAGCTTCTCTGTATGGCATATCTCTCTGTAGACATCGACAAGGAAAACCCTTAGAGGGGTGTAGTTGTGATACTTTCGAGGCTTTTCTACACTTTGCTCCTCTTTCTCTTTAGGTTCTCTTTCTTTGTTCGGACTTTGGTAGTAGGACAAGTTAGCTCGTGGGGGAGGTTCTCTAAGCAGGGAATTTTCTTCCATGTTGATATATTTCTCTGCCCTTTCTTGTACTTCATTCAAAGAAGATGGGTGTCGCTTAGATATGGACTGGGAGAATGGTCCTTCTTTTAGGACATTGACCAAACCCATTATTACCGCTTCAGTTGGTAGGTTCTGAATCTCTAGGAGAGTTTTGTTGAATCTTTCCATGTAGTTACGGAGACTTTTCCTGACCTCTTGCTTTACTCCTAGCAGGCTCGGGGTGTGATTTGTTTTGTCTTTCTGAATGGAGAATCTATTCAGGAACTTTCTGGCCAGGTCATCAAAACTAGTTACCGACCTGGGGGCAGGCCATCAAACCATTTCATTGCAGCCTTCGTTAAAGTAGTCGGGAAGGCTTTGCAACGAGTTACTTTAGAAGTGTCAACCAGGTACATTTTGCTTCTGAAGTTGCTGCGATGGTGACTCGGGTCGGATGTTCTGTCGTAGAGATCCACGTCGGGTGATTTGAACTTCCTAGGAACTTTGGCCCTCATGATCTCTTCTATGAATGGATATTGTCCTCCCAGGGGACTTTCATCGCGCTCCGCCCGATTATTCCTCCTTTGTATATCAGCTTCTAGCTTCCGTAACTTGTCTTCTAACTCCTTTCGTTGTCTTACCTCTCTTTGCAACTCTTGTTTTGCTTCCCTTGCCATTCAGCCTCGTGTTTAAGCTGTTGTAGCCGATCCCCTTGGCCATGAACGAGATCCAGGATCTCGGTCGTGTTTTGGTCTTCAGCCTCGGGATGGTGGACCTCCGATTGGATCCTTTTTGTCTGGGGATTTCACGAGGTCCCTTCTCCGCTGGGGCTGTGGTGTGGCGGTGGAGGTGGAAGCAAGAGGGCTTAGTTTTCTGGCTGATCTTCTGGATCAGACTTAGATGTAGTATAGTTGTCTCTGCACTCATCGTCCGCCATTTGTCAGAGAATGAATCCCAGGTTCCCAGCAACAGTTCTAATATTCTGAGGGTTACCTGAAACGTTGGTTTGAGCCTGAACGTGAGGTCCAGATTCCTTTGTATGGCAGCGTCCGACTTGATATGCCGAGGTGCCATCTGTCTGAGTTTTTCGTGAGGAGGTGGGGTGTAAGGCCCACATCGGTTGGAGAGGGGAACGAAGCATACCTTATAAGGGTGTGGATACCTCTCCCTAGCATGACGCGTTTTGACGAGTGAGTGTGGGGGGCTTCGGCTAGCATCCCTATCGTCAAAAGCAAAACCGTGAGGCCTTGTGTGCCAAAGCGGACAATATCGTGCTAGCGGGTGGTCTGGGCTGTTACAGATGATATCAGAGCCAGAACCCGGATCGATGTGCCAGCGAGGGCGCTAGGCTCCCTTAGGGGGTGGATTGTAAGGCCCACATCGGTTGGAGAGGGGAACGAAGCATGCCTTATAAGGGTGTGGATACCTCTTCCTAGCATGACGCGTTTTGACGAGTGAGTGTGGGGGGCTTCGGCTAGCATCCCTATCGTCAAAAGTAAAACCGTGAGGCCTTGTGTGCCAAAGCGGACAATATCGTGCTAGCGGGTGGTCTGGGCTGTTACATGGGGAGTGGTACCTGCAAGAGACTCCGATGCTTAAGTTAGCAAGGGATTTGAGCAGGTTCTTAGTAGATTAGAACGTGAGTTATACCTGGAGGGTGCCAGTGTATTTATAGTAGAGTAGATAACCACCTTTATTGGAGTAGATCTATCTTTTCTAATAGGTAAGCGTTTCCTCTATCTTGAGAGTTTGTTGGGATCTACTTTCTAGAAGTAGAAGTAGTTGGAGAGACTTAAGGAGGCAATTACTTGTTTAATCAAGCAGGACTAGACCTATGTATTTTTGTCCGACCTCTTTAAAAAGGTCGGGTTTATGGTGAGGTCCACCTTTATTGGTGGGCCTTTTATCTTTATTGGGCCTGGTTTTTATCTGTTTGGGCCAGGGTATGAATAACTACCATACCCCACCAAATTTGAAAATCCAGAGAAAGTAAGGCTATGCTACAAATTTGATACTACAGAAATAAAAGATGACCCAAATCGAATCTATCAGTTGGATGGAGTTACGCATATTGCTGGTAGTGTGCATGAAGATGTTACTAAATTATTTTTTATTTTCTATAAGAAATAAATCATTGTTAGTGATATTGAGTCGCTTAGAACTTGATTATTAGAATTATTAGAATGTCTAAACTTCAACTAGTAGTTAGAGTATTGATTTAGGGGTAGTAGTATGTTAGAAGATTGTTAGTGATATTAAACCATTTAGAACTTGAATATTATAACTAATAGAATCTTTAAAACTTGAATAGTAGTTAGAGTATTCATATAGAGATAGAAATCTTTAATTTAATTTAGATTTCAAGTTTCAGATTATATAGGCAGTAGAAGATTAGCCCAGAGTCTAGAATGATCTAATTTATTTCAAAAATTGAATAATCAAATGTTAGAATAATGAGCCATTACAATTGTAGGTATATACTAAAGGGTTTAGCTTTATGCCGTAAATAGTAGGTAAACAATGTTTTGTTGGAATTTAATGTAATTCTAGTTAAAATATTTTTCGATTAAAATTATCCATTTTAGGTGAAGGTTATGTTGAAAAGTGTTATGATTCTAAGAGAATTTTTTCAATGTCATGCAGCTCCACCGCTATCTTACGAGCATGAGAAGGCAGCATGGTATACCGTTAGACGATAGGATCATGCCGTACCTGCAGTTGGCTAGCCTAGCCTATCTCGTGAGGCTCAATGATCACTGGTTTATGTTGGATGAGCCATTAGTGAGTACATTTGTGGAGAGATGGCATCTGGAGACGCATACATTTCATGTGTCATTCATTGAGTGCACGATTACGCTACAGGATGTAACATACAAGTTAGGGCTCCCGATCGATAGACAGTTTGTCAGCAAATGTTTGATGGACTTCCAGTGGTATATCGACGACGGCCATCTGACATGGGTTTGGATCGAGGATTTGTTGGGTGTGTTGCCGCCACCGGGCTGCATTGACAAGTTCACTGTGAGGTGCACTTCGATGCAGGAGATGTTCGGTGATACTGGAGCTGGTGGAGATGCCGGTTGAGGGTTTGGTGATTACTTTATTGGGTGTCCTAGTAGTGACACGGAGATGCACGATAGTCAGACGTGGATTAGCCCAGATAAGATGCTATCCGACTTGCTTGGCAGTGAGAGCCTTGACACAGAGAACGGAGGGTCATGCTTTCTTTACCAGAATGGAATAGAACTTGCAAATCTTCATCGCTGCCTATGATGAATGAATCGTATTTCACATCATCCTGCAAGGAAATCGAAATTCTGTAGAATAACTTCTCCACCCGTTTCACGCCTTGCAGCCCCAGTTTTCGGATTATAGTATTCTAAAACTCAGTGAAACTCATTGAAGGTATGAGTAAAACACTAACCGGATCTTTATCAGTAAACTTAATTCCGGAACGTGTTTTTTTCTTAATCGATCCTCTATAGTGCACCAAAACAAAAAAACTCTCATCACTAGCCATTGCATATCACTATGATAGGAATTCACATACAACAACTATTTATATACGTTTCACCATAGTAAATCAAATTAAGTTATATCCATTTATATATCTTGGTGATACATAGTAAATCGACTTGCCTTGTGTCGATTTAATCCTCAGATTACGTGGGTTGTTAAATCAAATTGAACTCGTTCAATTTACTAGGAACTCTAACTAGGCATGCATAAATTAAATCACTCTCATTCGATTTGCATGTCTCCCTACTAAATCGAATTAGGCTGATTTGATTTAGTATCAACAAAGCTAAATCAAATATGATTGTTTCGATTTACATAAAAATGTGCATTAGGGACATTCACCTAACATTTTTTCGTTTGGATGATTTGCATAATTTTGAGTTGGCATTAGTTTATTTAGATTTTTTACCCTTAATAATTTTTAAAAGTTTAAAAATATTTTTTAATGAAAACATGAATGACGTTATTTTAAACTAATTAAAAATATTTTTAGACAAATCGTCATTTGTGTATTATGAAAAAAAAAATTCCCTCGACAAAATAAAACTTACTTGAAATCAAATAATCAGGTGTAACACATATTTAATATTTTTTACCAATACTAAAAAAAATAGCCCAAAAATATTAGACTTAGGGCCTGTTGGGGAACCTTCAAAAGTAATTTTTTTTAACTTTTGACTTATGAAAAGTAATAGTATTAATGTCTGGTGTAATTTTCAAAATCAAATTGTAGCTTTCTAAGAAACTATTTAGGAGCTTATAGAGAAGTTAAAAAAATTACTTCTCTCATAATACTACTACTTTTATCACATTTCTATAAAATAAATACTTTTAGAACTAAAAATTCAAACACAAAATAACTTATTTATACGCTACTTTTAATAAAGCCATTTATTGTTTAAACTATTTTTTCAAAAGGAGCTTAATTAAGTTATTTACCCAAACTGGATCTAACCTAATGTACCGAGATATATTTGGCTTCCGAGATGGATGATGAAACATGGCTAACAAGGCAACAATTGAGAGCAAAAGCTCATAATCAGAATCTTCAAACACAATTTTGAAAATGACAAAATACCCCCTCTTCACGTTCTCTCTACTTTATGCTCTTTCTTCTAAATTTGTAACGGTTAGGAGTGAGTGGAATCTTCACATTGTTGAAAGCACACATAATAGTAGGATCGCATCAAAAGAGGTAAGAATATGTAACCATCACTTTAATGTTCTTTGATTTCACTTGTGCTTCGCATGTGTATGTAAGGAATTAGGGGTATTTTGCTCTTTTCTGGGATATAGATTTGAACATTGTCACTATTTAATCACTTGAATCATTGATTGTCCTTAAAGTAGTGTTTGTTTAGTGTTCTTGTCCATCAAAGATATAGACACGGGAGTACATGTGTGTTGTTTGTTTTGTGAGACACAAAAGAGAGAGAGACACGGTTACACACAAGGGTACATAAAATACGTGTATTTTGTGTCTCTCCCAAATCATGAGACACGGATTTTCATCCTGAGACACAAATTAAACTAAAATTTTGGACAAATTTATCCTTAGTATTTTTTTGAAAATTTCAGATTTATTCAAACCATTTGGCCCTTCTCTTCTCCTTCGTCAGTGCCTCAACCCCTTTCTTCTTCTTTCCAGATCTTCTTCCTTCTTTCTTTCTTTCTTCTTCTTCTTCTTTTTTTTCTTATTCTTCTCTCTCTTAGAAGTCAGACCACTATCTCGCCTCCGGCCTTCCTCAATCTCCTTGCCGCCATTGCTAGCCGCATCCCTCACTTGGAACTCCGCCGACTCAAACTCTCCTCTCACCATTGTGTTGTCTCTCTTCTGCTTCTTGCCTCTGCGCTTCTGCATCTCGCCGTGCCTCCTTCCCTCTTTGTCACGGGTCTCACCGCATCGCCCCTCCCTCACCGTTTCGGACTCGCCGTCAATGTGGGTGCTGCAGGTGCCCATTGTTCTATCTATTTCAACTTTACCTCAAAGGTTTTTTCTTTTTTAGATAATAATATTTGAACACAGATTTGGTTATTTGAGTTTAGTTTGACTGTTAAATTTTAATACTAAATTTTTTGTAATTTGATTAATGTTAATGTGAGTATCATTATACTACCATTGTTTTGTTTCTATCTTCTTGTGCTTCTTTATTTTTATTTTTAAATTTTTTCAGAATATATATTATAAATCTTGTTTTTTTATGGGATTATGTAGATGAATGTTCTGGTTTTTCAATTAATTCTTTTATGTAGATGAATGTTCTGCGTTTATTTTTTTTTTTTGCCGTCGATTGCCATTGCTCCTCCATCAAGAACCGCTGCTTCTGCTCCTCCTTCTCTCTCGAAGGGTTCGGGCTACGGGAGTCCAGATCCATCGTCATCCAGATTCGCCGGCGGCTTCAAGTTTCGACGGCGTTTTTCTCCACATCCTCTCTCTACCAACGTCGTTCATCCTTTTCAGAAAGAACGTCTCTGATCTTTTCCTCTTCTATTATCCCTTTATTAAAAAAAATTATATGTGTATTTTATTTTACAGATATGCAACAAATTAAAATTTTTGTTGATTTTATTAAATTTAATTTAGATTGGCATATTGTTGCTTTTGTATTTGGTTGAAGATTATAGTGGTATTGATGTTGATGATAACTCTGAAAGAAGGGATTGGACAAAAATAGCGATAGAGAAGAATGATGGGGATAAAATTGATATTTTAGTAAAATTTTGAGTTGTATATTCTCTTGTGTCTAACTTACCAAACAAGATGAAGAATTGAGTGTCTTTTATGTCTATGTACTCATGTGTATTTGTGTCTATGTCTTTATTATTTCAAGACATCAACCAAACGCAGCCTAATAGCGCGGACACTTCTCGAACATAATTCGGATATAACACTCATTGACATTCGTCCGACACACGTGTCTTTTGTGTCCAACTATATTTTAATAAAAAAAAATCAGACACTATACCTAAATACCATTACGTGTCAGTGTGTCAAGTCTTATTCTTAACATGTATTTTTGAAATGAGTTTAGAAATAATATATTATTAATTATTAAAACAAAAAATATTATTAAAAAAGATATTAAAGATAATTAAAAAATTAATTTATATTTTATGTATACACCATATTTTCGTATCTTATAAGAATTTTAAATTTGCATGTCCACATGTCCCATATCTGTGCATCATAAGTTTGTCCAATATCTTCCTAATTTTCATCTTATATTTTGGTTTAGTGATGGGAGATTCATACGTTACCATAGTAGGCAATTGGTTGACAAAGAGAACGAGTTAGATTACCTAAGAGAACGAGTTAGATTACCTTGGTGAAATGATAGTAGAGGAATTGCCAATTGGCCTTGAGGAGTGGTTTTTGCCAGAAATAGTTAGGAGTTGAAGGAACTTGAATACAATAGTTATGCTAAGAGTTAGTAGTTTAGTATAGTAGATCTAAACTTGCAATGGAGTTTGGTCTTAAAGAGTTGAAGCCTAGTAGAGATGTCCTGAAAATTTGTAAATTTTAGTGTGATGAAGTATTATACACTACCATGTAAATGTGATTAATGGATTTAGGTAAAGGAATGGAGTTGAAATTACATCAAATGATAAGAACTACAACACTGGTATTAGTCCCATAGAAATAGAAGTGGTGAGTGAAATGTCTTTTAGTGAGGAAGATAAATTTGATTACAGTGCTAAAAATATTAATCACGACGATCACTTTGAATTTGATGGGAAAGATGAAAATGAGTAAGGACCTCAAGTTTATAATTCAATTTGTAGTATGATTTTATATTTTTCGTGTTTAATTTATTGTTTTGATTTTACTTAAAATTTTGATTTTTTGCTATCTCAAAAATTAAAATGGTTAGTTAACTGCTAGCTAATAGAATAATGTTGTTTAAAACGGATAAACGAAGAGTTTTAAGAATTTCTAGATGGGAAATTCTCTAATACGGATCACATGAAATATCCATACATATGGATCCGTCGTGGCAGTTAGCATGTTGCGACGCATAGCTTCCTTCCTCTGTGGTATATGAAGAACTGCGCACCTAAAAGACTAGCAACGCAGATTGTAACAGATCGTAGCAGATGGTTAGCAGAGTGTGTCGACGGTATACATTTGGAAGATTAATCATTAATGCGTGTGGGATTATGATTTTTTGGAAAGTGGGCTGAAATTGTTTAGGCTTCTTTAGAGTTCATGGGTTTTTTAGTTTCTTATAATAGTCTGAAAAAAAGAAAATGGGTTGAAGGGAAAAAATGTTATTAGAATTTTTATTTTTATTCTAAATAAATATATATTATAATTAATCATCTAATACTTCCATAACTTGGCGTCGGCAAGAAGGAGGAACAATAGAATTGACGCCCTGCTAGTCAACGGAAGGTTGATAAGAAATCAAGCTCGGATCAAGATTGCTATCAGAGGTTTTTATAAAGAGTTGTATCGCCAAGAGAGGTCACCGGTGGTGGGCTTTAGAGACGGACTGGTAAACAAGATTGATGAAGAGGAGTCGATAGCTTTGGAGAGATTACCGACATTAGAGGAGATTAAAGAGGCTGTTTGGGATTGCGAGTCATCCAAGGCACCAGGAAGTGATGGGTATAACATAAATTTTGTTAAGAAGTGCTGGGACGAGATTGGGGCAGAGTTTAGCAAAGCGGTTCTGGATTTCTTTCGATCTTCAAGGTTGCCTTCGGATTCCAATATTACTTGGGTGGCTCTTGCACCTAAGTACGCTGGAGCCAAGGAGATTAAGGACCTCCGGCCCATCAGCATGGTAGTTTGCGTATACAAAGTGATTTCAAAAGTGATGGTTAGGAGAATGAGAACAGTCATGCCAGGTCTAGTCGGGGAGACTCAGAGCGCCTTCGTGAAGGGTCGTAAGATACATGATGGGGCACTTATTGCTTGTGAGACAGTGCAATGGTTGAAGACAAGAAAAAAGAAAGCGGCAATCATCAAACTAGACTTTCAGAAGGCGTATGATCGGGTTAAATGGAGATTTGTAGACATCGTACTACAGAAGATGGGATTTGGCTGGAGGTGGAGGGAGTGGGTTAAGGAGTGTGTTAGCACAGCATCCATGTCGATCCTGGTAAATGGCTCACCATCTAAACCGTTTAAGATGGAGAGGGGTTTGAGGCAAGGTGATCCATTATCTCCGTTTCTGTTTGTTCTAGTGATTGATGTTTTGCATAGGATGGTAGGGGAGGCAGTCAAGAACAGGCGTGTTGTGCCGCTTCTAGTTGGTAAGGATAATGTAAAGCTGTCACACCTCCAGTTCGCAGACGACACTATATTGTTCTGCCCACCAGAGACCATCATAAACTATGATAGGCTGCTAAGGTGTTTTGAGGTGATGTCGGGGCTAACCATTAACTTTGATAAATCAAGTTTAATCCCAATCAACTGTGAACAGCAGTGGACGTACAACATGTGTAACTTGTTGGGGTGTAAGGAGGCCTGCCTCCCAGTCAAATATCTTGGCATTTCTTTAGGAGCGAACCCAAGATTGATCAGGACCTGGAAACCGATAATTGACAAGGTGGAGGAGAAACTTAGCCTGTGGAAAGCAAAGGTCCTTAACAAGGCGGGTAAGCTGGTCCTAATTAAATCTGTGTTAAATAGCTTGCCGGTGTACTACTTGAGTCTGTATAAGATGCCGAAGGCAGTGGCAGAAAAGTTGATATCACTGCAGAGGAGATTCCTGTGGAGTAAGGAGGAAGGCAGGAATGGTCTGGCGCTTGTTAAGTGGGAGGTGGTTCAAGCCCCTAAAAAATTGGGTGGACTGGGGGTCGGTGATGCCGTGGTTAGAAACTCTGCACTACTATTTAAGTGGT